>NW_025062478.1:1800000-2267500 GCF_000002995.4 Brugia malayi
AAAAGCAATGATAGATCGTATCAGTCGTGTGTGGAATCGTTTGGATAATGCTAAAAAAGCTGAATATGGTGGTGAAGCATTTAAAGAATTATGTAAGTTTTTTTCTTTTTTTTCCTTTCATTAAAAATTATAAATCAAATTTTGGAAATTTAATTAAAAACAAAAATTAATTTTGAATTATGTGATAAATAAGAAAAGTTTTTCAAAAAAAAAGAAAGAAAAGATTACTTGAATAAATAGAATTCAATGAACAGTTATAATTAGAATTATTGGTATATGATAAGTAACATTTAAACATATCATATCATTTCATTTATTGATTGATCTCGTAAATCACAGAGATATGTAATGATCAAAGGTATTATCATAATAAAAAGCTGATTTTTTTCAATATAAAAGAGTCGCGATTCACATCGCCGGTGGATCACACGACTTCCCATGCCGGGAATCGAACCCGGGCCGCGTGGGTGAAAGCCACGAATCCTAGCCACTAGACCACATGGGATTCACGGGTGGGATGACGAAGTAAAATCCAAAAAGAATGAAAATTGAAATTTATTAAATTTAATTGAAAATTTAAATCCCTCAGTTTTTTCTCATCTTTTAAAAACCATATCTATTAGATTTTTGAAAGTATTATCGTCTTTTAAGCCTATTATATATGTATATGAGTTAGTTTTTTTGCTCAATAAAAATTATGAAATAAAATTAGAGAGATAAAATTAAATAAAAATGATTTTAAAGAAATAAAATTAAATAAAAAATGATTTTAATAAATTGTTGTGTAAACATATGCAAAATTTGCTATACAATATATTTTGAGAAAAAAAAAAACTGCAAATTATTAATACATATTAATACAAATTAAATTTGCTTCATTATTTCTGCAAATTTTTCTAGGATTTTATAAAAATGATTTAATACCTATAATGTTTAAAAAAATATCTTATAGTGATAATAGATAAAATTATTGTGCTAATTCCTAATAGAAAATTGTAATTATGTTTTTGTTATAAATATTAATCAGTCATTGTAGTAAATTTTATGCAAATAGTAAGCGAAAATTTTTGATTTTTTTTTTTAAAAAAATTTTCATTTAATTACTTAACTTTCACAAATATTTTTTTCATATTAATTGTAACATTTAAATAATCTTTTTTTTTTTTTTTCAGACAAAATAATTTTATAAAAATTATTTGAATTTCATATTGTTTACAGAAGTGATTTTAATTTTTCATTACAAAATTTGAATTTTTCAGATTGTGAACGTTCGTGTGAATTTTTCAACGATGGTGCATCAACATCATTAAATTTAGTAATTGATTCATACTATCATGCGATCACAGGCAATTTTCCACGATGTCATTATTGTCCCGGATTGGATTCGATATATTTGTTACTTCTATTACTTCCAACCAACATACGAGATTTTCTGATATGTGACTTATACTCTTTCATAACTGGTTGGCCACCAAAAGTAATTCCATCAACATTTAATCTTATTAATGGTTACTTCCTGTTAAAACACACTATAGCTGATTGGTTTATGAAGAAAATTAAAGGGAATGAAATAATTTCATAAATAAAAAACATTTTTTTTTTTTTTTTCAATTTTTGTTTCTGCATATTTTATTATATTTTATTATTTTTATTATTTCATTTAATTATCTAACTTTCACCAATATTTTCTGTCATATTAATTGTAACATTTAAATAATCTATTTTTTATCATATTGTAATGATAATTTTGCAATATTAACTATGAATAAAATAAGTTACAAATATATGTAAACAAACATATGTAACTGAGATATGCATGCATAAATGAATGAAGAATTGATGAAATATAGTGAAACAGTGAAGTAAATGCATGTTTATGATAAATGTAAGGAAAATGGATAATAAATTAAATTAGATGAAATCGCACAAATACTGTGATTGACAGCATACTGTAGCACCGTGGTGGTATATACGGTACGTACAGAACTGGGTGACGTACGTGGTAATTTCATAGCAACAAAATTATGATATTATTTCAGCTTTTATATTTGTAAAGATGGTAAAGTCAATGATATCTAATGAAATATTTATTTTTGATTTCATTGACATAAGTAATGCAATGATACAATTAACAGTGATATAATGAAGAGTAGTATACTGTAGTAATATACTGTAGATACTAGTATGCTTGAATAATTTAAAAAAATATTTGTGCAAAAATGAATTGCATTTTTAGTTTAGCTCAGAAAAAAAACCAATAATAATTAAATGTATGCTTGAATAACTTAAAGTTAATCATATGATAATAATGAAAGATAATGCGATTGATGAACGATAGTGTGACTGATATGATATTTATAACGTATTTGAATAAAGCAATGAAAATGTTGCAGCTTATAAAAGATATGATGTTTTAATTAATAATTAATAGTAAAGATTATTTTTAACTACCACCAAGAACAATCAGATGGGAAAAAAAAAATAGAACCATTATTAATTTCTAATTTTTGTTGCCAATTTTAAACATTAAATTCTATTTGGGTAAATCAATTTGCAATAAACTAACCAAATTCAATTTTAGTTCAGATTTGTTATTTTTGGTTTTGAATTTGTAAAGTTTATTATGGTTTTTTGCTGGATGCAAAAATGAACAAATTTAATGGTTCATTATGGTGGCATATTCGATTTTTTCCATTTTTTTATTTCTTTTATCAAATTAATTCACTCTACATTTCATCAATTTAGGTCATTCTCAATATGGAACGATTTAGTCTCTTGTAGTATTTATAAAAATAAAAAATAAGTGAATAATCTTTTTTTTTCAGTGCTTTTTTTTTTTTTTTTTTCGAAAACGTCATCGTATCAAATATACCTTGTTGTGGCTATTTTTGCTTATTGAAAATATTTTATTATATATGAAAATTTAAAAATCGTCATTTACATTTATAAATTTTTAAAATTTTTGCCCTCTTTTCAATTTCAAATAAATTTCTGATCAATTTTATGTGTTTAATTCATGTCGTTAACCTATAAAGTTGACACTAAATTTTAGTTAAAATCAATTTAATAGTATTGTTGTTCAATATTTGATGGCATTTTACGTTTGGTATTTAGTTATACTCTTTTTTTCTTTTTTTTAAATATGTATTTGCAACACTTCTACCTGTTTTTAGTATGTGATAAAGATTAATCCATACTTAGCCATGTTTAGTACTTTGTAACATCCTACTCAAGTTTAAATTTTTTTTTTACTAACATCTTAGCCCCAATTGATAAATGTTATAAGTCATCGTATCAAGAAAAAAAAAAAGACAGTGAATATTTTGTAAATATTCAAGAAACTAGCGAAAATTACATTTTTGATGTTAATATTAAAATAATACTATTACTAAAATACTACCTTAATGTTTCACAACTTTCATGTATTATCATCAGATTTTTTGTGAGAAATTTCAAAATAATAAATTTTATGTCCAATTTTTATATTTATTCCAAAAAGGATTTTTTTTAAAGTAATTATTATAAACAATTAAAAAGATAATTTTGAAAGGCTTCAAGTTAATTACTAATGATTATAAATGAGTTATAATTTGTGAGCAAATGCACAAACCAATAATGTATATTAGAACATTTTGTAATAGCTCCATTAAGTTAGAGTTGAAATTTTAAATTAAATTAGTAACAAGTTAAAGAAGTCAATTTGTGTAATAAAATTTCTACAATTAAAAAAAAACCAGTATGTAAAAATTAAAAATATTACGGATTTGCAGTAATAATCATTGTTTTAAATAGAGAAAAGAGAGCAATCATAGATCAAATATTTTCAAGAAATTTCCATTGATTTATTCTAGAATCTAAAATAAGAATTAGTACTTAAAAATAATGATAAGTAATACATAAACAATGATAATTGACAACAAACGATTAAAATGTAATAAAAGATAATGATTAAATAATTTTAGTTTTTTATTGGTATATTAGTATAGTTTTAGAACGATGAGCATGTCGTTTTAAGATTTTTAAACCATAAATAAAAAATTTAAAAAGAAAATTTAAACGTACTAAGATAAAAAAATTTTTTTAAAAAATTCACATTCTTACAAAAAAAATTTTTAAATTAATAATTTGAAACCGAGGTTTTCATATTGTAATGATATAATGCGTAGTAATAAATTCAATTGAATTAGCAATGATAATTCTTGTTTTTTTTTTCCTTTTTCTTTTCTTATCTTCACTTTGCTTTGATAATTTAAACTGCTAAAAATTAAATGTTTTATTCTTTTGTTATTTTTTTTTTGTAATAAAAATAAAAATTTCAACAAATTGATATAATTTTTTGATGTTTATTCCTTTCAAAAATTTCTTAATAATTTCTTTTTATTTTTTACTAATAATTGAAAATTTATTAAAATATCTTATACGAAATTATACTATACGAAATAATGTTAAACTATTAAAATATTTGGCTGACGAATGATTTGAAACATTTAACCAACTTTCTTCATTTAACAAATAATTAGGTCAATGTATCGATATGGTCAATGGCTATAAGGGCATTAGTGTTGTTATGTTACATAAGTGACCATTCATTTTAACAAATATATAAATATTTATTGGCATAAATAGCCATTCATTCTAAAATGTATGAATTGAGAAATGGAAATAGCAATAGGGTTCCTTTCTCTTTCTTGAGAATCAGTAATAAATGTACCATTTACAATTTTATTTACTTTTATATGAGCCAAAAATGTCCTTGAAATTTATCATTTATCAATGATCTCCTATTTATTTCATTTAATATTGTGCTAGTGCTTTATTTAATCGTATATTTTTATTTTTATTCGAAAAAATATTTTCTTAAAAATGATTCAAATCATTTAACAATTTTAATAGATTTTTTTTATTTTAAATTTGCTAAAAATTATTGCATAAATATGTCGAATATTAGAGTTATTGTATTTATTGTATGTTTCTATAATATATATTACATAGTCATATTGTTTCATTTCAAAAAAAAAAAAAAGAAGCACTTTATTTAGTTTTAAAAAAAGTTTGTACCTAAGTATATATTTTCACGCTGTTCATAAAATTATTTCATTTTTAATGTATTTTTTATACATTTTTTTTTTGTATGTGTTGATAAAATTCATTTTTATAATACGGTTTTATAGAACAAGTAACATTAATTAAAATGTAAGTAATAATAAGTAATAATAATAATAATAAATATTAAATGATCGTGTTATTTGCAAAACAAAAATTATAAGTGTTATTATAACTATATACAAGAAAGCAGAAAGCATCAAATAATAATATTTAATTTTCAACAATTAGGAAATCTGAAAATTATTGAAATGAGTGAAATTTTATAAACTGATATCATTTATTTGTTTTTTCCATTCTTATTAATCTTATATGAAAAAAAAAAAATGCAATTCAAGAGCTATTGTGATGTTTAAGGATATTTAGCTCAGATATAAAACTTGAAACAGTTCATTTTTATTTGTATTATTATTGTTTGATAATTATTTGATAACTAAAAAGATTAAAGGGATGAGAAATATATCAATGATAATTACAATGCATTAGTGAATGTGAGGGTAAACATAAACAAAATAGTAAACATAAACAAAAGTAAAAAATTAAATTCATTTATTGTTTAGATGAAAGATAAAAGTATTTGAAGTGTGACTGCGAAAAAATGAATAAAAATTTTTTAGTGCTTTTTTGGAAAAATTTCGTTAGATTTTTTTTTTCTTTCAGTTTTATCACAATTGATAAATGATTAAAGAATAATCGATAAACAGTATTTATGCATAGAAAGCGAAAAACAATACTTATAATCGATAAATAACATTTATGATCGATAAATAATATTTATAATCGGTTAATAATATTTTATGATCGATAAACATTATTTGTAATTGATAAGCAATATTAAATGCATTTTTATACTTTCAATAATATTAAAAGCAAATGATACTAAAAGGAAAAATCTTATTTATACCTTACAAATAATACTACAATGTATTTGCAATTATTTACAGATAATTGAAGTAAATAATATTTATTACTATTGTTAAAAAATTTGCGGTTCATTCATCCACTTATTTTCTTAGTTACCTAAACTAAGCTTAACTTAGCTTATATTAATTAATCTATCAATTAGTTAAATCATTTATTAAAATGGTAACTGTCATTCACTTTTGTTGTTCGTTTCACTTTCCGGAATTTATGGTCATAATTTCAGTCAGCTAAATTATTTCGAATTTAAAACTGAATTAAAGCTCTTTTTCTCAACATCCAAACAAGAACGACAATAACAATAATAGCAATAATAATAACAACAACAACAACAGCAATAGCACAACAACAATAAAAAGAAAAGCTTACCGAATTGCCATTGCAAAATTTGATAGAAAAATCGATCCCATTCGTCCGATAGTTTTCGTAAGAGTTTTTCCATCTTTTTAAAAAGATTTTTTCTTTTTTTTTTTTTTTTTCAAAATGAAAAATTATGATTTCAATTATTAGCGAAAAGAGAAAATCAATTAAATGAATGGGGGTCGATGCGGATGATCATTCAAAACAAAGACAACGCCGCTCACATGCTAACATAGCAAGAGCAACAACAGCAACAACAACAACAACAATACCAACAACAACTGCAACAACAATACTAGCAACAACAACAACAACAACAACAACAACAACAACGACAACAACATCGCCAGTAATTAGAATACAAGGATTGCCAAAAAGCAGTTGTTGTGATGAGAAGCGGGGAATTCTGCGAAGTCTTTCATTTCAGGTGAAAAAAAAATTTACAAAAAATGCTAAAAATTTGTCAAAAAAATTTCAATTTTAATCAATTTAAAATTATCAACATTTATTCAATAAAATGTTATAATATCTGATCAAACAATTTATTGCGTTCATTAAATTTATTTCTGTTTTCATTAGGAAATTTATTTTCATGGCTAGTAGCAATAACAACATATATAGCATTGTCCAATTAATAGCTATTTATTAATTTAAATTAATATAAGATTGATTACATCGTTATTTTTTTTTGAAATTTTTTGAACACTTTTAGAATATATCTGTTTAATTTATTATTTCAATGATAATTCAAAGTTCAATATCACAGTCAATAATTTTGTTGATAATTGGTTTGGAATATTATTAGTTAGATTTAAATTAAAAGACTGATTTTAATTAATTAAATTAATATAAGTTTCATACATACATTAATCTAATATAGGATTATTATTTTTTAATGATTAATTTAAATGTTCAGTGAATCAAGAAATGGAAAATAAATGTTATCAATGTATTTATTGATCTTTTAGAAAGATGTTAAATTTTATTAAAATGATAATTAATTAGAATTAAATAATTTAGTGGTGAAATCTTTAGTTTAGTACATCGTTAACTCGTGGCAGACGTAAGTTAGCTGACGTATTCGACAGTTCAGATGATGCTGAACAACAAGGCGCATTTGATAATCAAGGTTATATGCCAAATCGTCTTGAATTAGCCATGTATTCATCAACATTTGGTGTTCAACATTATGGCATCATGTTAAAACAAAATAAACGAAAAAATCGTACAGCAAAATGGAATAAACGGTATGATAAAAAAATTATTTTGATATTTCTATTCAAATTTTAAAATATTTAATTTTTTACAAATTTTATTTTCAATTTACGACCAATTTGTCGCCTTTTTTTAAGAAAAAAAAAGAAAAAACACAAAAAATTTATAATTTTTCCTTTCTTTTCTTTGCTTATTACATTTGTTATTGTTCATTTTACAGTTTAATAAAGCAAATATTAAAAATTTCATGCATTTAATTTGTTGGAAAAAAAGAGTTAGAATTTTAAAATTAGAAGTAGTTTATTATTTTTTTTTTTTTTTTTTTAGGTTTTTCATACTCAAAGAATGTTTTCTGGTTTATTATAAAGCATCGGAGAAAAAAATATTTGAGAAAACAAGACGAATGAGTCTACATCCAAAAGTAATTCTTATTATGAGTGATTAGTATTAAATTATAATTATAATATTTCTACTGGTTTTTTTTTTTTTTTTTTTTTTTTTTTTTTTTTTGTTGCTTACTAATAATTAATATAAATTATTTGACTTATTTACTTAAAAATTATCAAAGTATTAAAATTGATAGAATTGAATTTATTTTAGGGAATAGTTCCATTGGTTGGTTGTTCTGTGGTTGCTGGTCAAGATCATGGACATAAGAATTGTTTACTGATAACGCATACACAATTTAAATCAGCAATTATTGTTTGTGCACCAGATTCAAAAACACAAGAAAGTTGGCTAACTGCTTTACGTGATGCTACAAAAATGTTAGTTAGTATAAATCAATTTGAAATTTTTGTTTTTTTATTTATAATTTTTCAGCAAATTTAATCTGCATCGTTTTTTAAATTTGATGAATAAAATTTGTAAAAAAAAAAAAAAAAAGAAAAAAAGAAAAAGAAAAGATTGTAATATCATTTTTGAGAAATTATTGAAATTAACACACAAAAAAATTGTTATAAGTAAAAAATTAACACGGAAAATTGTATTTTTGTTATACTCATTATATTACTTACAAGTTAATCGTATAATTTTAATACTTTATATAAGTTATTTTTGTAAGTAAAATTTGAAAAATTTACTGTAATGTGTTAATTTTTAAATTTCTAATTGCTTTAATTAGCAAACTAATTTAGTAAGATTGCAAAAAAAAAATTTATGCAATATTATTTTTATAAAAAATTTTAATAAAATTTAGTTTAAAAAAAAATTTAATTTTAGTTCATATAAGAATACTACTTCCTGGGAAAAATTAGTGAATGAATTAGAAAGTCGTGGCGTACTGTTAAGTGAAGAAAAAAAAATGTATGAAGAAAAATTGTTAGCCGAGTCGCAAGCACGTCAAGAAGAACATAGCCGATATTTGGTTTCATTAATTTTTTTATATAAAATTTTAATTCGAATTTTTTTTTTTGTTTCTTTATTCAAAAAAAAAAAAATTTTTTTAAATTTGTATTTTTTATTTAAAATAATTTGTAATAAAATGCATAATAAGTTCACTGGTAAAATTTTTTGTATTTGTTAAGCTTAAGTTATTGTTTTTTTTTTTTACTTAAAAAAAATTGCAATAAATAATATTTAGCATATTCATATAATTTTTAAAAAACATTTTTTTTTTTTTTTTTAGAAAAGTTTAATGCAAATAATTTTAAATTATTTAAGCATTTATGAATGATAAATTTTTTTGTGAAATGGAAAAATTTGAATTTCATTTTTTTCCTTTGTAATTATAGCATATAAATATAGTAATAGTAATTGAATGAAACGAAAGAGAAGAAATGTTTACAATAATTTTAAAAAAAAAAAAATTTTTTTTTTTTTTAAAAAATCTTATCACAAACAATTAATCTTATCATTTAATTTCATCATCTTATCATCATATTATAGTGTCTTGAAAGAGCAAAAGATGAATTGGAAAAGGAACGAGAAAGATTAATTCGAATGACAAAAAAATTAAAAGATGATTTGCAAAGCGTAAAAAAGTTAATCATATTCAATTTTACATAATTATTTTCTAATAATTCTTTTTTTTTTTATAATTATTTTTTTAAATTAATCATTTGAAATTTAGATTTTAGACAAAATTTATTTCGTTTCTCTTTTTTTTTTTTTTAATTTTATTTTTGTCTTCATTAACCAATTGAAATTTTTTATTCATTTCTATTTATTTGTTCATTTTAATTAGTTTCGTTTATTTTTTTTTTAATGAGAAAATTTCGTTTAATAGAAATGATTTCTTTTTTTTTTTTTTTTAATAGTGAATTGAAAATTACAAATGAAACGAAACGAACATTGGAGCAGGAAAAAATTTCATTAAATGCTAAAACTGAACATCTTGTCAGTAATATGCAGGTGAGTAATTGATCAAATTAAATTTATAAAAATTAAACAAAGGTCAAAATAGGAAAATGAAGGAAGAGAAAAGAATTTATGCATAAAAATTTTTGGTAAATTAATTGCTAATATTATTATTTTGACAATTCAATTGTTCGAGCATTTTTTAGCAAGATATAAACAAATGAGCAAAATTTAATTAAATTATGTTAAGTATTAATAGTAGAAATTAACAGAACAAAATTATAATTATTATTATTGTTTAAGAAAAGTACCAGTATATTAGCATTGATATAGCAAACAAATTTAGTCACAAAATTTTCGTTTTTTTCTTTTTTTTGCAAATTAAAAAAAAATTTTTGAAATAAAAAGTACCAATTTTAATAAAACTGATAATTTTATATGCATAAAAATATTTTTTGAAATTTATAACAGTTATTTTTCCTTTTTTTTTTCAGGCTTTTTTCTTTGTTTCTTTCATTTGTCAAAACAAAAACAAAATAAAAAAAAAAAAGGAAAATACAGAATTGAGAAATAGCAAATAAAAAAAAAAAAAAAAACGTTGTTATTTTGTTGAAATTACATAGATCTTAATTAGTTAATCAATTAAAAAAATCATATTTCATTTTGAAATTATCTTCTCTAAATTATGTCATTTTTCTGCAATTTAAAATTTTATATTTTGATTGTTTGTTGTTAATTAATTAAATAATTAAGTAAAATTATATATTCGTTGCATTTCATAGTCGCTCAATTTGGAAAAATCAAAAATTGAAGAGCAAGTATCAACGATAATCAGAGAGCGTGAAAAATTTTTACTTGAAAATCAGAATTTATCAACTGTAACATGTCAATTAAAAAATCGATTAATGGAAATTGAAACGAAAACAAATTGTATTTTAGTGGAAAAGGAACGTGTTGAAGCAATGTATGATTGTAGTATTTCTTTCGTTTTTAATTCATTTTCTATTATAAAATTTAAGAAAATTTTACTTTTCACTTTTTTTTTTGAAATAAATTAAATTAATTTAATTTATTTAAAATTTCATTTATTCAGCATTTTACTGTTTTCAATTTAGGCTTCGCTTAAATGAAAAAAAAACGATTGATTTGGAGAAGGAAAGAGAATATTACAATAGTCAAACAATGGAACTTTTAAATTCATTGAAAGTAAAATTATTATTTTCTTTCTTTATTTCAGAAATAATTTCTTCTCTTTTTGTATTTGAAAATGGTATAATTTATGATTTTATCACTTATAATTTAAAAAAATATTACAACAAAGATTGATTTTTTTTTTTTTTTGATTTTTTATTTATTAATAAAACATTTCTTTCTTTTTGCGACTTTTTACAATTGTTTTATAATGCATAAAATATATCAAAAATATTTCTTTATAATTTAGAAATTTTTTATGTTAAATTTCATTTTCTTTTTTAACTAATCATTTAAAAAAAAAAAAAAACTAATGCAATATTTTTTCATACAAACAAAAAGTGGGAAAAAATAGAAAAAAAAAAAGAGAAGTTTAATTTCATCTTCCATTTGAACGGTTATTACTTAAATAAATTATATTTCAAAATGAAAATAATTTTGAATTTCATTAAAATGAACCAAAAACAAAATATATATGTATATCCATAAATGCATAAAATTTTTGATAAAAAGAAAATGAAAAAAAAAAAAAAAGGGAAAAATTTTACAGGAAGTAAGCGAACAACGTGATATAACAGAAGCTGAATTAAAAGATGAAGTAATGGCACGAATAGGTGCCGAAAAGCAACTTCAAGCTGCCGAAAAAGCCTTAGAGCATTTAGAAACAGCATTAAAGCTAACTGGAGCACAAATGAGCGAATTACAGGAGCATATTATGCCAGATGTTCATAAATTACGAGGTAAAAATAAAATTAGAATAAAAAATTCAAAAGTTGAAAAAAGAAAATTTTAGAATTTTTTTTTTTTTTCAAAAATTAAGTGATAATTTGAAAAGTTTTAGAAAAATTTATTTCAATTACATTACCATCACTTTCTTCTTCCTTTTACTTTTTTTTTTTTTTTCGTTTCCTTAATCTATTACAGATATTATAAGTATAAAATTTTATATGTAAGTTTAATTATGAATTTAAAATAAAAATTTGAAATATATTAATGAAAAGAAAAATATATGTTAATCACTTTATATGAATTATTTTATTAAGTAAATTTTCACATTTTATATTTTGTATTTTGAAGAAATATTTCTTTTTTTTTTTTTTTCAGAATTTTTCGAACAGTGTGCTGAAATCTCTAAAATGGATGCAAATCGACCAATTATTATGCGAAATGCTATACACGCACGTCGTTCGTTAAGACGTAGCAAAACACGTGTACGTGGTTCATTCCGACGTAAATTAGCACCACTTAATACATTGCAATCACTAACAACAACTGAATGTAGTGTTGCTGAAGTGATAAATTCGGAAGAACCAATAGCAAAAATTGAACCAAATAGTTTAATGCATTTATAAATTACATTTATAATTGTATTAAATAGAATTAAATTTTGAATAATATTGTATGTAAAATAAAATAAAAATTAGAAAAATTGTTTCCTAAATCATAAAAAATAAAATAATTAAAGCAATTATAATAAGTAAAAGAATTAAGTAGTCTAAAATTTTTTTTCTTTCTTTTTTTTTGCTTTTTTCAATTAATAAGGGAAGATAATTTTTTTTTTTAAAAAAAAAAAAAAGAAAAAATATTAAGTAATGAATTAATATGATTATGCACTTTCATGAATGAATGATTATTGATAACTAGCAAGGAGCAGTATCACTCGTTTTTTTTAAGCGATTTAAGAATTTTCAAACCTTCAAATTATTGTACTGTATTAAACTTTCTTCCTAACCTATTATTCGAATTAAAGATAGGAATTTAAAATCTCTTATTTTATTATCAACTTCTATCTTCCTTCATCAACCATTAATTTCTTTGCATTTATGTATGATAGATTAATGATATAAACTATTCATTTTATTGGTTCAACTATTACTTTAAATCAAATTTTACAAATGCAAAATAAACATGAAAGCATTTAAAAATATGTTAGTCGTTTTCAACAATTTTATCACATATTTAGCATTTTATAATCATAGAGAAGTATGAAGATTTAACATTATAAAAATATGGAAAATTTTAAATTCTGTGAAAATATTATGAAATTTAAAAAGATCGGATAATGAAATGAAGTTTAATGCATAACTTTAACTTTAGAAGTTCGAATGTATCAACATCACAACATTATAGAGAACATCATCATTAGGAATGAGCAACAAATGGCTATTTCGGTATGCGATCAAATCAATATTATGAGATGTATTATATTCAATGATTAGAAAAATAGAAATAATCCTTAAATATCAACAATAATAATAAAACATATTTAAAAAAGAAAAAAAATAAAAATACCATTTAAGAAAACATTCGTGTAATGGCAAATTTAGTAAACAAAACCGTGTAAACAGGAGGAGTGAAAATTTTGAAGCATCCTAAAATATTAAATACTAAAATTTTAAGCTACTATAAATAACACTGCTGCAACAAAAAACATGCAAAAATTTTTCTTGTCATAAAGGATTGAAATTTCCAGCAATTCCAATCAGAAAACAAAATTTTTATATTTAGTGTATATAAAAATGGATATAAATATCACTGCTTATTTACTTCATTCTGCTCTCTTGAAATATGTTGATTAATATCTACTGCTGGTTGTGGTAACGGATAAAGCGATAATCGAGACTTGAATATTCTTATATTCGTTATCCGTTCAGGCAACTGCAAAAGCAAATAATTCCGGATATGGGAAGTGAATTTGTGATTCCAGAAATATCAAAAAGAATTGAGAAAACGGAACAATTATTAATAAATTGGTATAAAGTAAATATTTCTTTTCATTGAATATAACGGATTATGTCATTTGCAGTTTGATTCACTGGTATACAGGTGGATGAAAGAAAGCTTACCTGTTCAGCATCACCGGAAGCGTTATGTTCACGCTTTGAAACTGTATCTTCCGTTTCGCTATTAGCGTAAACCATTGCACAAAGTTTTCGTCTTTCCGAAGAATTCACCGCAAAGTGCTTGTCAAAATATTCAATAACATCTGCTTTGGTTAGTTTTCGCAGTATTGGTACTTCAATATCATCTGAAATTGGTTTCATACTGATAAAAAAAGCATCCGATAAAGATTATAACTTCCATCGTCCGTTTAATTTTTTTAAAAACGAAAAAAAAATTCAAGAGATTGATTATAGTGCTATCTCTGAACAATATTAAACATTTTCTAATTCTTCGGAAACGAAAAATTGAAAATTAATTACAGTACTTCTTTCGAATAAATAAAATCCGCTATCAACTTCAGCCCAGTAACGGCCTGCCTGAGCTTTCATTGTCTTTGGCTTTTCGAGACGTTTGGTTGCAAGTGCTTCAACGTTGTCAAGAAATTCATCATCAGACATTTTTTCGAGATCGGACTGGAAAAATAAGATTTTTTTTTTTTTTTGACTGAAAAAAAATATTTTGAGAAGTATGATCATTAAAAAAATTATTATGATGTTAATCTCTACCCTGAATTTTACGAGGAAATTTTCGATTCTTTCTACTATAAATTCGGGAATATGTTGACCCTGAATCAGTAATTCAATTCCTTGAACACCATTACTTCGCCTCGCTCCTGTGTGAACAATATAACCTGGAATTTTTCAAATTACAAAATATTGTAACTCTGTGAATCTTGAAATAACCTTTTCCGCTTCAAATCCTAAAATCAAAACTTCTGGTAAGATTGAACTATATACAAAGAAATAAAACTGAATATATTATTAAATAAATGAAGCCAAAATTTTCCTTACCCAACTGTTCCGTTGTCCTTAGCTGATTGAAAGCAGGTTCAGCAGCCAGTTGCACGACTAATTCTAACAAGACATTTTCTCGAGTATCTTGTTGACCCGTTTGCATAAGATAATTGACTGATGCATTTGGATGTGTTGGTTGAAATGCTTTGTAAACGTACTGGCATCCTGAAATGAGAAAATATCTTACATGCTTTTTAAGCTTGAATTTGAATTTTACAATTTAATTCTTCGGAAAAAGTGGTAAATGTGGAAAGATGTTTTTTGAGAGACATTATGCAATATAATTTAATATACAGGAAAATTCCTTAGTTGTAAAATATTCAATATTTCGATGACATATGCATGTTGTTGCTAAAGAATAAACAGTAGCATGACAGCGTAAAACTTAACTGAATGATGAAAATTTTACCTTTTGGAATTTCATGCTCTCTACATTGATCTAATTCACTATCGAAAAGATGTCGAGCATCTGGAAGTGCTTTGAACTTCGATATAACGTCATCCAGAATTTTGGCAGACTCCTAAAAATCCACTCTTTGAATTAGATCTAAAACAAAAGCCAGAAGAAAATCATTGATTTCAGAGGAAAACTGATCCAGCAAAATGCTTACTTTTTCAGTGCTATTGCCGTAAACAAGTGCTTCAATTTGTAAAGCTTGTAGAGATTCATGCGCAAATTTCCGTAATTTATCAACCTCACAATCTGAAATATTTTTTTTATCTTTCTGAGAGCACTACTACTGTTTTTCTTATTCTTTTTCTTATTATTATCATTATTATTACTATTATAACTAACTGTTACTATTAATTATTATTATTGTGAATTAATCGATTCTTAATTCAAAAGAACAAAAACATTAGGAAACCACATAAAACATAAACTAACTCTCAGCGCAAGCTAATACTTCCTCCTTACTCCACTGACGGCTACCAAGCAATAATGTACTGTAGTAGTGAGCCTGCATGTACGGTTGACTTTGACGAAAATTTCGCAGATTTCGGCAAAATGTTTCTTTCAATACCTTGTAACGTTCCTCATCTAAATATCACTGTCAATTAGCATGCTTAAAGCAAAATTAATCACCGCTAAAAATTTTCACATAATGTTACAATTATTTCATAGTATAAAAAATAAAAAAAAAAAAATCAAACTAAGCTGATTTGGAACCTGAGAAATCAATTTTTTATTTCATTTTTAGTCTATCGCCTGATGAAGGTGCAATTCAAGATGATGCATATTCACCTCAAGAAATTATTACCTGGCACAAAAGTGATAAATCGCTGAATCAAATCATTGATATATTTTGGCTGCTTTTCATCGTAACCTGATACATGTAAAGTAATACCATAAGATTGCAAATCGAATGACGATTTTAGACCAGCAAGATGTGCATTGTAAGTTTCCTCACTGATAGCATCCTGAAAATGAATCTATGAAAGAACCTACGGAATTCCCTTTAAACTCATACAGTTTCTTACAATTAGAAATGATTATTTAAGCTCTTCAGCTAACAATTAATCAGTAAAATTCAAAAGAAAAGCACAGAAAACATAAATCTGAACAAACACAAATCACACAGTATAAATATAACCAAATTTTTCATTGCTATTACAAGCAAATATTCCAATGGCCATCCATTATTTCACCAATTTTTTATAAAAACAAAATAAAATTACCTGTAAGCAGATGACGAACATTGCAGAAAGATAGGAATTTAGCGGATCTGAATGCATCATCGGCGATTTGAAAGCTATCCGGGTGCTTAATTTCGGTAGCTTAAAATCATTATCCTGCATAAACCATAATCGGCACCAATCGTTATTCACGACAAGATACGGTATTTTTCTAAAGATAACAAATGTTAAGAATAGAATCTTCAGTGGATTTCTCGAAAAAAAAATAAATTTTAACATTTTTTTGTATTTTAGAAACGCAGGTTTTTTTTTTTTTCTTTTTTCATCTATCCATTCAATTATTATCAATTTAGATTTAACACATAGAACGGAAAAATCCAAATCATAAAATAACTGCTTTTTTTTTTCTCACTTGGTTTTTTCTCGTGGTTTTAAGTCAAATTTGGTTGCAATGTACTCATTTTTGGCTGGTAAACTGAAGAAATCTGGTATCTGAGTTAGTGCTTCATTGAATTTCGATAAAACTTTCTGCAATGAATATTCATGCCTCAAAGAACTAACCAAACAATTTTATCAATTAGCACTCATTTTACTCTGACCTATAAATTCTTTCTCATTATGAAAAATCTCACGTTATCACAACATGCGACTATTTTTATAAAATAAGATAAATACAACAAACCTTGTCAATTTTTGTATTGTTATATTCTGTTCCGTACCATTTTTCTTTTATATTGTGCTCTTTGCCAGCATATTCTTGTGAAATTACAGCGTAAAACATATTTTCGGGTTTAATCTCTTCGACAAATTCTTTTATCAAATCTGCAATACCCGTTAAAGTCAAAAATAGAGTGAAATAATAACATAACTTGTATGTAAGGCAATGAAAAAAGCGTTCTCATGATTTTTCGTCTTTTTCCTTTCCTTTTTTAAAGTCAGATTCAATTATATATCCTTGAAAAGCAAAATACCTGGTTTGTACAAATCCATTTTATAATCTGCACAGATTACATCTTCGAATGGTATCCGTTGTAATTCCGAAGAAATCTGCGTGACATAATTTAGTGGACTTTCTTTGTCCTGTAACAATTACTTGGAATATTTACTGTTACAATAAGTAGTAATGACTGAATTCTGATGAAAATGATTAACAGAAATTACAATTCAAATTTGAGGTGTCAGAAATAAATATTACATTCAAGCAGTCCATAGGAATGAAAAATTACAAAAATAAAATAACATACTTTAAAACGAAATTTAATTTCTTGCAACTGCTTCAGCTCATCAAAGATCCATTTCAGTGGACCAGTTTGCTTTACTAAGCCCACTTCATTGAACACCAGCTTAACGATATCATCAGTATGCAGCAAACCTTCTAGAAAATAATAATAATAATGTTTTTAATTTCAAAATAAAAATTACGAAACTCAATAATAGGACATAAACTAATTTGAATTAATTAACACTTAATGATGAATACAAAGTGAAATTCCATAGAGCAAATTTATCGAGTATGAAATATGTTTATAGTTTGTCTAATTCTCAGAAATAATGGTAAAGAAATATGGAAAAACAGACCTTCGCTTAGATCAACTGATATGCTGAAGTTACCAAAACCCCTAGCTAAAAGTCGATCACCAGCTGACAATGAATTAACCCAACCACGCCTTTTCAACTCAGATAATAGTGATCCCGGACCTTCATGACCTATTAGATGTGCTGAAAAGTGATATTTATCAGTTATGATGCTATTGATAAGTTGCAAAAGTTTCTAAACATGAGCTTTGATCCAAGAATATGAGACCTAAATTTGATATTGCTGTAATTTAGATAAGTAATTTTCCTTCAGTTTTAATACTGCTCAATGCTTAAAAGCAAGCCAAGAAAGTAAATAAACGTCGAATTTTCTCACTCAATTTTGTTTATTCAAAAGAAAAAAAAAATTCTCATTTGTTTCATAACCCGAAATTAATGAAAGTGTAAACATACGAAGCAAATAAATGAAAATGTCCACTATTGTCATGAATCCAATGCAAACAGCGTAGTTGTGCAACTATTGCATGATCAACAAATTTTAATGACTTTTCACTAACAAAAAATCACAATTCAAAGACCAAAATAGAAAATAATTGGATAAATCAAAAGCGATTAAACTCACAGACATAATGGGCTGGCCAAGATCGGTAGTCATCTCGATAATCGCGAATTGGAAATGTCAGAGTTAAATATCTGAGGTCTTTCACAGGTACTAACTGAAAAAATAACTCGATAAAATCATACGTGAATAAGTTTTATAGCAAAATTGTTTTTAAAAGAAATCATCCTGACAATTTTTATTTCACATCGGACCACGCAATTAAAAGTTATGGCAGGAATAAAGCCAAACAAAAGGTCCCAATAATTTATCAAAATCGCCCATTCATAAATATTATGATGGTTACTGATATAAAAATCATACTTCAACTTTAACTCCTAACTGTTCCTCACCATACGGCCCTTCATTCCAGATTTTTCTTGTTACATTCTTTTTTTCGATATCCCCAAAGCTAAGCGATGTGACCATTTGCTCCAGCTGATCCAGTGATTCCTTCCCCAAAATGGCGAATGACATTCTTGAAAAGTTTTGTTCGAAATCATAAAATTCTTATTTAGCACAGAATAAACACAAAAACAGCATCCTATTTCTTGTCAATTTAATTTTAAATTGAAATAAATGAAACTGACAAAACTTTTTATGAAACAAAATATATCTTTTTTTGCAGCTTTTTCAATCATTTCAAAAAGTGACTGGTAAAAGATAATTTTATACAAGCACTTGTAGGATAAGGACTTACATGTCCGATGAGTAATATGTCTTGTGAAATTCTAATAGAGCTTTACGTGGTTCAATTCCATTTTTTAATGCTTCAACCATAAGTGTTGTACGATTACCGGTACCAAATTTGCCATAATCATGCGAAGGCTTTGATAATGATCTAACATAAAACGATGCAGGAAAGAATTAAATATAAATGTATTAGAACGACATTTAAGAAACATATTGCTTTCTTCCTCTATCAAAGTTTTTAGTATTCCTGCTATTGTCTTGGAAAATAATTCCATTTTAATTATTGTAAATTCCAACTCTTGACAATGAAGCCCATTATCTATTATTTTGCTTATTATAGCGATAAAGATGTTTTTTATGTTTCAAAATAAGTTGAGATTCATGATGAAACTACGCAGACTCTTCCTAGCAAACGATATATATATACTTTATTGATGGTTATTAGAAGGAAAAAAAAAAAAGGAAATTTCTAAAAATCCGAAATTCTGTAAGTGAAAAAATAGGAATCTTTAGTGTTCTCCTTCACCACTTTGATATAACTGAAATAAATAATAAATCAGCTTACCGTTCAACTTGCAACATGCGCCATTGATCATTAAAAAGACTATTGGAAAATTCCGAATCAACAGCTCGTACTTCTCGCTCAGTTGCACTTTCCGTGAACTGTGGACATAGGAAAAACTGTACGAATCTGTCTAGAGCACCCTAAAAATATGGAAATATTAAAGAAGGAAAAAGTAAATAAGTGAATGAATAACTGCTAATAATATAAGAGATGTGTAGCAAAAGGAAAAGTATGATAGATATCTTTGAAAGCAATTTGTTTATTTTTTTACGAATCTCTAATTTTAATAATTGCTAAAAGTCAGCCACGAAAGGAAAACAAAAAGATTAAAATGACTGTATTCGATAATCACTAATATTAATTGTAATACAACAGTAAACGAAAATTTTGATCAAATAATACCAAACTAGCAAATATTTTGGGATAGAAAATAAAATCAAATTCTTCGAGGAAATTAAGTGAAAAAGATTGACATGTAAATGTTCAGGTGCAATATCGAAATGATAATTCGTATGGTCGGTAGCTGTATAAGCATTTGTTATTCCACCATGCGATGAAATAAATTTACTATACTCATTCTCCGATGGGTATTTATCAGTGCCCAAGAAAAGCATATGTTCACAAAAATGTGCTAATCCGGGTAATTCCCATGGATCCATCAAGTGTCCTGAATATAAATCATGAAGTGATATTGTAAACATATAAACAGGCATAAAATTTTCGAAAAATATTTCTCAATAAAACCTGAACAAAATGCAAAATTCCGCAGTAGATGTAATAATACATCCATCAAATCTTATTTTCCATAACAACTTTGGATAAATCTCCCATTCCACACTTCTTTCCTTTTTTTTCCTCATCAACAAAAAGTTATGAAAATTGAAGATTAATGGTATAAATACCTACCAACATTAACATCCATTGATGCAGCACTTTTATCTGTCTTTGGATCTGAAATCAAAAGAACCCGAAGACCATTTGTTAGCTCCAATCCTCGATACTGAAATTTTTTTCCATAAATTTTTTTAAAGCAAATTTAATTCATGAAAATTTATTCGAAAAGATTTACCAACAGAGAGAACAACAAATTGATGTAAATTCTCATGAATAAATATTGAAATTGAATTATAATTCAATCCAAATGTTAATCACCAACTTCTCGCTTATCCTCCTTCGATTTAATAATATTATCATATCGCTGTGCAATCACATCAACTGATGAAATTTTCGAGGGAGACATTGATAGTATGAATCGAGTAGGTGAGAAACGTAAATTCCTAAAATTTCAATAATTTCAGAAAAATATAACAAAGTAATAAAACGAGCATAAAAACGACTTATGTGAATAAACTGAAAATGAATGCAAGAACTAGTCAACACGAAAGCTATACACTGCTATTTTCTTCTATCTTTGATCATAATTCAATATTGAGAAATCGAAAAAAAAAGGAGTCTATACGATTTGATTAATTACAATTGTAGTAATTATTTGAAAAATAATTAAAAGTACACGGAAATATTCTATTCTTAAATGAAAGCTATCTTAGTGATATAAAATAAATTGCCATCAAAAAAATATGCTATATATCAAAATATAATAAATATATTTCACAAACTATGCATGTAAAAAGTGTAATTTTTTAAAAGTGAAAATTTTATACATAAGCAAGCAAATATATACATATATAATCATTTTTGAAAAGAAATGCACCATTATATACATTTATGAAAATAATAACAATAGTAATAACAATAATAATAATAATAATAATAATAACAATAATAATAATGGATAATAATATATAACATACATTTTAGAGGTGAATCATCTACATTGTATACTTTTAAATATAACACATTTAATTTAAAAATAAAAAAAAATGTTTTAAAGAAATGAATATACATCATTACCGTATTGATAATGTTCTAGGAGATAAAACACCCAATGACGCAAACGATCGTTCGATTGTCGACCAAAAGCGTACGGGTGTTTTCGAAAACAAACAGCGATAAATGTTGTTCATTCAAAACGTGGAACGGTATTCCGCCACGATTACGATATTATCAATTATTTTCTCGGACAATTAGTTTTTCTAAATTTTAACTGAAATTTCTGAAACATAACATAGTAATAATCTAAATATATCATGACATATTCATTTTATACTATCCATATATACGTCTATTAATAGGAATTGTAATGCAATGCAATTCATAGCAAAATTTTCTCATTATCTTATCTTACCGGGTGACCTATTTAGTTTTATTTATCAACTCTTAAACATTTCAAAATAAAATGACGAATTATTGAACTTATTTATTAGTATAACTTTTTCGACCAAAGATTTCATATGAATTAACCATGTTCAATAATTAACTATATCATATGCTACTCAGATTAAAGCACAGAACCCACTGCATTAATACCCATTTTCTCAGAGTAAACTACAGAACTTACACTCCCATCAAATATCATTCTACTTCCTGTCTACGACTGATTTTATTCTTTCTTTTTTATTACAAAAAACTGCACAAGTAACATTTCCTTTTCAAAAGATACTATAAACATTTTCTTCAATATTAAAATTCAGCTCACCCTTGCTCTCCCCATATCCGTCTCTTCTCTCTCCCTCAAACTACTCCTCATCATTTCTTTCACTTCCTTTCCCTCTTCCTCTCATATCACTCCGCATTATTTCTTCCATCCTATTTTAGGAAGTGAACATTTAATTTCTTTCCCAAAAAATTGATATAAGAGACGAAAGTATGTCGAAGCAACAATTTCCACCTAACATGATCATGATTATGATTATAATACAAGATTGGGCCAATTTATCACTTTCGATAATTAAAAACAAAACAAGAAATTACAATTAGAAACATAGCACAAGAAAAGTGAACATCAATGTCAATAAGATAATGAAACTGCTAAGCTGATATTATTTAAAGCTTAATAATTCTAAAGCACCAAAAATCCCTCTTATTTTCCGTACTTTTTGCTATCCATAATAATACTTCCCATTTGCAAACTCAGGATTTAAAGCGTAATCTCACATTCAAAGATATTTTCATTACAAGCAAAAGTAAAATCTAATTCGTTTCTATTATTTATCTAATCATTAGCTCTCACAACAAATAATGCAGTAAAACAAATATACTAAAATGGAACAACAATGTAGAGATAATCAGTAATTAAATTTTTAAAGGTAAAGCAAAAATTACTAGTTAGCAAATTATTAGTTAACAGAATTATTAATCAACAACTTTACAATTACCCAGTACTGATAAATAATGATGAATAATAATGTGAAAGACATGAGTCTTCATTACTTAATGGATCACTCCTTAATTGTCTCCCCCCTCCCCACCACCTCTCCCCCTTCAAAAAAAGTATCCTTAATAATTTCTGGATAATAAAGATGTTTCCTATGTTATGAGAAAGTTATGTGAACACGATTATGTAGCTACATACTTTCATATGAAGTACAATTAGTCAAGAAAATGAATCACATTTATGGCGACATGGAATTTTTCAATAATAACAATGCCTCATGAGATTTTAAGCATGACATTCTCCTTCTTAATCAGTAGAGCTATACAACTTAATTTGATACAACAAATAATTTCATAACATAACATTCCATAACACATAACGCTAAGCTCAATAAGTTCAAATCACCTAATGCCTAACTTTCTCAAACATCGCTCAAGTCCTCCTTCTTCATATTCCTGTTTCGAAATCCAGAAATCCTGAAATAATACAATAATTAAAATAAAAACATGTAATTTGGCTCGTTGTGAAATAAACAATCACAATAACATTATCCGACCCTTATACAACAATATCGTAGAAGTGAAAGCAAAAAATAGACATATGCAAATAAAAATAATTATTTACTGTGTCTCGATCCCTCATGATGTTCGCTAATACAGCACCACCAAGAAATACCATATGTTGCCTCCTTGGAGGTGCTTCAATTCGAATTTTGAACTTCTGGAATAAAATAAATCTTACATAATTGCTAGCAACCCAACTATGAGTATATGAGTAGATGTCAAATAAGATCTTAGTGATAATTACATCAAGACGTTACAGCAAAATTCAGTCTGGTAACTCATGACCGAAAAGGGTGTTTTAGTTAACAGACCTGAAACGCCTCAGTATTCCCTCGCAGAACTCGATCGAGATAAAGCTGTTTCAACTCACGTTCCAAACGGCTCTGAAGACCAGGATACATGGTGGTACCACCAGATAGCACAATATGCTTATAAAATTCAAGTCGAGTATCTAAAAAAAGAAAAAAAAAATAAGGGTTCTATAACAAAATTTAAAGTCATTGACACCTCACTGTGAGTAATCTATTACATATTTGATCGAATAATTTGAGCAAAGCTCTAAAAATAAAAAGAACAGCTACATTTAAAGCGCCTATTATCTTTTTCTAAAGTCAAAGTTTTCGCTGCACAGGTATGCTAAAACATAAGACTCTTTGTTTCAAACAAAGTTATTATCCATCAAGAGCAAATAATATTGCTGACAATCAAGTACATTATTTAATACTAACATTAAGTTTTGATACTGATAATGATTTTGCGGTTACGGAAGAGTAATAAAAATACAAGTTACTTACCGATGTCAGCAGATTGTATAACTCCAAACAGTAACTCACTAAGACCAGATCTTTCAACATTAATCAAATGTGGTTGAAATAAAACTTCAGGTGCTTCGAATCTTTCGCCCCCAACACGAATCACGCGACCATCCGGTAACTAAATTAATCTGCACTTTACAATCAAATTTAACAGAACAATAAACTATCATTAGAATTACTAATAAAATATCAAACAACCTATTAATGCTGAAATTCCGATAATGCTATTTTGAACATAAATACTGAAGAAAATGCTAAACAAATTACCTATACTGCTCAATTCCAGATTGAAGAATTTTTTAAAAATGTTACTAAATGGATAGTTGGAGTAATGAATGGAGTAAAAGCCGACCGACACAGCAAGGAGAAGAGAATGGTCATTGTACAAGCCATTATCTTTAAGAATACTAACAGTATATGATTCCGTGAGAACTGTCGTCTCAAGAGCTAGACGTTGTTCTTTCTCCACGTCATAAGCTACGTAACATAATTTTTCTTTCAATAATCGAACAGTTTCGAAATCTGCTGTATGATTGAAAGCATAACCTCGCAGTAGCAAGAGCTAAAAATGCGTCAAGTAAGGATTGTGAAAGCATACTTAAAAATAGGTTACTTTATCAAAATTTCTTAAATTCCAGTATGACAGCTCATTATCTTTCATGTTCGTGAGAACAAATCATAGAAAAGTAAACAATACTTGCATTTATTCACCATAAACGTTATAACATATATCTCTACTTTACTTCCAAAATTATTATAACTTTAGTAAAAAACAAAAGTAAAATAAACTGATGGTTTAGAAATCTATCCACATACTTTAATTAAATAACGAGTGATGTCACGCCCAGCAATATCTAAACGGCGTGTCAAATGATTCAAAGCGTATCCTTCGTACACCGGACAAATGTGTGTTACACCTTCACCACTATCAACAACAACACCCGTAAGTAATCCTTGATGATAAAGTGTCAATACTGCCTGAATTTTTATCCAAAAAATTAAGAAGTGGAAGATAATTTGCAAAGAAATACAGCAGAAAATGAAGTAGAGATACAAAACACCAAATTTTTATAATCTGAACAATTAGTAGTCATTTGAAATGAGTATAAAGAAAAAAAAAATTTAACAAGAGGGTTCAATTCGGATTTGTACTGCAACACAAAAGTAAGGAATACAGGTAAAATGAATGGTTCAATATAAAAATTCCTTCTAGATTTAACTGAGGAGTGTGGACTGTATTAAATCAACTAAAAGAAACTGCAACATCAGTGGTTCGGGTAATAGAATACTATGACAATAAGTGTTCGTTGAATACTGTTTTATCTTCAATAAAAAATTAAATTTTCAGCAAATCTAGAAAACTTACTTGTACAGCCACGTAGAGAGAATTGAAACCGTACTGCTCAAACATAACTTGGAAAAGTTTCTCACGATTACCACTTGGATTCAACGGTGGCTCAGTAAGTAATAATTTGCAGTCCTGGAATTAAATAAATTACAACAAAAAATTTAAATAATATATCGTGATCTGCCACTAGATTTTATCAAAGTTATACGATGTTATATAAATGCCTGCCTAGTAAATTAGTTAATCTTGGTTGGGTTCTCACAACAGCGTTATAAAAGATCAAAGAGAAGGAAAACAAGAACCCACTTTCGGATCAATATCCATCTTTTCTGGACCAAATGTATAGTCCCATACATGACCCATGTCATCCCAATTTCTAACTATTCCATTTTCCATTGGATAACTGCATTCTAACATCTGCCTTAACTGAGTACATTCTTCACCAATCATAAGATCCTGAAAATCATCAATACTACCCATTTTTCACCTAACAAAAGGAATTATCCAAATCAGAAAAAAAAAGTCAGAAATGACGAAATGGTTTACCTTAATTTCTATACTACCAACTTTTTGCGATGACCGTACCAATGGACGTCCTACCACTGATGGAAATATATGGGCAGGAAAATTGGTTCCAGCGTAACCACATTTTACAAACTGAAAAACTTATATTTATTTAAGTACTTTGAAAATTTAATGCTGCCAAATTTAATTTTAGATTAAAAACTAAATTAAATAAAAGAGCAGCCGAACTTTGAAAAACAATAGACTTGCTTTCCAATGTCAACTTTTTTTTTTATTATTTTAAATGAAAAGATTACTCCAGTGCCGTTGTCAACGACGATAAGCTTTCGACCTTGTGAATCCATAACGATACTTAGAAGCTAGCAAAATACACTCTAATAATTAATTATTTGCCCTGCTTCTTGCCAATCTTACAGGTTATACCTGCAATAGATAAAACTAGTCAAGAAAGATTTAACCACAATGTAAAACTGATGCTTGAATACATGTCAGGTTATAATTACCAACCGTTTTCTACCAAAAATTAAAACTATTATTCCGGAAAAAAAAGGTCAGGATATTAAGCTTCACAATAATTGGAAAAAAAAAAAACTAAAAGAAAATGTATAAGCGAAATATCAAACTTACAAAATGTGACGATGAGATTTAAAGCAATGATCATAGTAACTAATGGAAAGAAAAAGAATACGCAAGAAAAGTGAAATTGATTTGACAGGAATTACAACAATGTTAGGAAAAAACTTTTTTTTTTTCAATTTGTACTATATAATTTGTGAAACTAACAACTACACCTGTAAAAGTATTTTATAACTGAATAAAAGAGTTTAAATCATAACTATTTCAATTATGACACATAAGAGTACATATTAAAAAAATCGTCGTATAATAAAATTAATTAAGTTTTCTATATATAAAAATTTAATGAATTCTATGTAACGTAACTTATTTATAGCTGAACTAATCAATCACCAAAATTAATACGTTAACCATATATGCAAATATAAAGTGTCAATTTTATGACTCATTAAATGACTCACTAAATCACAAATTACGGTACACAAGTTAGCGTTTCGAGAATACCGTTACATAAGTCAACACTAAATATTGAAAAGAATGTATTTAAACGAATATGATTAACATTTTTGTATACCTGGTTAAAAATCGTTTAATTGACGATAATAACTAGTTGATTCGTAGATTTTAATTATTTGATCAATTGAACAAATTTTTTTTGATGTATTAGATATAATTAAAATTGAAAACATTAAGTATTAGGCTAATTTATTAATCTGTTAAATTGATCATTCTACCATTCTCTTATTAAAAGCTTATTAATGTTGAAAAAACGATTTTCGTTAATTTGTTTTTTTTTTTTTTTTTTTTTTTTTTTTTAATTTGTTGCAATTATTATTTCGTATAATCGATTTATTAAAAAAAAAAATTTTCTTTTTTAGATTTTGATGATAGATTAATTAATGATAAACTTTCGCTATTTTGTAATTCTTCACCATGAATGATTCTAAAAGTGGAAGAAAAGCTGTTTTATGAATTATATCATTCATATAATTTGTTATAAATTTCTTTTCTTCCTTTTTCCACTTTTATTTTTTCACTTTTCTTTTTTTTTTTTTTTTTTTTTTTGTAAATGAATTATCGAATTATTGATGCATCATAATATGAAAAAATAATGCAGTAGTAATATATTCGTTATTTTTCATTCATGATACGATAGTGCTACATTATACGGTATTTCATTCATTATACGATATGTCATAAGCAGTTCATTATACGTATTCCAGTTATTATACATGGTACTGTGTAATAACTGGAATATGTACCATATTTCATTATGCGATAGCACTTTACAACATTTCATTCATTACAGTGTCGGTTCACTACAGTAATACTTTATTACAGTAGTATTTTTATCGCAGTAGTGCTTTATTGCAGTAATACTTCATTACAGTAACACTTCATCACTGTAGTACTTTATTACAGTAGTATTTCATTCGTTATGCGATAGTTTTTGACTATGCAATATTTTATTTATCAATGATATTATACAATATTCCACTGCAGTAAGTGATAGGAATTAGTCGATTAAATGTTAGTAATTAGTTCATCAATTAAGTAATGTGAGTATTTGGTTCATTAAGTGATAGTAATTGGTTCATTAAGTGATAGTAATTGGTTCATCAATTAAGTAATGTGAGTATTTGGTTCATTAAGTGATAGTAATTGGTTCATTAAGTGATAGTAATTGGTTCATTAAATGATAATAATTGGTTATACGATGCTTTATTATATTGCTTGGTGCATTTGTTTGATTAGAGAATGAATAGATGAAAAATAGATGGAATTTAATGATCATGCAATAGTAGTATTTCAATCGTTTTATTCATGTTAAAATGGTATAAATTTAACATAAATTTACACCGTTATGATATAAGTTTATTTTTTATATTTATAAAAAAATTATGGTATGAAATATTTGTGGTTCATTTATACAATATTATTATAAATATTATAAAGCACTTGTGGTATATTGTAAAACATTTATAAATTTGATTTTAAAGTAGTAACTTTACTATATTGCTTATTGTTTTAAGTAGGAAAAACTACTGTTTGTAAGATATGAAGATATGGATTAAGTTTGAACTAAGTACTTCTAAGTTTCCAATGTACAAAATTTGATTCTAATAGCAGTTTTTAGCTTCTTTTTTTTTTTTCTATACCAGTTATATTATTATACTGGGGAGTTTTATTTCCAAAAATTAATAGTGTTGGCATGCTTTGATGAAAATTCATTATCTTTAATTTTCACAATAAATGAGAGTGTGAATTAAATGAATCATAAAACTGCTTTTTACTTTTTGATGTATACGGTTAAAATAAAATAATCTAAAAATTTTGATTTGACAAGAAAAAAAGGCTTCTCACAAATTTACTCATTTAACAGTGTAAACAATTTTCTTTATTTTAAGTAATTTGATCTGCAAAATCTGAACATTTCCGCATTTTGTAAGTACTCTTTTAAGTAAGTGACGAAGTCCTAAAATTTTCAATTTCTGATAACTGAATTTCAGTCAATAAAATTGTATACGCAATATGTAACATGTAAAATACCGATGCGACAACAATAATTGCAATAACAACTATTCTCATCTCAAATTTTAAAACTATTTTACAACAAATGATCGATTTAATGATGGTTTTGTTTCATATATCATGTTTATTAATCAAAATATTAAAATTTAAAGTCACTTGTATGAAACTATTGTTAAAAAAAAAGAAATTGCAACGTTCAACAATATTGATAAATTTTTTTTCGTCCTTTAAGCATTATTCATCTTGTTTAGTTTGCTACTGGAAACTTTTGATTTATTATATTGATGTAAGTGAGACAAAATGAATTGATTCAAAACTATGATAAACAAATAAAAATCAAACAGAGGAAAGAAAGCGGGTTTAAGGGACAGAGAGAAACAGAGGGAGATGGTGAAAAAAAAAAATTTTAAGTAGATTTCAGCATTATTTCAACATTTAAATAAAATAGAACAAGTGGAAAATATTGGAGGGAAAAAAAATTTTTTTCTTTCTTTTTTCCAGCTGAATTTTGTCTTATATTTCATACATTGCATGAAAGTGATAAAACGAAAATTGTTGAATGGCATAGGATTGTAAAAAATGAAATTTATTAATTGTTTATTTGTTTTTATTTATTTATTTATCTATTTTTTTGACTTCTTGCATTTTAAATGGAAACGAAATTATTATTGTGAAAATATAATAAATGAAAAATTTCATAAAATATAATTTTTTTTTTTATTGTAGAGAAAAAAGAATGATGCAAGCTTTTCATTTATTTTTTCTTTTTCTTCATTTCTTTAATTCATCAGATATTTTTACGCATACATATGATTGACATTTTACATAAAAAATTTAATTTTTTGTGGAGATTTTCTTACAATGTTAATTTTAAACGTAATTTTAGTTATTTTCTCCCTTTTCGATATATTATTTAGCTTTTGTTGTGTAATTTTGTGAGAGAAAAAAATTCAGTAAACTTTTAATTAGTTTTTTTTTTTTTTCCATTGCAAACAAATTTTTTTTTTTTTTCCATTGCAAACTTTTTTTTTCTCAGCATTAAATATTTTATTAATTTGACTAGTAATATCAAATTGATAATTCAAAATATTTGCTATTTGAACATAAACTTTTAATTACAAATCTGACATATATTTGGAAATAAGCTTTTAATTATAAGCCTAATGTACACACTGGTAACCTTAAATTAGTAATACTGAAATTACTACTATAATGTGATATAGGACAGAGTTAATTTCATGATATATTTGAGGAAGGAAATATAATTAAAAGCTTAATATACATATTATATACTTTACAAATGTTAAATGATGAAAAAAAAAAACATTCCATACGGTAGTTTAAATATTATCAGATACTTAGGTTTCTACATGTTCCTTATTATAATAAAATAAAGAGTTAGGTAATGAGAAGAAGAATGAAAAAATTTTTTTATATAATTTTATTATATTCTAAAATACCTTATCTAAGTAATGATTTCGCATATCAATAAATATGCAATTCATTTTTTAAATTTTATGAATTAATACAGTCTTATTTCTGAGTTTTACGTAATAATACGATTTTATTTTTTGAATCCAGCGTAATGATATAATCTTACTTTTGATTTCAACATGGTAATGCAACATTTTTTTAAATCCTATATAATAAGACGATTTAATTTTAGAATGCTGAATAAAATTTTATTAAAATTTATTTTTACGTAATATAATAGTTTCTACATAATCTTAATATGATCTTATTTTTGAACCAACGTGATCATATAGTCATATTTTTGAATTATATGTATTTTTGAACCACTGTCTTTCTTTTTCATTTTTTTTTTTCTTTTTGAATCTCTTGTAAAAATTTAATGTGCTATAATTAAGAAAGAAGAAACTATTATTTATGATATTACATTTGATTTTGAAAAAAATTATATTTTTCTAGATTTACCGAAACTTCAGAAAAATATCTGCAAGCAAAATTAGCCTTAGTTATCATTGATAAGTAAAAAAATAATCATTAATAATTTTTTTGTTTACCTTGATCTCGCTAAAAAATAATTTTTCCTCTCTAAAAGTCATATAAATATTGAATTTATTATTATTATTTTATTTTTATTTACTTATTTTTTTGTTGCAAAACTTAACAATTAATTGCTTTGATCAAATGCTGAAAAACAACTATAATAAAACAAAAAAAAAAACTATTAAAATAACTATTAAAAAAATCTATTAAAAAAAACTATTAAATAGTTGAATCTTTTATTAGTTTAATCAACGCACATATTTTGGTATTTAGACATATTAACGTTCCTTTGTTTTTCTTACCTTTTTCTTTTTTTTTTTTATGCGAGTTTAATGTGAGTTAAGTGCTCTAATTAAAAGTTCAATTTAATATCTGAAATAGTAATAATTTGTGATCAAAAACATAATTAAATTGTTTGAATATGTACTTAGCTGTCTTAGCAAGTAAAAAAGAAATTTAATTAATCAACCATTTGTTTCTTGTTCCATCTTTAAACTTTTAAATATTTGCGCATTGAGTCTGTTGATTAATACCTTTCATTTTTTTTTAAGCAAATCAAAAAAAAGAACGAAAATGAAGCTTAGTTCACTTAAATATTGATAATATGATTAGGTAAATGGTACGAGAGAGTACGATTATTTTGTTAAGATGGAATTAACAGGTGGTTAGTTTAAAACAAAAAAAAAAAAAAAAAAAAAAAAAAGCAAACGAAATTTGTCATAAAAAAAATTTTCAAATTTTGTTTCTTAGTTTTTTTTTTTTTCTTTTAATTTATCGTTTACTTCTTGAAAAATTGAAGAAAAAAAAAAGTTCGTTTTCTTTCTTTATCGAAACATTATTACTTTACAATTACGTCAATCGTTATTTGATCGTCCCATAATTCATTTTCTTCTCTTTCTTTTGGTGTGAAAAAACAATTTCTTTTTGAAACAAAAAAAAGAAAAAAGTGAAACTGAACTTTACTGCTTTTGCAATATTTAAGCAGAACAAATGAGATGCATATGTATATATGTGTACTTTCTCCTTTTTTTTTTTTTTATTTTTTACTTTAGTTATCTGAAAATTGTAAATACATGTCAAATCACTACTTATCAGTAAATTTATCGATAATTCCTGATGAATTGGTTAATTTTTTAGCTTGTTAAAGTGAATATGTTGCTTTATTTTAGTTGTAAATTTTCGAATATTTGTAATCGTCAGAGATTAGACCATTCGAAAAACTTTTTATTTATTTCATAAGTTTGACATTTAAATATTTGTTATTCACCTGACATTTTAATTCATTTGCTTGTTGTTTTAATTTAAAAAGAATGAATTCAAAGAATTGAGTAAATGAATTAGGAAAATATTTTGTAGTTTATGTTCGAGAATAATCATTTATTTTTTATGAGAAATAAAAGAAAAGTATTCATAAACACTAGTGCTAATAATAATAAAAATACTCATTACCTACCTATTTTTTATTTATAATAAAGGCAAGCAACAAGTAATGTGGAATTTCTTAATTATATGTCATGTAATTAATAATAAGTAAGCCATCTCTTATTGTTGTAATAAATGAACTGACAATGATTAATTCAATTTTTTGATTATTTATTGTTTACAATAAATAATCAAAAAACAGTAGTTATTAAAAGTCAATAAAAAACAGCAGCAAGGAAAGTAAAACTTTAATAAATTATTATTGTTAATAAATCGAATTTTGATTTATTATGTTACAGTTAGAAATCGGATAGTATCATTAAATTAAAATTAAAAAATTTTTTGGTGACCTGTGGTATAATTAACAGCAATGAAATTAGTAAAATTACTTATTTATTACTTAGTCATTACTTGTTATTTATAATAAATGAACAAACGATAAAATTTTGATAATTATTGATAATGAATTAAGTTTTAATTAATTATGTCACAATTAAAAATGGAATTTATTAAAAAAAAAGGTGGTATTATTAAATTAAAATTTGAAAGGCTAAAATGATAGTAATTTGATGCTAGATAGTTCAATGCTTTTCAAATTTACAACAATATTTTGAGCTATATTTTTAAACGCTTCATCACAAGTACAGCAAATAGAAGTGAGCAATAGCTCTTTAAATTTATTTTAAACTTTTTCAATTTAAAAATTTTAATCTATTTAATCAAAACATACTTTCTTTTACATTCCCTTTTGCTTTAATGTGTTATTTTATTTTATCATCCATTTTAACTTATTAAATATTACTTATAATTTAAACTTTAAAATTAATTTCTACCAAAAAAAAAGAAAGAAAGGTTAGAATGACTTACAAAAAGACGATGCATTTTTGCCTGGTAATTAATAAATGATAAACATTGTAAATATGTAAACAATAGAAATGAATAAACATTATGAATATAATAAACACAAAATATATATGATAAAAAAAAATAAATAATGTTTACAAATAAATTCGCATGGATGTAATTTTATGGATCTTTAAAAATGATTTATCAAATAAATACTTTAATAAATAATGAAATGGAATGTAATCAATTCTTTTCTATAAATATATATATTAAAATATTATTTATTAATTAATGAAGAAAGTGAATATGTGCATTTTTTCGTTCGTTGTATTCCGAAACATTAAAACGTTTTTATATTTTGAAAATGAATTATTGATTTTTTTTCTTTTTTTTTTTGTTCTTTTTTTCAAGCATAATTGATCGTTTTGAAGGTTATAAATGAATTTTCAGCAAATAACCAATAAGCAATTTTACGAAATTCTTTTTTCTGAATTATCGATTAATTAAAATTTCATAAATTTTTAGAACTTTTTAGCCTTAACAATTAATGATGACAATTGAGAATGATACAATTGTTGGGCTAGATGGATTGGAAAGTAATTTTGATTCTCAAGCCTATCTTTCGGTGCATATTTTTTTAAATCTATAATTCAGGATAGTATAATTCTCCTACGAATTTGAAAAAAATAAAAACTTAAATAATTGAAATGGTAAAGTTAATTTAAGATTTGAAATGTTAAAAAAGTTTAATTGAATTAGAGGAATAAAAATATGAAATAGTTATCAAGCAACTAAACGATATGCATTCTTTTAACAAAATTTTATTATCTAATATTTTTTATAATTGAACTAATTTTTAAACTTTGAAATTCAATTAAATTTTTTAATTATTAATTTAGGATTTTTATCAACGTGTTGATGATCCAGCAATGCAAATGATGATTATGTTGTTACCTAGTATTGCTGAGCGTATTGATTGTTATGATAATCTTTTGGATTTTGGTGCTGGACCAACCATACATGTTTCGGTTGTTTTCAGGAATAAAGTAAACAATGTAAGCATTTATATATTTATTATAATTAGTTATCAGAATACTTAAAATTTGGAAAAATCTTTTTTGTTCCTTTTTTTTTTCCTTTTTTTCATTTTTTTTTTTTTTAGTATTCTGATAAAGATTAAATGATATTAATGATTTTAATTAAATGATTATGGTAAAATTTATTTTACCAGTTTTTTAATTTGATCTTTTTTTTCACTTGCCAAAACATTTTGAAATATAACTAGTGGTTATCAAAAATTTAATTATCAATAATATTACAAAAAAAAAAATGTGAAGTTATATTTCATCTTTTACTTTCTTAAATGATATAAAGAAACAAAAAGAAATAAATGAAATTGAAATTAAAACTTTTATTTCTAAAATATCAAAAAAAAAGGATGTAAAATATCATTGAAATTACATTATTGTTGCATTTTTTCTTTTTGAAACGAAATTTGCAAATTTTTTGAAATTTAACCAATGGTTGTCAAAGTTTTAGTCAGAAACTTCCAAGTGCAATATTACAATAAGAGGTAACACTAAAACCTTTTTTTTTTTTTTACACTGTTGTTTTTTTTCTGTTTGATATTCTTTCCAGGTAAAATTTATATAAAAAATCTAAATTGTAATTTTGCTGGCGTCAAAAATTTCAACTTTGAAAACTTTTAGACACATCAAAATTTTTGCTTTTTTTAATGTCATCATCTTTTCATTTATTTGGTATTCTTCTCAGATAGAATTTATTGAAATCTTAATTCTAAACTTGCTAGTGTCAAAAGTTTTCAGACAAAATAATATAAATATTGTTTGAAAATTATGGCAAACGAAAAGTATTATTGCTAAAAGAAAAAAGAAAAAATTGCTTACTTACTTGAATTAGAGGAAGCAAAAAACGTATGTCTTGCAAAGATTTATATAAGCATAAATTATTTTAAAAGTATTCATTGTCTGAAAATTTTTAAATTTAAATTTTATTCCAAGAAAATCTATCAAAAATCATATATCATGTTACAACCAAAAACAAAAAAAAAAAAAAAAAAAAGATTTGCAATGATAGATTCATGTAGACTTTAAACTACATTTTTGACATACTTGGCTCATTTTGGACATGCGATAAACTCTATATTTGGCTTATTTAGCTTTCAGCATAAGGAAAACTGAATTTTTTTTTTTTGACATACTTGGCTCTTTTATAAAATGTTACTTTATAGATGTTTATAAATTTCGACTAGCTATAAATTTTAGGCTAATTATATTCCAGATATATTTGGCTGATTATTTACCGCAAAATCGTAATGAATTATCACGATGGGCAAATGGTAAAAGTGCATTTGATTGGACACCAGCACTTAAAATGATTGCTTCAGTGGAAGGTTCCGGTTGGTTGCAACTTGAAGAAATGGAACAATATACTAAGTCAAAGGTTATAATTTCAATTCTATCAATTAAATTTGAAATTTTCGAATAAAAACAAAAAAGCAATGAGGAAGAAAAATTCTTTTGATAGCAATTAGTAAAATTAATTAAGATGAAAAATGTTATTAATTGTAACGAATCATTGCATATGTGTGTGATTTTAGAACAGAATCATTGTTTTAATTTTTTTTTTTTTTTACAGATTCGTTCAATTTTTCACTGTAATTGTCATAATAAACCATCGATAAGCGCTCCGAAAATTCTCCAAAATAATTTTGATGTAAGTAAAACTGCGAAGTAATTAAGTTCCATATTCACTTCATGCTAATATTTTTGATCATAAATATTGAAATAGACGAGATATTTTGAATCATATCTATTTTATTAATTGAAAAATTTTAATTAATCAGCAGAAGTTTTAGTTTTTATTTTTAATTTTTCCTTTTGAATTAATATTTCAGATAGTTGTGACTATTCTTTGCTTGGAATATTGTTGTAGCAGTGAGATGGAATATAAGGAAGCAGTACGAAATGTTGTAGATCAAGTAAAACCTGGCGGTAAGTTTTTTTTTTTTTTTTATTCTTTCTCCTCAGAAATTTCAATGAATGATATTTTCCTGGGAGTAATTAGTTAGCAAACTAATTAGGAGGTGAAAATTTAGGTGAAAGTTTTTAATTAAATTTTAATCAATAAAAGAATGCATGTATTTTATACTAGAGAATTTTACATATATTTGCCAAGTAAAATTAATTGGTAAAATATATGCATTTCTATAATACTTTTTTCAATTAAATAAATTAATTACAAAGTTTCTAGCTTAAAATGAATAATTAATATTTAATTTCAATTATTTGTTAAGAAAAAGAAAAATTATTAACAATTTTGAGATTAATTTTATGTTATCATTTTAGGTTGGTTTGTAATGGGTGGTGTATTAGAAGAAACGTGGTGTTCATTCGGTGGACGTAAATTTACGTGTTTATATCTTACCGAAAATTTATTATTTGAAGCATTACGTGAAGCTAATTTGTTAGTAGATGATGATCAGTCATGTATTTATTACTGTGCGCAAGGTATTTTCCTCATTTGTTGTAAGAAACAAATTTAAATGGTAAATTTAACATGCTTTTGAGTATTTATTTATTTTCTACAATTAGTTTCAAAAAATTGACCAAATAATTCATAAATTTCTCTATCTTTTATTTGTTTACTATTGTATGCATTAGCTGCTTGCTATCTTTCATTTTATCGTCATTCTAATTTACTTGCTCATCTTTTGCTTAGTGTAAAAATATATTACACCAAAAGAATAAACATAATAAATTATATTTATTGTTCACAATAATATCAAATTTGAAAAATGGTTCATCTTTTGTGTTTTTTTTTCGAAAAAGAATTATGATTATCTAAAGTAGTAATAATAACTTACGTTAACTTTTTTTTTCTTTCTTTTCATTCAAAAACATTAACGAAGCACAATAAGCGTTCTAAAATCAAGTATTTATTTAAATATATTAAAATCAAATATTTAATTAAAGATTATACCACAAACAATATGATAAAATATTGTTGCAAAACAATTCAAAGGAATAAGTAAATTCCGTGCTATGTGCTCTTTTACAAGTAATCTTTTTTCATTTTTCTGTATAACAACAAAAATTTCCTTTCATATCTTTATGAAAGAGAGTTACTTTTACTCTCTCTCTCTTCTCCCGTGAAAGATAAAAAGAATTGAAATGAGTACTTTAATAAATATAATTTAACTTTTCGATTTATATTGTGTTTTGTTCCTATTGAATTGAATATACAAATGAATTTAATTATACAAATGTAAAAATATTTGCAGTAAAAAAAATTTTTGCAAAAAAAAATTTGAGCACAAAATATACAATAAATAAAAATTCAATATTCAAAATTTAAATTTCAACGAAAAATTTACAAAATTTTTAAAAAAATTGAAACTATTAAGCAAGCAATTGAAGCGGAAACCATTGGTAAATTTGTTGTGTTACCTTTTGATATTTCATCATTTGCGTTTCCTTGTCTCGTTAATTTGATTAAAGATATCATTTTCACTGGATCATTCATTTCACTGGAATTTCCTGATAATGATTTTAACGTAGGTTCATGTTCAGGCTTCGAAAATTCCGCTATAGCAGCAGGTTGAAGTATTTTAACTTCGATATCTTGATTTGATTTCGATTGAAAGTTAACAATTTTATTCGTTATATCAAAATTATAGCAGCATGTTGTTGTTTCTATTTCGTCCGGAAATTTATTGGAATCATTTGTCACTGACTTCAATTCCGGATTTGTCCCGTTTTTCAAACTATCCGAATTTATTGAATTTTTCGTAGTTTCCATTTCTTGATTCTGAGACGATTCGAAATTTTTTTTAGTTGTTAACCTGTCGATATGTGTAAGTGTTACCAAATCATCCGATAATAAAGACACGTCAATCACGTGCGTTACAGCTGGTTTAACATGCATTGAACCATCTTCACTCAATTCCGCATACAAAACACTATCCATGTCATTGAAAGTATGTTGCATCGTCGTTGATTCCAAGTCTAATGTTGTTGTCGCAACGGTTGTCACAACTACCTCCTGAAATTTTTAAATATGCTCCAGAAATTGTCTAAAATGGTAAAAAGAATTCTTTTTTTTTTTTTTTTTTTAATTTATTAAACTATATGATGATAATCTGAAAACTTACATTTAAACTATCTGAAAATTTTGCTTTACTAATGTTGAAAAATAAAAATAAAATAATTTTGTAAAAATGAAATAAAATGATTAATTTTGCAAAAAATTTTCCCATTAAAATTCATATTATTGGCTGATGTAAAAGTTTAAAAAATTTGTCCGCATTACTTTATTGATCAATAAAATCTTTAACAATCACCATAAATTACTTTAAAATTAAAAAATTTCCCTTCTTTCAATTAATTCACGATTTCATCGTTAAACGCTAGATGTTACTTTATTATTATCGAAAATTATTTCATTATTGATATTTTAAACGCCAAATTTAAATTGTCATTTCTTATAATGAATAAATTTGAACACAACTGTATAAGTATCAAAGAATATTGAATCAGTGTAATTTTTTTTAATGAAAACTTTAAAGAATTTCAATAAAATTGCAATGTTTGTGTTGAAATATTAAAATTAATCTTTTATTACAAAATAAAACAGAAATTAAAATATTTCTTCATATTATATAATTTTTTTAAAAGATGCAAGCTCCAAAAATTACCTAATGATTAAGAATGATTAATTTTCAGTTTTTAAGCTAATTAAAATTATGAAACAAATATATCGATTTCAATTTTTAAAGCTTCCATTGAATTTCGCACAGCCGAATAAAATGATCAACTATGTATTTATGAAAGAAATCTAAATTGCAGCGATTGTTGAATTGCTAATATCAAATAATTGCCAAAATTTTTTTTGCATCAATAACAAAAAATTTATGATGCAATTATAAACGTTTTTTTTTTTTTTTTTTTGTTTTTATTTTCTATTGTCGCAAATAATGAAATTATTTCTGAATCTTCCTCTTTTTTTTTAAGAAAAATTTCAAATAATTTCGCTCACAGTAAAAGAAGAGTGTTTAATTTGACACAAAATAAGAAAGTAAAAGAAAAAACCAACAACTCAAAATAAATCTAAACTGATCGATCATATCAAAAAAAAAAAAAAAAAAAAAAAAAAAAAACGATGAAAAGGGAAACCTAACATTTTACCAAAACTGGTTATTAAAAAAAGACATTTTTGATAAAAAAAAATTAGAAAAAAGAAAACCAAAGTTCAAGTGCAATATTTATTTTTTTGCTGTTCAGTTTTATTTACGTTAAAATTTATATTTCTCTTGATAAAAAATAAGGAATATCCAAATATTGCTTAGCGAGAGTTAACTGAAGTTTTCAAAAACTAGCTATTTTTTTCTGTATTTTTTCTTTTTTTTATAAAATTGATATTCATCTTTTTTTATTTTCCAAACTAAATTGTTGTATTAAAAAAAGGCATAGTTTGAAAAAATTGAGTAATTAAGAGGAAGCTTCGGCAGTTATAAAAAAAAGTTTTATAAATCTAACAAAATAATATAATGTCTTACAAAAGTCCAAAAATTTTAAATTTGCATCAATCTTTAAGTCTAACTGTTAAGGCAAAGAATAAAAAAGCAAGGCTACTACTATTTTCCAATATTTATTAGAATCGATAATACATTACTGCCTTCTACTGAACCGGACTTTTCTCTTTTGAAAAAGATTAAAAAAGTTTTTTGTTTTCTTTAAAAAAAAAAAAAAAAAGAACAAAACGAAAATGTAAAATGAAGCACAGCAAATGAATCATATACAAATAAATTTCAAAAATTAATTCATTGTATTTTTTTTATGTATAAATATTCTAATCAAGCGCTAAGTTTGGTATTCTATTTCATCTCCAGATTACTTTGTTTCTATCTTATCCTATATCTCTAAATTATGGCTCTATATTTGATTATTTGCAATATTATCAAGAAAATAATAATTCAAAAGAAAAAGAAAGCATTTAAAATAAAGCAAAAAAATCAATAATAATTTCAAATTTTAGAAAATTTGAAATTATTATTAATTTAAAAAAAAAAACAAATACCTTATTATGGCCAATTGCTGAATCATCATTCGAGGATGAATGTTCATTGCTATGAGGTAATCTTGCAGATAAGATTTTACAAGTGAACGAAACAAGTAAGAAAAGTACTAAATTTGACATAATTATTTGACTTTCTACGATAGCTTACAGTGTCAATATAGCAATTAATTAGCAGCCAAAAATAGGAAATGTTACTAGTTTAGAGTATCTGATAACTATATATAAATATGAATTAGTAATACAAAAATAGGAAATGCCACTATGTTACAGTATCAGACAACTATATATAAATATCAGTTAACAGCATTGAAATAGGAAATGTTTGTTATTAAGTAACATAGAGTAAAAATGGGGCGGTAAAATGAAAAGTACTGAAAAGGGACAAAAAAAAAAAAAAACAGAAAACAAAAAAAACATAATTTATGAATCATTTTCACTTCGAAAACTGCAAACCAGTTTCAGAGTAAAAGTAAAGAAAGAGTAATTTATAATTTAATATCTGTAGATAATAAATGCAATTTCTATTTATAATATTAATTTATAATATTTACATGGAATTTTATCTTATATATGTATGCAACATAATGCAAATGTGATGGTGTCGAGAAAACTGAAATAATTTGTAATATAAATACTTCTAAATAATCAAAGTATTTATAACAATATTTCTCATTTAAATGATTCATAGCATAAAATGAATGTAAATTGATGTTATGATATCTAATGAAATGAATGATTTATCTAATTCTAATCTTTGTTTCTGATTGTTCAGTTTATCACACACCAGAAACCAATGAACATGTAAATGTATTCGTTCTGATAGCTAATATTTAAAAGTTAAGCTACAACCAGCTCTTTCTTTCTGTTCACAATTTCCTTCTTTTTGTTCACATAACTTTCTCTGTATCCGAATAAGGTTGTATTTATAAATCATCCGATATATAAAGAATTAGAATTCATTAGCAGCATCTTTTTCCTTGTTTTTTTACGCCATTTTTTGCTTTTCACTCTCTACGGAGGATTTTCGCTTCAATAGTATAATTACAACTGAGTTCTCCTAGACTGCAACTCAATCAATTTCTCCTCAGTTCTAATCCAATATTACAACTAAATAATAACTTTTACTGTATCACGAATCCTTTGGCTTAAAGCTAAATATTCTCATTCTAAGTCACACACATATATACTTTATAGTTTGCACTAATAGAGAGCGCTATACTAGTGAAAACTTGTGATCTTATAAAGGATCTGCACCTCACCTATCGAAATCATTTTACAAAGTAATTTGGGTGAATGGTTGGTTGTGATATTGAGGCGTAATTTGAAATCTTTCTTTTTGTTGATTGATATCATCTAAAATAATCATTTTATCAGAATAAAGGTTTAATTATCCAAATTTGAGATACTGAAAAAAAAAAGAATCAAAAAGTCAGGTGGCAAAAGATAATAATTCTTCCTGTGAAAATTAAAGTCAAAGAACTTCACGACAAATTTGATGTCACATGCCAGAATGTCAGCAGCATGACAAAAAGCGCTTAATCAACGCTAGAAAAAAAATAGAATTACTTCTTAGAGAAATAAAAGAATTGGATTCATCACCAATCAATCAAAATGAACTATGAGGAAAAAATTAGACCGTTGACTATATTCAAAGAATGGAAGAGGAAATGGAATCAAAATAACTTTAAAATTATGAAAATGGCTACGAGTTAGCAGTTTATCAAGTTCATCACCTAAACCCAGGATCAAGATCTAACCTAAATTCAGGATACATAACTCAAAATCTAATTCAGTCACAAGAAAGATTTAAAATAGTCTCACAATTGACAGTGAACCTATCACAGTTGCAATTACAGTTACTTAGCATTGATTCGAAAAGATGAAGGCAATTCTAAAACAGTTCCGATGTTACAGTCCATTTCTAAATCATACCACACGTTCAGAAACTGAATTAATCCTACCTAGAAAAAGGAGCTCTGCTAGTTGTTAGAAATTACGACATTACTCCTCAAAAAAAAAAAAAAAAAAAAAAACCATTAGAAAGACTTTAATTGAAAAATTCGGGGAAATACCTTATTATAAAAAATACCTTTATATACCGAATTACAATTTGTCAAATTAACCGATCGGGAATGGAAAATAACAATGAAAACAACTGAAAAAGAATACTCCGACAATCAGAAGCAATCGAAGAAATTTTGAACACCGCAATATGAAAACTTCAAAAAAAATAAGTTACCCTGTTTGAATGCTGCACAAAATATATCAGCAATGTTTATCTTTTTGTTATTTAATTAATGGATTTAAGTTCATAGAAATGACTTATGCTATTAAAAGTTGAGATATAGATCTGAAAACTAAAATTTACAAGCAGTAGGAACAACCTAATACCCATGGTAATAAGTAGGCGCTAGAACAATTTAAAGGAAAATCACTAGAATTAAAAAGTTGTTATTTGGTCATTAAAAGAAACAAAATTTAACTTTGGTCTATTCAGTAGCCTAAAACCATTCATTAATCGAACAACTTCAAAAAGATAAAAACTGTTGAGAGTATCCAAACAGATAATTTACTTTTTTTGGAAGTTTTGGTATTCCAAAAATTTTTCGATTGCTTCTATTACTGCTTTCTGATTCATATCATCTTCTTTGATAAATTTAATTCAGCATGTTAAGATTTTTTTTTATAACGGATGTCTTTCCAAAATTTTCAGTTAAAGTCACTAATGCTGGTTTGGAGAAGTTCGGAGAAGAAATACTGTTGCCTTTAACATCTAACAGAACTTCTTCTTTTAGACAGAACATTAAACAACTCAGTTTGTGAACGTCTGACATACTTCATAGATGAACTGTGGCATCGGAATTGTTCTAGAAGTACCTCCATCTTTCTGGATCACCGCTAAATGTTGGTAAATGTAACTGTGGTATATTTACTGCTATTTTTAGGATATTTTAGCTATTTCTTGTGAAAGAGATAGACCTTGAATGTATATCCTGGATCTAGGAGACGACTTAAAGCTATTGTAACTTCTTTTTATTGCTTGATAATCTTAAAATTCTTAAAATTTTTATTTTTTATAATTTTTTTTATTGCTTGATAATCTTAAAATACCTTTTTATTAATTGCCATTTCCCTGCAAATTCGTTCTTCCTTTCTTGCATTCGTAGTGCTTTGAATGTAGTCAAGCTAGTTATTGTTTATGGATTTAAGAAACCATGCTGCTCATTCCGATCCTATTGCGAACCTCAAGATAATCATGACAAATATATATATATATTTGTCATGATTATCTTTTATATATATAATTTCCCAAGTAATGCTACAAATTGGAACTAAATAAATTTACGATGTTCAATATGATGAATCATTCAACCAACATTCCTTTTTCTGTATCAACCAACTAATCTCTCATAACCTTTTTTGTTTGTCTTGAACCTTTTAAACATCCTGATATAATTGTATTAGACAAAGCTATGTGAAAAGTTGCATAAAAGAAGATTTGATTAGCATGACGAGTGAAATATCACTAGTTATTAGATTGGAAGCATTTACATGTACATTGGTTTCCGGTAATTTAGCCCTTAAGGATAAGTGTGATAATGATGAAAAGAATGGAATTTAATTAAACCTTATAAATGCTTTTATATGGATGAAAAAAAAGGCTTTTTTCTTTAACATCATCAAATTACTGCTACATTTGCAACACTATACTCGGTAATAAATGCATGGATGATATTTCTGCTTTGTTTTGCACTATTAATAATTAACACTTTAAGTATATAACTAAAAAAGAAGTCAGGTAAAGTATATGGTTAATAAAAGAGTAAGGTAATTAGTTGTAAGTCAATAGTTAAATGAACTGGGAAGAATAAGATTCGACAAGAATATTTGTTGAAGTAAATGAAACCGACATGTAAAGATGTTGACAAGTCAATTCTATTAGAAAATCTGATGAAGAATATAATTATCAAAGTTCACTGGTAATTTTCACCTGCCATTTTTGTGATGAGTGAATCTGTTTTCAAGTTTTATATGCTATTCAGGATGACTATCTTCTGAAATTTCATATCTAAAGGATTGGTTGATCCTGATGTTTGTTTTCAAATGTATTATATGGAATAGAGGTTATGCTTATTCTACTGCAGCAACTGTAATTACGAATTGGAGGATGAAAAATTTTTATTTCAAATATACAAGAATTTAAGTATTACATTTGTTACAGGAAGCTTCTGACAGGATCCAAATAAGTGTCAGATGTGTGAAAAACTGGACAGAAATCCCGGAAGTATAACCTAGAAAGATGCGAATTTTATAGAATTCTTATTAAGAAATGGTTTTTTCGTCAATAAAAAAATCTTGTGAATGAAGAAATTACCTGTATTAAACTGCCTAAATGACTTTCTGGAAAGGTCCAGTTATTCAGATACGGCAAAAAGATGCGTTCTAATTCAACTATTGTATTCGATTCGATTAACACCATATTTACCGTTAGGCATACAAAACATACCAATGCTTTGTAAGGACGAGTATCCCAGAGAAATAATGTGCCGGTACGTTGTGTGTTTCATACTGTTTTACCCTTTAAAATTATCAAAAACAACTATATAAATGGAAATTTGAGAGTACAGTTCCAGTTATACTATTTGTCTGACAAAGAAATCCACAACGAACAAAATGCTTTAGCAAATGTAAATGTAAATGAAAAATGCGGAGTGAGATTGAAATAAGTATGACAAAATGTAGCACCAATATGTACAAAATAAAACAGCATGAATAGAGTAAAATGATCAATCCATTCGCAGAACAAGGAATAATTTTTAAATCGACATAAACTTGTGTCGAATCGGAATAGTGCCCTTAAAATAAAATGCAAACACACATGTATGGTTAGGATATAAAGTCAAAAACATTCGACCAGGAAAATTGTTTAATGTTGATAATATGATGAGGCAAAGACTGACAATATGTTGATAATATGATGAGGCAAAGACTGACATATGTCGGTCTTTTGCTTAATAGGATTTCATCCCTATTAAGTGCAAAAAGTTTTTTTTTTAATTTTTCTTTAAAAATTTGAAAAACAAGAAGACTAAGAAAGTCTAATCTAATCAAAAATCTAATCAGATGGAATATTCAAACATCAAAACAATTCCGAAAATCTGATAATTTGAATAAAACCCAAGCCATTTCATTTCGATTTACTCAGTCACTACAAACGATAAATGACATATGCAAATGTAAAACAGTTACAAAATCCACAATCTTTCCCATACTTCGAAATCGATTGTTTCACACCTAAATCAAACAACACAACTTTTTTTCAATTTTATTCTTCTCCACTTTTTATGCTATCCTTCTGCGTTTTTCTGTTTTTGTTTTTTTTTTTAATCTTCTTCCCATTTTTTTAATTTTTTGTTTACCCTTTTTTGTATTTTTTCTTATAAATCTTTTTTTTGTTATTTTTTTTTTTTGTAATTTTTTTTTTGTATTGTCTTTGCTTTTTTTTGCATTTTTTTAAAATTTTCTATTTTTTATTTTTTCCATTTTTTTCGACTTTTTCTCGTTTTTTCTTTGTTTTTTGCATTTTTTTATCTTTTTATTTTTTTTTAAACTTTTTTTCTTTTTTCTGCTTCTTTTCGTTTTTTAGCATTTCCTTCATTTTCTCTGTTTTTTTATTTTTTCCATCATTTTTTCTTTTTTTTTGTTTTTTCTTTGTTTTTTGCATTTTTTTATCCTTTTGATTTTTTTTTTTTGAATCCTTTTCATCTTTTAACATTTTTTTCTATTTTTTTGTTTTTCACATTTTTTTCTTTTCCAATTTTTAAAATTTTTCTTGGTTTTTTCATTTTTATTTTTTGAATATTATTAACCCGCTTGGACTTATTTCATTGGATAGAGGATGGAGAACTGAAGCAAACAGCGACAAGTTGGCCGTGTGAGGAAGCCGGTTGACCTGAAACAAAAAAAAAATCAATGATTGAAAAAACTATAAGATAGTCATTCAATTTCAATTATAGTTATTCAATTTTTCGTTTTTAACATTTAAATCTCGCCTTTTAAGTGATACCAATTTCTTACCTGGAATGAAGAAGTGATGGGCATCCTCTTCTCTTCCACCAAATCAAGTCTTCGGCGTTTCACCTGTCGTTCGTTTATTACGGCCGCACATGCCCTTGAACACCAATCGAGGGCATGAAGCTCCATTGCTGCCGTTCTCTAGTGGCCGTAAATTCAGGTGGCAGCAAGAGGTGATGGCCACAAAGGGCGCAAAAGCCTGGAACATGAATGATTAATGAATCTACTGGCTTTCAATTTAAAAACCAATTGGAAATTCCATTTCAAAATACTTACCGTCTTGCTTGTGTGTTCTCGAGGCGTGAATACGCCACCCTTTGTTCAAACTGTCTGCCGCAGAGACCACACACTGAAAATAGAAAATACTATTGCACAAATTGTTGCTAGAATATCGAATAAATGGTGTAAATCGATTTTTTTTATTGAATAAGATTTTATCAGGAAGAAATTAAAATATGTTATATTTTTCCCACAAATTACAGGCATATAATCATTTCCAAAGTTATTAAAATTATAAATTTACCGGTTTTATTGTTCCCTTTTCCTTGAGTGTATGGTTCTGTCTGGGGCACTTTCAACTCCCTTCAGAGTTGCTTTGAATGATCATTTAAATTATCTGGGTGAAGCTCTTCTACTATTGCCGTAGCTAGTGCCTCCTATGCTAGGAACCCGGATTCTGATCGTCCTCGTCGTTATTCTCTAAAAGTAGTAAATTGACCAAATATTCAAACGCAAAAACACGCGATGCAACTATTATTTACATATAACAAAAGAATTACACACTTCAATTTACCTACAGCATAATACATCTATGCTAATACCGAATATACTTCCTCCTATTCTAAGTCTGATGGAAGAAGAAAATGACAAGAAAAAAAGTGACAGAAACGAACACCCATGATAATTTCTAATTTCCTGTATTCTCTCTCACCCCCTTACTCACGAAGATAAGCAAATATTTTTGTGTATCTTTGTGTGTGTGTGTGTGTGTGTGTGTGTGTGTGTGTGTGTGTGTGTGTGTGTGTGTGTGTGTGTGTGTGTGTGTGTGTGTGTGTGTGTGTGTGTGTGTGTGTGTGTGTGTGTGTGTGTGTGTGTGTGTGTGTGTGTGTGTGTGTGTGTGTGTGTGTGTCGAGACTATTTAATCCTCTTGCTCTCTTGCCTTTTATGCTTTTCATAACGAATATCATCTGCTTTCTCTTCTGATCTCTACCTGACATTCTCACATTATATTTTTGTTACTCTGCACAAACAACTTTCTAAGCATTTTTTTAATGCAAATTTCTGCTGAATTTTTTGAGAATTAATGATCAGATAAACGTTGCCTGCAAATTACCACTGCTCATCTTTGGACAATTCACTGAGATTTCTTTAGCAATTCTTCTTATATTCTATTTTTAACATTTTCTATCGTTGGCTAAAATTTTTATGTCACTATGTCAGCCATCAAAAAGTGTCGACCAATTTATTTACAAAAAAGACGTTGGATATACTACTTAAACAATGTATAACTTCTCATCCTTTTAATTAATTATTATTCAATATGAAAAGACCAATGCTTTTTGATTTTATTCGTGCGGGTTTTTTGTTTTGTAATTCAGTCGAGATTGCTATTGAATATATATCATTATGGTCCATTAGTGATAGACGTAGTCTCCAACAATGATTTCAAATTTGCTGTGTAACCCTTTTCTTTTTCATTTGAATTTGATTTCATCAAATGTTGATTTGTTTCTAATTTGTATGCAAATTAAATTTTAATTCAAAGCATTCAAATAATTCCTTCGTTAAATATTGAAATATAACTTGTGCTTTATACATTTATTCATTCCCAATTAATTCTTGCTCTGGTTTTTGCTTTTATTTTCAGGTTTGTGGTTTGCTATCCAAAATTCAATTTTTTATTTTTTGATTTCAAGTGTTCCTGTCAACAAATGAAATGAGTCTTACGGCGATTTGTTTTTTCTCACTATTATTTAAAACTTTTCAAATATCTTCTATCATAGATTGGTTGATGAGGGATTACATTAAAGAGTGTTTCCATCTTATGACTTATGACCTTTCGTGAGTTGCTTGAAATGAATTTACACTACATTGATTAATGTAAGCTAGTAGCTTTTGTTGTGGCCGTAATTGCTTTTATCTTCAAAGACTAATTGATAATGAGTCTTACGGTGATTGTTTTCTCAGATGAAAATCGGCAGTAATGCTGTAGTAATAATAAATATATATTGCTCATAGAAAATTTGATTATTTGTATTTTCGTTTCTTTTTCATTTCATATTTTTGATATAGATCAACGGTATTTGTTATTGAAAGGACATGAATAAACAACCTGCAAATTTGTTGAAATAAAAATTAATGTTTAGCACTATTTAGCACTTTTTTGTTTTATTTCTGATTTTTGTTTGTTTTTTTATTTTTGTTTTATTTTTGATTCTTGGATTTAAAATTTAGCATTTTTTAGCTAAGCAAAATCAAATTTTCAATTGTATTTTGAACAGAATTCAGCTCTGAAATTATACTCCAGTATGCACTAATACGAAATTTCCTGTTATATCGTTCAAATCATACATTTTGAGCAAAAATGGCAATAACATTCTGTAAAATTTAATTGAATGGAAAAAATTCAAATTTTGTTATTCTTGCAGAAGAATGAAAGAATAACAAAAGACAAATAATGTGAGAATATCAAAATTTATTTTAGCAATAAAATTGTGCTTTGTGAGAGAACGGCCAGGAAAGCTATTTGTTAATTGCGCATACGATGGAATAATAAATTTAAAACATATTTAGTGAATAAACTAGCAAACAATTATTCATACTAAATTTATGACCAAAACAATAGATCCATCGATTTGGATCAATCAATTTTTATCGTGGTAACAATTACCAAAAGATTCGCCGATTAATTCCCTTAGAAAGTATAAATCGAGTAGGAAATGAATAATAGTTGGGCAAACTTGTGCTATTATAATAAGAAATTAGCAAAAAAGCTAGGAAATCTTGTAATCTTGAGTTAAATCAAAAGGATATGCTAATAAGCTAACTAAACGAGTTGAAATTTTCAGATTAAATAAAATATTTTGACGATTTGTATCAATCTGTGCAGTGATATTCTTCAAAATATAATTAATCATTTCGACCAAAATTGATTTTCTCATATAATTAATTTCGACCAAAATTGATTTTTCTCATTTTGATAGTTAAATATCAACGATTTTCCGTAGATTTCCAAAATATCCATCGTATGTCTATCGATCGATCCATCCACTCACTCTCTCACTCACTCTCACTCCCACTCATTCACTCTGATTCTCATTCACACACTCTTACTCATTCACTCTCACCCACTCACTCACATTCTCACTAACTTACTCAACCTTAACCTACTCCACTTTTACTCACTGATAATCTGTTTCTATTAATGTTTTAGATAAACTTTCGCTCTCTACTCTTCTCTTCCCTCACTCTTCTCGTTTTCTCATGGATAATTACTTCTCCTCTCTGATTGAGAACTTCATTGTTTACATTTTCTCGTTATTGTTTTGTCGATGTCCAATGATAGAAAATTTCCGTTTGCCGTAAAGGTCATTTATTTAGATTAATTTCTTTAACATCATCCACTTAAATTACTTTGTGTGAACAGAATTTCCTTATTCTCATCTGTATTTAACTGTTTATGAAGCAAACAAATATATTTATATGGTTTAATCATTAATGGTATTTCTATGATTCAGATTAGCCGTAATTTCTATCTTTAATTTACGACATTAAAATAAAATTTTCTTTTTAATGCAAGTTTTTGATCATCTGCATTCATGATGTTTCAAATTTGAATCGGAAATCATAAATATCACATTAATATTTGGTCATGATGAATAGCCATTGTAATTAAGCACTATACTGTGATATCATTACAGTTATTTACACCAATTTATGATTCATATCAGGGTAATCACTTTATTCTTTTATCATTTTTTTAACAGCATCATAATATTTAAATTTTGAGATATTTTATCTCAAACTTAAGTGCAAGTATTATATTTTGAAAACATAAAAGTGAATGCATTGTCCGTTTGCTACACATTTTTGCAGATATAATTTATTTTTAAATTTTGTTTGTGCAGAATTTTCCCAACGTTAACTATCTCATTTATCGTAGTTAAAAAATTTTTTCATTGATATTTATTTATCTTGTTATTCTAGCTATCATAAACACCGTTGGAGCTATTCTTCTACATTATTTATTATTTAACTTGCAAAGGAAGTACTATTTGCTGCATTTAAATAATTTTGGATGGATATATTATTAAGTAAACTTCATTTTCTGGAGATTTTTACGAAAAGAATTGAGAATGAATAAATAATATCAATGTTTTATCATTTTATGATATATGGACAAAGGAGTAGTGAGAATAGATATGATATTGAAAATAAACAAAATGAATCCGAGTTATTTAGAAAGGGATGTTTTTAGTTTCTAAAAATATGTCTTTCCCCACTTAAAAAAAATGTTTGGAGAACTAAAATCATCTAATTGATAAAGTTTGTAATTTAAAATAAAATTTAAATACAGTGGTGATGAATCAACGAAGTTAAGTCATATCTGTTTAATAATTGGATTTGAGATTCTTTAGAATGAGAGGTTTATGTGATCCTTCGAAATATAGTGTCATTGATGGTTTCAGTGCAAGCTGTTAAAGTATATAACTTGGTGTGATCGGAATGAGTCGTTGGAGGAGGAAGGCATGCGCGTTAATTTTTGATTAAAATGACCTAATTTTTATTAAAATACCTATTTCCCTCATTTGAATGAGCTATTTTCCAACAAAATGCGTTATTTTCCATCCAAATGAGCTAATTACCGTCAAAATAACTTTTTTTTTTTTACCAAATTGAGCTGCTTTTTTTTTCAGAAGCCATAAAAATTACGAAAACTTTTTGAAACCAAAATTTGTTGGAAAGAAAAAGAAAGACAGATAACATGAATATTTTCGGAACGTTCAACTTTTCACTCGAAGATATTTGGAAACTTGAAATTTGCAAATCTTTTTTTTTTTTTTCTTTTTTTGCTTAAAAAAGAAACGACACTTAAATGATGCAAAGAATCTAAACCTTTCCCGTCAGGATTAATTCTGACTGTATCACACCATATCAGAAACCTGGATTAACTCGCATAGATCTTCTTAGGTCAATTAGCTTTGGTATGTTCTAGACTATCAGCGAGCGGTGATTTCGGTATAATATTTGGTTGAGATTGAAAATACAGCGATCTCGACGGGATCGGTGTTGTTATCACATTTTTTTATTTTCGTTGTTATAACAAACGGAAATTTCGAGAATTATAATACAACAATTATTCATTGCAATGGTTTGAAAACAATCTGTATACAATCAGTGCTGTCATCACATTTGAAAATCTGTCGCCCTTTGTCATCAAGCCAGTCAGCGTGCTTTATTTCATAGATTGTCTCGTATCCAATCTTTTTGAATAGCTGGAAATTCAATTATTAATTTCACGGAATTTGAGAAATCACGAATGGCTTCATTAAAACTTGAAAGATTAAGAATCTAGAAATTCAGGTCAGAGAAATAGAAATTAGAACTGCATTTATGGAAAATAATATCGTTGGTTAATTTTTATCTTATAAGTCAAAATTGAAAAATGACCAATTGTGATTTAAATGCGGATGCTTCTGCAACGCACCCTTGACAACCCATTTGCTTGGCTTCTTCCAACTTATAAAAAAGCATTTTCTCAGCAAGTCCACGTCTAGTGTAATCTTTATGCACTGAAATTACAGACCACAGCAGCAAACGTTTTAATTTTGGATCAGTGAGAATCCAAATCTGCAAATACACACTGATTGCTTTGAAGAGTGAAAATGAGAATTGCATGTAGAGAAAGGTACAAATCAACAAGCCTTGCTTTCCAGTTCCTCAAGAATATCCATGATAATCTGAGCCTTTGGACTCATTGTTTTCGTTGCTGTCCTCTTATTACTACCACTTGTTGCACTTTTACTCCCAGATGACCTTTCGCTATGCTGCAAAATGAGAATGGAAAAGTTTTATTTTATGGATAATTTAATATTCCACAATTCCTGTGATATAGAGCTCATTTTCTGATAGATCTATAATTGAAAAAATTAGAAATAAGCATATACTTCATTGTGTTGCTCGTCTTCTGGTCGATTCAATATTGAAGCCAACCTAAGTGCAGCGATCTCTCCATCCGGTTTTCGTAGCATATACGATAACGATGAGGCAATCCCACTGTTTACCAAATCTGTTAAAAACAACGGATTAGTCGGCCCTAACCCTTTTATTCAAATTTCACAGTTCGTAATTTGACAAAATAACGGTCGATAAGCAAACAGGAAAAAGTTCAGTGAGCTAACCATTAAACAGTTCATCTGAATCTTCGGCATTTAGACTGACTGATCTGTTCAGCGGTTCATTGTATAAGAAATCGGTTAACAGAAATTTTTTAACACAATCAAAATCGGTTTCGGTAATTCGATGCATGGATAATCCATTAAAATTCGTCTCCGCCATATGTAAAATACGAAACTGAAAGGAACGACGGAAAATGAGAATTGAAATAGCGTTTCTTAGCGCATCAATAAAATTTGAAAGTGTTGGAACAAGCGGAAAAGGTATTCCAATAATTATTATTAATGAAATTGTCAGTCATTCAATGATATACTAATATTCAGAAAGGGAATTGATGCAATAATGCCACCACCTTGCATAACTGCAACCAACAAATGGCGATGTTCTGTACAAATTGGTAATAAATTTAAAACTGATCAATAAGTGATACATCAGAAATGAAGGAATGAATAAGCTGAAGCAATAAAAAGAAGCAAAGCTCATACATGTTAACCTCATAATGTGATCTATTCTTTAAATCGGATCAGATCAATCCACAATTCATGTTTGCTTGACAATAACTGTATAACTCTTTGTTATGATACTTCACTCCTAATATATCTATGCATCATATCTTGTGTAAAAAGTGGTTAGAAATAATTATGGCTCTCACATCTTGCAAATTTTCAGTTATCACTGAGCACTCACGCACCTTAGCAGAGTAACTGTTTACGATGTGCGAGAATTGGCAAATAAGATGCTTAGAATAAAAGTAGTAAAACAAACAAAAGTTCGTCCATAAATTTTCATCTTTTTTCTCATCGATTTATAAATTAGATGATCAACTGAGATATGTAAGTCACACATTTTTTTACAAAAACAGTTCTTGAAATTTTGTGATTCTCTAAATTTGCATAAAATTTAAGGAACTGAACTGAAAAACATTACATCGAAAACAGCAAGTTGATAGGAAGTGATAAATTACCGGTCTAGTCAGTTACACATTTCAGCTTTTTATTTTCTACCCAAATAAAGATTCTATTCTCATCAAAATTCCTGAATTTTTAACGTTTTATTAAATCATACGGAGATTGACAAAAGTGTTATCAATGTATCCCTGTTTGTAATACATTTTTGCTTCATGTAGAAAGTATATTTTTGAAAGAATATGTGAAAAGTTAGTGTAAAAAGTGAGACATGCAACCAAAACGAAAATACAATTTAGTATTTCCAACTGAGATCTTCTGAAATTATTCACACTTAAGCTTTTTTTTTGATGTTATTGTTCAAAGTAACTGTAATCCATACTGATAGCACATTGGGATCATACTGCCACGCTAACAGCACAGCAAAAGATTGCTGGAGCTGATTATGATTATGATTATGATTATGCTCCGATCATGTATTGTAAATTAGATGATCAAATGATTCCTCATTATGACATTAATATTAAATATCAATTAAAAGTAAACACTATTTTTCGACCAAATTACGGAAAATATTAAAAGCAAAAGTGCACTGTAAGCAAGCATACGTTGATAAACACCACTGTTAATCTCCATATCCTTAATAAAACGTTAAATATTTAGAAATTTTGATGAGAATAAAATCCCTATTTGGGTAGAAAGCAAAAAATTTGAAATCTGCGACCAAAAGTCTGTTTATTATTTCATGTTGTAGGATTAGATTTGTAGAAAAAAAAAAAAAAAAAAATGTTGTAGATAATGATTCTGCTCATTGTAAAACAGCTCTTCAATAATACTTTTTAACCGTTAAAAATGGATATTTGTGTGAAATAACATTTATAATTCTCACAATTTGGGATGATTAATGAATGAATATCCAAATAATCGCTAAAATTACTGATTAAAGGTGAAAATTCAATGCTAATAAAAAAAATAATGAAAGATTGACGATTGGTGGAATTATTTGTTCCCCAATTACTTTCCTTATATTGTTATTTATAGATATAATCTATACGTATTATTTGCAATGCCCAAATATTTCGTTAATGAAATTTGTTGCCCATTACCAACCATTTAAATAAAATGAAGAATGCAATCGATCAATCATTTTTACTCTGACATAGCGTGTCACTTTTTTATTTGGAGTCATCAACAGGTGACATTGTTTACTAGAACTCAATGCTATGAATTTAAAATAATTGTCAAAAATACTCTTTTTTTTTCACCGAATTTTCCTATTACCACTGATATTCATAGCAGCAGATAACTTTTCTATTTTATCTATTCAAAAAATCTCATTTCTCATCTTTCAGTTATGAATGTTTTACATCTAAACGCCAAATAGAAAAAATAGGAAAAAAATTAACTACAACCCAAAAGTTGAAAGTAAGAAGTGTGATGCACTGTGGCCGATGATAATATAATTCCTTTATTAAAAAGTTAATTATAACCATCATCGATAAATTCCGGATAAACCAGTTTCTCCAGCAATGTGACAGCAAGTTTATTCTTAAATTTCTGGAGAATTAAAATTGAAATGACCTAAGTAAAGTGCCTCATGACAAGTGATATGATGCTCAAAATCGATTACTCATGAATGCGAAGAATATTAATGTGACAGTTTTGACGCAGAGGGATCACAAGAATCGTCTATTTTCTCCTATCGAATTAATATCGAAAGAACAAAAATAACCAAATCCAGGATCAACTACAAATGCTTACTTCAAGATAAAAAAACTGAGCATCAATTACAGCAAATTAAAAATTCCAGTAGATTTTCGTTGGCAATTTTACCACTTACAAAATTAACCAAGAAATTAATCCTTATTACCAAACACAAAGGTGTAATTAATCATCCACCTTTTTAATAACTTCATTGTTGATTGAACGAAATAGTTCATCGCAAAGTAATGCGAATGCATAGTATATGAAAGAAAGATTTAATATGAAAGAGAAATTTGTATGAAAGAAGAAATTTTACATTAAAAATTTCAATATGTGACAACTAGTGCTGAGTGAACCCATAAAATGAATTGAAATTGAATCCATGAACTCATATTGATGAGCCAATTAATTAATGCGCCATATTAAAAAATAATATAATGATTGAAACTATCTAATCTATGAATTTCACAGTTCCATTCATTTTATCCTTAAAAGTTGAAGAAAAAGTAAGAAAGAAAATTGTGTTCTTTTCATTATGCAAATAGATCACATTACCTTCATTACATGAAAATTTTATTGGCAAAGTAATGCTCTTTAACAGATTACTTGTTTATCCTCGAATTTCTTCAAATTTGTTTGATCACTTGTAGCTGTCAACGTTGTCTTTTGAACACTGATCCAGTAACCATATCGATCTACTCCTATTTATTGGATCAATGAGAAGATAATGCCTCTACTGAACACTGAATTTTTGCCTTCTATTGATTAAGCTATTTCCTGTCATCATCATAGTTAAATCATTGACCTCTGCTTCACAACCTGAATCCAATGGAAGGTGACAGTGATGATGATAATGAAAATTGACATTTACCGCGTAAACAAGCACAACTGATGTAAAAAACGGGCAATTTACCACTCTTCTCATTATTTTCCATCCTTCCCACATTTCTCCTATTTTACATTTAATGCAAATTATAACTAAAACAAATCAAAAAAACAAATTAACTATTGAATATTTCAAAATTTTGTAATTACCGGATGACTTAATGTTGCATAATTATATGACTGAACCTTGGAAAAATCAGGTTAATTGTGATCACATGGAAGACTTATTCTTATAAGATTAAAATTTCTATGACTTATACAATTTTATTAATAGGTCTATACGGGAAAACATTTTTCTGATATGAAATTCTTTTGATATATTCTGAAACAAGAAAAAAAAAAATTTTTTTTGACAGAAATGAAGAAAAATAATACAGAAACGGCTAGAAAGAAAATGTTTAGGAAGTAATGACAGTTTAGATTTAGGTCTTATCAAATAAATGAATGGAGAGATTATAGTGAGTGCAAAAATTGACTGACGAAGTAATGAATGGAATTAAATTTAAATAAAATGAATAAGTAGAATGTTGCAAACAAACAAAGCTATAGAAAAATAATACTTTGAAAAATTGAATAAAAAAGATAAAAAGAAGAGTGAACTGTTCTAAGGCCGTTAAAATCATAGTTTATGGACCAATTCTGAATCAATAAGATAAAGCTTTGAAGATTTCAATTCTTCATAATGCCTGTGAGTAACGAAGAAGAAAATGATTGATCAAATGAATAGCATCAACTATATTCATTGCCGAGACACATTTACTATAACACTAAAATGAGACGAAAGATAGTGGAATGGAAGTAGTCAAATCTACATGTAGTGGAAGATTTAAGCGGAAAGGAATCTTCTATTGCTTGTGTGAAAATGGAAGAGCAGACAAGACACTAAATAAACTTATCAAAGTAAATGCTTAACTTTTGTTCATTAAATAAAGGGAGAAGAAAACTGCATCTGTTGCGCTAGCAACCACCATCACAACAATAACAAATCACATGTCATCTCAGCATGCCACTTCAGCACTCTTATATAGATGTAATTCATCATTTTTCATTTGTAATGCAACTATTAGTAAGTTTATAAAAATTAGTTACAAATGGAGTGTTAATTAAAAAATATAGATCGAATAATTTTGAGATGGAGAGTGAGAGGGGAGAGGAAGAGAAATTGACATTGTACTTCGTTTTTTTGAGAGAAAAAAAAGTCAAAATATAAAGATTATAGAGAATCTTTTTCATTAGTACAGCTAACACAGCTTACATCCTAACGAGGAACTGGTGATTTTAACATAATAGGATATACTTCAGAAAAAAAAAAAAATGAGATAAATAAGGACTAATGGATTATGCATGTAGGGAAAATGATGATTTTATCTATATGCTTGATAATATTGCTCTACGTTTTGATAAATTAAACGATAATATCGTTTATCTCAGAAGTCTCTTTTCTATTTCATTGCTAAATCAACGATAATCGTTCAAACTTTGCTTTTGTAATAAGCAAGAAATAATATATCAATAAAATCGCTTCACACTCTGAAATATTTGCTCTCAAATCGAAACGCTTATATTAGCGATTAGCTAAATTATTCAGCAAATCATCAATATGAATTTTATTTCCAGCGTTTAAAATTATGGTTGTATTGAGGCACCTTTCAAGTGATCGTTACCTCGCGTTCCGGTAGGAAATAAACGGTAGAATAATGCAGCATATTAATTCTTTCATTGATTACACAATCTTTTTTCAATATAAATGTTAATCTGTGATGAATAAGCTCCAGAATGATAGCAATTATATATGAAAAATGAAGTATTCAACACCATTATGGTAAAAAAGCCTTCTCATTTGCTGATAAAGGTTTGCTGTTAAAGTTTTATTATGAGTAATGACAAGAGTAGGTTCGTCCTTGCAATAATATTTGCCATAGTAAATTCTTTGATGTTTGATCACTTGATCGATCACCAGCAGATTAAATTCCTAATTCCTATATTTTTATAGTATTATTTATTATCGTTGGTAGAGTAAATAAGGTGTGAAAGTGAGTATTAATGGATAATGAAAGAAAAAAAAAATGTCTCTTTTTTAAAACTTTTTCCAAACCCTTTTGTTTATTAATACGACAGGCATTCTTAAGATTACAAAATATGCTACTACTTTAAATCCATGTTTGTGTTGGTGCTTCAGCTCTGGCTCTAATACCTACTGCAAAATTTTTTTTTTTTTAACAGAAAAGAAGATCGTTCTAAAATTAAAAATAACCTAGAGCCATTTTTAAAGTTAAGAAATGATTATAACGATGCTATCAGTTTGTTGATATCTGCTATTGCTGAAAATGATTAAGGGGTTTTTTTTTTGAAATAAATGAATTAGCAAAACTAGAGAAATTAGAAAAGGATAGGAAACATGAATTAGCAAACCTAGAGAAATTAGTGAAGGATAAATGAAACGAAGTCCTTATTTACTGGTGAAGTGGATAATAATAACAACTGCTTCATAGAAGCAAGTTGAGCAGAGAGTGGTTGCGCTAAAATGTTGCAATTCCAATTTGCAAATATTACTTTTTACTAATGTAAAAAAAAAAAAAAAAATGGTTCCTGATTCGTAACATTTTTGCAAGTCACAGGTGTGTTGAATAGTTTCGGATGTTTTGGTCTAATGACCATTACAATAGTCAAATGATTGGTAATTTTCTCTTTTTTTTTTCCAAAATATCTCACAAGGGAAGAATTAATTTTTTCATATTTTATTTTTGTTAATGAACAAATTGTGTGGAGCGAAATTCTTTTATAGAAAAAGGAAATATTATTTCGTTCTTAGTCATATGCTAGTCCTGAACTGATGCAGTTAGCATAAAGAAAAAAAAGGTAGAAGCATGCAGTTGCTAAAATAAAAGAGATCTATGTAATAATGTCAAATGGTGTGAATAAAGTTTACAAAAACCATGCAGCTAACAGCAATAACCAATAATGCATGCAGAAATAAAATTTAAAAAAAATGATTTGAAATTGTAATAATAAAGCATTAAAAATGAAGGCAGCAAGAATAGCATCAAGTAATGAAATTACAGAAAGACATTCATCAAAAAAATGAAAAATTCAAGGATTTAAAAAAGGAATAATTCATAAACAGAACCTTTTAAGTTTAAGTTTAAGTTTAAAGTTTAAAACCTTTTAAGTTAAAAACGTGACAAAAAAAAATTTGCCTTCTAAGCATTTGATCGAATTTGTTTAAAAATTTTGACTTGCAATTCGGATGGCAAAATAAAGAAATGAAGAATGAACAAATTAACAAAAAGCATGCAGTTGATAAAATACAAGAAAACGCATGCATTAACAGTAAATATTGTCGTAGTGAACAAGTTAATATGCAACAAGCAATAACCAAAATTAATCCAAAATATCAGCTATTATAGCAGAAGTGAAATTAATTAAAAAAAAGCATGCAGTCAATAAAATGCAAAGAAAAACGTATGCATTAGCGACAAATGGAAGTTAAAAGAGCATGAAATTAGTAGAGACTTCAAAAACAATGTTAAAAGAAAAAGACTCGAGACTGCAATTATATAAAATATTATAGTAATGGAAAGCATGCAACAAGTTAAGCGAAAAAAAAACAAAGTAAATTAAGTAGAAGCATTTAAATTCGATTACAAAACCTGCTTGAAATTAATGCCAAAAAACAATTTCTGTTGATTCAAAGAATTTAAACAATTTCATAAATTAAAAAACCAAAAAAAAAAAAAAAAAAAGAGAACTAAGATAATCTAATTCGAAAATAGAAAATTTAAATATCAAAATAACTCCAAAAAAAAAAATTCCGAAAATTTTCAGGCAATTTTAAAGTTATTTTAACTTCTTTTTATTGCTTGATAATCTTAAAATACTTTTCTATTAATTGCCGGTTTCCCTGTGAATTCGTTCTTCCATAGTCGAGCTAGTTATTGCTTACAGATTTTGACATCATCAAATTACTGCTACATTTGTAACACTATACTCGGTAATAAATGCATGGATGATATTTCTGCTTTGTTTTGCACTATTAATAATTAACACTTTAAGTATATAACTAAAAAAGAAGTCAGGTAAAGTATATGGTTAATAAAAGAGTAAGGTAATTAGTTGTAAGTCAATAGTTAAATGAGCTGGGAAGAATAAGATTCGACAAGAATATTTGTTGAAGTAAATGAAACCGACATGTAAAGATGTTGACAAGTCAATTCTATTAGAAAATCTGATGAAGAATATAATTATCAAAGTTCACTGGTAATTTTCACCTGCCATTTTTGTGATGAGTGAATCTGTTTTCAAGTTTTATATGCTATTCAGGATGACTATCTTCTGAAATTTCATATCTAAAGGATTGGTTGATCCTGATGTTTGTTTTCAAATGTATTATATGGAATAGAGGTTATGCTTATTCTACTGCAGCAACTGTAATTACGAATTGGAGGATGAAAAATTTTTATTTCAAATATACAAGAATTTAAGTATTACATTTGTTACAGGAAGCTTCTGACAGGATCCAAATAAGTGTCAGATGTGTGAAAAACTGGACAGAAATCCCGGAAGTATAACCTAGAAAGATGCGAATTTTATAGAATTCTTATTAAGAAATGGTTTTTTCGTCAATAAAAAAATCTTGTGAATGAAGAAATTACCTGTATTAAACTGCCTAAATGACTTTCTGGAAAGGTCCAGTTATTCAGATACGGCAAAAAGATACGTTCTAATTCAACTATTGTATTCGATTCGATTAACACCATATTTACCATTGGGTATACAAAACACAGAGAAAATGAAAAAATTTGGAAAACAAGAAGGCTAAGATAGTCTAATTTGCAAATAGAAAATTCAAATATCGTATTAACTCCAGAAAAAGAAGAAATGAAAATTCCGAAAATCTAATAATTCAAATAAAACCTAAATAATTTCAAAAAACAAGGGGAGAAGTTTGAACTTGAACGCAATTCACGAAGAAAAAATTAAAAGAGCAAAAATTCAAAAATAAATGTTAAACATTATAACAATAATCAAAATTTTCAGCAAACAAAAATAACGGCTGAAATAATATAAAAGTTAAAAATAAACGATAGTTGTGAAGGATTTAAAAAACAAAAAAAAAAAGTTATTAATAATAATTATATATCGAATCATCAGATGAGGTCCATATGTACTGTCGATATTAAATGGAACGAAAGTATGTAATAGGAAGTGGAATTTCAAGAAAGGGATCATGCCTAAATTATTCACAACATTACTTGAGTGAAAAAATAGTAAAATATAACAATAAATTTTTAATAAAAGTTAGCTGATCACAAAGAGTTAGTGAAGGAAACAAAAAATAAAAAAGGAAGAAAGAGTGATTTCAAATTGATTTGATCTAAAACAAGCTATGTTCCATTTTCCAATGGCAAAATAAAGAAATTCCCTTTTATAAGCATTTTGATTTTACTTAGTCACTGCAGACAATAAATGAGATATGCAAGTGTAAAACAGTTACAAAATACTTCGAAATCAATTGTTCTTACACCTAAATCAAACAAAAAAGCTTTTTTTCAATTTTATTCTTCTCTAATTTTTATTTTTTTGCTTTTTTGTTTTGCCTTTTTTTTTAATCTTTTTGCCACTTTTCCTTGCATTTTTTTAATTTTTGTTTTTTTCCGTTTTTCTTATTTTTTCTGCTTTGTTTTGCATTTTTTTTTTTCAATTTTCTCTTTTTTTTTTATTTTTTTCACTTTTTCTTTTTCTTTTTTTGTTTTTTCTTTGTTTTTGTTTTTCTTATCCTTTTGATTTTTTTTTGAACCATTTTTTTATTTTTTCCTGTTTTTCTTTTTGCATTTTTTAACAATTTCTTCTACTTTTTTGTTTTCCGAATTTTTTCTTTTTTAATACTTTCATTTTTGTTTGGTTTTTGCATTTATATTTTTTGAATATTATTAACCCGCTTAGACATATTTCATTGGATAGAGGATGGAGAACTGAAGCAAACAACGAATGGTTGACCGTGTGAGGAAGACCGATTGACCTGAAACAAAAAAAAAAAATCACTGATTGAAAAACTATGAGATAATCATTCAATTTCAATTATAGTTATTCAATTTTTCGTTTTTAACATTTAAATCTTGCTTTTTAAGTGGTACCAATTTCTTACCTGAAATGAAGAGGTGATGAGCATCCTCTTCTCTCCCCACAGAGCCAGTTTTTTTTATCTGTTTTTCGCTGATTATTGCCACACATGTCCTCGGAAACCAGTTGAGGACATGAAGTTCCACCGCTGCCGTTCTGTATGCGACCGTAAATCAAGATGGCAGCAAGAGATGATAGCCACAACGGGCGCAAAAGCCTGGAATATGTATGATTAATGAGTCTACTGGCTTTTAAATGAATCAATGTAGAAACATCTTTAAAAACTAAATGAAAATTCTATTTCAAAACACTTACCATTTTGCCTGTATTGTCTTTGAGGCTTGAATACGTCACTCTTTCAGTTTCTAACTGTTTGCCGTAAATACGCTGAAAATAGAAATTATAAGAGAACATTGTTGCACAAATTGTTGTTAGAATATCGAATGAATCGATTTTGGTGAAGTTCATAAGATTTTATCACGAAGAGATCAAAATATATTATATTTTCTCCCACAAATTACAGACATATAATCATTTCCAAAGTTATTAAAATTATAAATTACCCGTTTTATTGTTCTCTTCTCCTTGAGCCACTGTGTATGGTTCTGTCTGGGGCACTTTCAACTCCTTTCGGAGTTGCTTTGAATGATCATTTAAATTATCTGGGTGAAGTTCGTTCATTATTAATGAATATTTCAAACTATTCAACAAAAATTCTACAATTTTATCATTATTCTACAATCATATCATTGATAAAAAATATTGAAGAAACCTCAGAAATTTTTGTTTCGGCATAAAAAAGTGATATGTTAAATATTTTAAAAGAAAATCAAACATACGTTTTGTTCGAGTTTTTCAATGATTTTTTTATTATTTAATTGGGTTTTTTTATAAATAATATATATTCCAATTAATACTTTCACAAAAAAATGATTTAATTTTAAATATACTGTAATTTTTCAAAATGCTTAAACAAATATAAATTTTTTAACTTTTATTTTATATCATAAAATGATTTTGTCTTGATTGGATAAAAACTGCATGGATAATATGAATATATAATTCATAATTCATTACTATCACTTTAATTAATATTGTTGCTTACATAATTTTTACACCTTTTACGATATTTTGTGAGAAAAACGTGATAAACGTTAAAAGTGGTTTAAAATCTTACAATAAAAAAATGAGTTTTCCAGTTTTTCATTTGAAAAAAAATGGGAGAAATTTCAAAAAGTTATGCCTTTTATCAATTATTCTTTCATTTATTAATAATATTTCAAAACTGTAAGAAGAAGAAAGAAGAAGGAATTTTTCGTCCTTGAAATTGTTACAACTACTAGAAATCATAGTTTATCTTTCTTTTCTGTTAATTAATCCCTTTTCTTTTCTTACTGATTGGATAAATAGGAAAATTTTCATACAATTATTTAACCACAGTTTCTGTTTGTTTTATATTTAAGTATAATTCTATTTTCAGTTTTTCTATAATTTCAATAAATATTTAAAATATCATTTATGTGTTCACTTTACTTTATTAAGTTCTTTTAATGCTTTTTGTGATATTTTAAGTTAAAACAAATGATATATAATAAAAATATGATATGATAGATATGACAAGATCTATTGAAGTAATTTTTTCCGTTTTTTTTTTTTTTTTTTTTTTGTCTTATGAAACTTCATGGTAAATATGAAAATTATAAATTATTATCTTTCCTTTCCTTGTTGCTAAAATTTTTTTTTTCGAAAAAATAAGAAAAAATTATGATAATTATATTTAATAAATTGTTACTGCAATTATGTAATGATTTCTAATGATCTGTAATTGTTACTTGAGGAGGCATTTTTGATTATTAAAATTTGAAGCATATCAACAATGAATATGTAAATCTTCGGATTTTTCACACATGAGCAATTCCATTCTTATATAAACCTTATAAAAAACTTTCAAAAAAAAGCAAAAAAAGAAGGGGAAAATTTTCACTGAGAATGAATAGTAATAGTAATATAATAACATTAAATTACAACATAAAATCTCTCGACATAATGCTACAAATTATCAAAATTTAAAATTAAACAAAACTTTCTAAATTTATGCTTTAATATGGAAGACAAATAATTAGAAGATAAAAATTTAAGATTTATTTTACAATAAATTAATTTGTAAATAACAACAAAAACATGCAAAAAAAGGAATGGTCAATAAACATATCTAAACATCATATACAAACAATTAAAGCTATACATGATAAAAAAAAACGAAATGCTCGTGTACTACAAAATATAATAATGGAAGATGAAATATTATTCATAAAAAGAACAATCTTTTTGTTAAAATTATAGAATATTATTTTATTTACGATTAATAAGAGGTTAAAAAAGTTTCATTTTTCTTTCTTCACACCTCATTGTTAACTTCGATTCAAAAATGCCATTTTGCTTAAGCCAAGGACATTCTGTCGTTTCCAATTTCCCGTTAAAATTCGCATATAAGTTAGACGAAATCGTGGATTACAAAAAGCATAACAAAATGGATTTATCGTTGAATTGATGTAGCATAAAAAGTATGCAATATGAAAATATACCGCCGGAATGGAATCTTTATAAAATGCTTCCCAGCATACAATAACTGAAAAATAAAATGTACGTATAAATATGATTGTTAGTAATTCATTTCATTTATGAATAGTTCATTTTTTTCTGTAACGAAAATATTAATTAATTTTGTGGATAATAATTATATATGTATTATAAATACTTGTCATTTTTTCTAATTAAAGTATTGAAATGATTTCTTTGTACAAAACAGAAAAGGAATAAAATGCTTAGAATTTTTAGAATTGTATGAATAATTTTAAAATTTCTTATGTTTGTATGTATTAAAAAAGTAATAATAATATATATTTTGGAATAAAAAAAAAATAGAAAAATAATATTTTGGAATGAAAAAAAAAAAAACATGAAGCAAATTCTATCAAATGTTTTCGAAATTTCACAATGTATATCACTTTAAAAGTTTATTAGTGGTGAAATTTATTAATTGATTTTAAATCATTGAGAGATTTCAAAAACAAATAATTTCGAAAATTATTGTCAAATTTAACGAAAATTTTGATTCATTTCATTATTTATTTTGCAACTTCATGAATACACAGATGTATTCAGCTTTGAAAACGCAACAACAACAAAAAAAAATAAAAAACTTACCATCAATTTTTTGTAACATTTTTCTATCTTTTCTTAATTAATTAATGATATAGCAGTGGAAAATTGCGCATGCAACAAATAAATGATGAAAAAAAAAGTGAAGCTTAATTTTGAAATTCGAAATTTGCTAATTTAAGATGATCAAACAATGCTAAGTTTTGAAGCTAGCTTAATTTATGATTTTAAAATTTCAGTATTTCGACGCAAATTCAAGAACTTGTTCAATAATCGATGAATAAGTGCGCATTTCCGGCAATAAATTAACTATATAGACTAAACTGTGCAAAGTTCAGAAGGTAATTCAATTTATCATTTTAGAGTTTAACATTTAGAAAAAATTCGAGAGTTTAATTAATAATTAAGTAACGAAAGTAAGCATTTCCAGTACTGAATTAACCATATGAGCTATCACCTTTTTTTGCTTTGTTAATATAAATGAGAAGTAATTATTGATAAGTTTAACTAATTAAAATGAATATTATTCACCATTGTAAGGCGTCCAAGTAATAATAAATGCTAATAAAATGGCGGAAAGTGTTTTTGCTGCTTTACTTTCTTGCTTTCTTTCATTTTTTCTGCGTTCCTTCTCACTTTTTCGTTGCTCGTTAAATAATTTGCTGAAATTATTTGCTTAAAAGGCATTATAAAGTTTTACTACAAAAAAAGTAAACTTAAATATTATAAAATTTTATCATTTTCATAGTAAACAGCAATAATTAACTAAACAAGTGATCAATAAATAGTTAATTATTCCATATACATTCATTTTTAATTAGCTATTCACACTAATTCTTATCAAAAGTTCAAAAAAGGAAACGATTAACTAGTATCTAAAAATAATTCACCACCCTAAATTTAAAATAAAATTTCTTGAAATTTACAATACTCTCTTACTTGGCTAAAATAGTTCCATTTAAAAGTTGTTGAGAAACCATATTTTTACGAACATCTTCTATTCTGTCCGTTCCAGAGCGTGATAATCTTTAAAAGAAAACAGCTAATTTAAATTTGATTATGAATTTGATAAGAAGTACTAAAAATCACAATGAAAGAAAATATGGCTTAATTCAAATACACTTAAATGTTATCTGTTAAATTAAGTTAATTAATTTTATTAATTTAGTAATGAATAAAGTAATTCTTTAATAAATGAATAAAATTAATTTATTTTAATTTAGCAAAGAAAAAAATAATGAAGAAAAATTCCTCATTCATTTGCCAATTCAGCAATTTAAGAATAAGGATAAATGATTGATTGCTGATATGAGGATAAACTTGGATTAATGATTAATTTATAAAGAATCATGACTTCGTTAATAAATTAGTAAATAATGATTCTTTTTTTTTAGAAAAAAAAAACAGGAAAATGAAAAAGAATTAGAAATATACTCAGAAATATCCGAATCGCACGATGAAAGACGTATACGTGACTGTCCTTGCTCGCTATCTTTTAATTCAATTAAAACAGTATATGTGGAAGATTTATCTTTACGTGAAATTCGATCACCTGCAGGTGATATTGTTTCCGTTAATAAACTGTTACTTTCCTGCAATATTTTACTTCAAAAAAAAAGCGAAATATTTTTTAAATCTTATTTATATGTCAATCAGTAAAATAGTATCAGAATAAATGACAAAAAAAAGTAGTAGTAAAATTAGATTTTTATATTTGCAATCGTTAATTCATAATTTTGTTCATTAACGGATGTTGCATCGATCATATTTAGGATACTGCCAGATATGATAATTTGATAACAAATTTTACGTGAAATTTAGTCAATCAATTTTAGTAGGAAAAAAAAAAAGAAACAAAGCAAAATTAACGATAAAATATTCACACGATTATTTCAGAAAAAATTAATAATATTAAAATATAGGTATGATTATTATGGTTTATCATTGATATAGGTTAATTAACCTGATTAATTAAGCTTGCTTGTGGTGATCGTTTTAAACGATTTTGTGCACTGTAATATCGGATATAATTACTGCTTGCTACTGAGACTTCATCTGGACCAATTTGTTGAACATCGCCGCCACTTTCTTCCATTGAGCTACCAACGGTTTTTTCATGAAAAATCCGTAAACAACAATTTTGCTTTCTCACTATCCTAAAATTCATTTTAAAATGTTTGTTTAATAATAAAATGTTTGAAAATAAAAAAAAAATGCTAAAAATGTATGAATTAATTAAATGATTAATTTACTTTGATGAAAAATTTGGTAATGAATTTTTCGTTCGTCCAACGAAAGAATTTTTGGTTGAATTTGTTGATGCATTTGACTGTGCTTTCTTCTTATCTTTCCTATGCTGATTCTGCAATAATTAATGCATAAATGTTTTTAATTTTACATTTCTGATAAACATTTCTGATAAAATTTCTGATAAACATTTTATTCATTAGAAAAACGAAAAAATTTTATTAGTATTATCAATTTGTTAATTGGTTTTGATCAAAAAAAGAAGAAATAAAAGTAAAATGAATTAGCTATTGTTTCAACTAATAAACTAACAGAAATAAACATGCAAAATTTGAAGTTTGCTAATATAGAATAATATGATAGCACACTAAGAATTAATATTAATTAAATCAGAATGTATTACTGCCATTTATTGTTATTGTTACTATCATTTATTATTGTTGTTATTACCATTATTATTATCACTAGTATTATATTAATATTGATACCTGGCCAGCTTGCAAAAGGCACATATCTTTTTGTTGCTTTTTTGTTTCATAATATACTCGTGAATATAATATAATCATAATTACAAGAGGTAACCAAAATGCAGCAATTGTTGTACCAACAGAAGCAAATTGATTCGTTTCAATAAATTGTATAACGCAACGGTCAGGATGAGTAAATCGACCTAAATTAAGCAAATTTTAATTTTAATTACTGTGAAATTTGCAAGATTTTTATTTAAAGCTTGTTAAATAAACGAGTGTACTATTACAGTTTTGTTTTAAACAGAAAAAACTTTATATATGATCAATTTATAAATTAAAGTGATAAACTCTTGGTGGAAAAAAGAGGAATAATTTATGAAATGATAATTTTTTACAATAAATCATTTGTATTTTCATTACATTTACTTTAGGCAAGGAAATAAATAAAATGGAAAATTAACAATTTGTTTTTAGTAAACTTTAAAAATTAAAAATACCTTCAATATAAGGCCAACTAATAATCCATGGTGGCCAAAGCAGAGCTGAAGCAATATAAGTACTGGCTATCATCAAGAATGCTTTCTTTGCAGTTCTTCTATAAATAGCAAATTGTTGGGAAAATAATATATATTTTCTTGGATGAAAATACTTTAAATTTATTTTTTTTTTTTTAATAATAATAAATAATTTTAAGAGGAATTTGGAAGAAAATTAGAAGCAGAATGAATGGGAATAAATTTTCTAAATTTAAGTTTGAATAAATTTTTGACAAATGATGAAAAACCTTACTTTTTCAGTATGGTGTAATTAATATTTAAAAAAAAAAAAAAAAATGAATAAACCTTGGACGATAAGTTAATGGCCTAGTAACAGAGAAATAACGATCAAATGAAATAAGCAATAAATTGAGCACAGATGCATTACACATCATATAATCGAGACATAACCAAAATTGGCACATTGCATAGCCTAAACCCCAAACAGTATCAGCGGCCATATAGTATGTCATAACTGGGATCGATACTATCCCTGAAATTCTTTTTTTCTTTTTCTCTTTTTTAAAAAATGAAACATTGTTTATATAAGTTAGACTTCATATAATAATACTAGCAATCATATAATTTATTATTATTTGGTTTGATACTAATCTTTAAAAATATTTTTTCGTTATTTTTTGCTCAAAATAATTGAAAAATGATGCTTGCATAACGTTAAATACAAATAACAAATAATATATCATTACTGGCATCAATACTAATCCTGAAATTTTTCATTTCTTTCTTCTTTTGGCCAAGATTATTGGCAAAATGAGACATAACCTAAACTTTAAACAGTAACAATAATTACTACAATTAATAATTTTTTTTTTTTTTTTTTTTTTGAGGATTATTCAAAAATGAATAGAATATTTTGAATATAAATATTTTTAAGATTAATTTTTATATTTACAATCAAAAATATGAAATGATAGAGTTGAAAAATTATTGAAATTCAAGAATATTCGTCCTATCATCTTATGATTCATCTGGGAATTTAACCCAAATTGCACTGTTAGGCTTTCAGCGGTGAAAAAAAAAAATGAAAAATATGAAAAGATATGATTTAGGCTAAATTTGTTTCGTTATTTAAGACTTTGACAAAGAAAAAATATTTTTTTTTTTTATTTTTCTACATTTCTTTCTGTTTCAAATTCAATGAAAATAAATTTGTTTCAAAATATTAATAATTAATTTGAAATTTTTTTTTTTTTTTGTTTTTGGTAAAATTTGTCTGTTTATCATTGATTTAGTTTTTCTTTTTTAAATTGGTCATGCAGTAATAATTGGTTTTCCAAAGACATATTTAAGTATGATGCATATCTTTACTTTCTATTTTTAAGAATTAAGGCTCACTTTGTTTCATAAAAAAATTTTTATTCTTTTTGTATTTGCTAAAGATAAAAAAAAAAATTTCCAAAGAAAAATTATGAAAATATCATCGAAACATTTTATTTCCAAAAATGTGAAGAGAAAAACTGAAAAAGTTTTTTCTACGAAATTTAAAAAATAGGTTGAATAAGAATGATAAAATTTTAGATGAGAACTAGATAAACAACAAATAGACAAGAATATCTTAGTAATTTTACTTAATAATTTGTCTTCTAAACTATTCAAATGATTAATAGAATTTAGATGTATTTAAAAGTTGAACCTTAAAATTCAGATGAGCCATTTAAACAAATTATTAGTTCATATATGTTAGAAATTTTTATTACTTCTAATAGAAATTTTTCTTTTTTAAATATTTAATAGTTTTGAAAAATATTTGATAAATCTAATTGTACAAATTATGATGTCTTTTTTTTTTTTTCGTTTTCTTAAATTTTTTTCTTTTCAAATAAATGCTAAATACATTTTTCTTTTTAATTTTATTAAGTTTAAATTTAAAATGAAAAAAAAAAAAAAAAATAAAAAATGATCATTGGTAGAAAATAAAAGAGAAAAAAGAAATCAATACCAATAGCAATATCAGCAACAGCAAGACTGAATAAAAAATAATTACTGATTGTTTGCAATTGCTTGTCAATTTTGAAGCTTACCATAACCATCAAATTACCACCTGTTGTTAAGAAAGCAAATACACTTCCAATTGCTATGATACATATAAATCTGTAATAGAATTAATCATAATTTTAATTTTGAAAAAAATTAAATTTTAATCTAATAAATTTACATATTTTTATCATTGATTTGTAATACATTGAGTGAATGAATGAATTAATTATCCATCGAATATTTGGCTTTACAATTTTTTGCAGTATTTTTTCTTGAATTCATTAGTATGATTTTAATGAAATTTTAGAATTTTGAAATATTTTCATACGAACTATTATTCACTTAAATAACAATAAATTATTTAATTGTTAAATTGAGTAACGGAAACAAGAAGCTAGTTTATGGGTGAAAGTTTTGTTAAATATTGAAAGTCAATTAATTAAATTAAACTAAAACTTATTTCATATTAATATGTAATAGATACTTATTGCGTCCTATATTATTAAAAAATATATTTTGAGTAAAAATATTTGAATGAATTAGTAGCGGTAAAACTTATTTGAAACAATATTGAAATAACTTACAAAATTATTTCCTTTTTATGTAAAAGCAAGACTTTTACTATTAATAGTTAATAAATCATTTCGGGTAATAAATTTTATCAAACATATGTACGCAAATAAATGATAACATTTGAAATTTTAATTTGAATTATATATATTTTCTTTTATGCTTAAATAACTCATAGAAGTTTTTATTGCTCTAAAAAACTGAATCCATTGAATTAATTAAATTAATGATAGAAGTAATAAGACTAAGATAAGTTTACTTTGGATGATCCAATTTTTGCTGCATATGTTCGATAGTAATATTGGATAACGCTTCATTAGTACGATTAATTATATTATCGTTCATTGATGTTTGCTTGAAATGAGGAGAAGGTGTTATTGTGTGATTAAAAATAAAATTTAATTCAGATAGCGTTGAACTTTCATCATTATAAGAAGTTGACGATGCAAGCACCTGCAATATTCACCAGACAAAAATTATTCTCGAATTTTGTTAAAATTTTAATCACACATTAAGTTGATTCATTTTATTAAAATTAGATGTAAAAGAATTTTAAAGAAAAAAAAGAATAATGCATTTATAGTATCATTGTTATTTACTTCATCCTATACAAATTTAATTTTTGAATAAAGTTTAATAATATTTTAGAAATTAGCTGCTATAATTGAAAAATTTCTCCATATCTGATTCAGTCTCACTTTGTTACTTTTAGTAAATTCAATTCAATTTAATAATAAGTTAACAGTATTTTATAGATTGAATTAATTCAGTAGTTGCAATTGAAGCAAAATTTATTGCGTTTAATACTTTAATGTAATTTAGCAAATGTTTAGATTTCATAATTTTAAATTCATTTCAAATATATAAATATAAAGTTATTGAATTATGCATGCACGTACGTTGCAAAATAAGCAAAAATGAAAAACAAAAAAAAAAAAATTCATAAAGAAAATAATAATTAAATTAAAAAAAACAAGAGAGAAAGAAACAGTTAATAAGAATTGAAGTATTAAACTAAAATAATTAATATGGAATGTTTAATAATAATAATTATGAGAAAAAAAAAAGACGATGCAGCAAATATTACAACAATAACTTTAAGAGTATAGCCATAAAAAAAAAATGTTTATTTACTATAAGTAAATAGGAAGTGCAAAGGAAATAGTATGATTCAAATTTATATTATAAGTGAACTGAAGCATAAATTAACAATTTGCTTTATTCTTACATAACATAACAATAACATTTTTGGCTTTAGCTTCTTTTTTTTCTTTTCTAGACTTAAGGCTTTTTTTTTTAAAAAAAAAAAGCTTCATTCTTTTTTTTTTTTTTGTTGTTTTTGTTGTTTATAATCACTGATGCTTAACAAAATACAGCTAATGATACTACTATACTGCCTTACTAGTTTACCTTTATATATATTTCTTTTGGCAATATTTATCATTTGTTTAACTGAATGGTATATTTATATGAATTTTCATCTTTTTTATTCTATCTCACTCAATTAAAACATTACAAGTTCTAAGTAAATATTCTTTATTATTATTATTATTATTATTATCATTATTATTACTATTGCTATTAATGTTTCTGTTAATTGTACTTTATTTTCTTTGCTTGTTGCTGTAAAAGTTAATTTTAAAGTATTCAAAGAAAATGTCAAACTGACAAGTTGATTAATTAATTGGCCAGCTAATAAGTCTAGTTTTCTGTTTTGAAAAATAGCCAAGGCATTCTATAAAAAAAATTTAATCAACAAACTTTATCAGTTGCCTTTTCTCCTTTTCTCTCTGTTTACCGTTTTTTAAAAAGGCAAAATGAAATATCAGTCAAGAGATTTTTACTCATAGATTTCTATAATTAAGGAAAAAGAAATTTTAAAATTAAGAGTCATTATTTAATAAATAACTGTAACTGATTAAATAGTGATAGATAATAAAATATTTTCAAAAAATTAGAAAAAATTTTTGCAAAAAAAAGAACAAATATTTTTTGGAGATATTATTTAATATTTATTTAAAAAAAAAAAAAGTGATATAACAGGAATTAAAATTTTTGTTGAAATAAAGGACAAAAAAATAAGAATGAAAATAAAAAGAAAAAAAAACAAAGCGACAATAAGCAATAAAATGTTATGTATTTTCCAGCAAAATTAAACAATGATAAAGGATTTTGAATCTTTTGAGGTGTACCTGAAGGTGTAATTAACAACTGTTAAAAGTAATTATCTGTTTAAATTTGATGAAGTCATCAAATTGTAATTAATTGCGCTTAGCAGGAAGCTATAAAAAAAATCAGATGGTTAAAAAATTTTTCTTCGACAGAACTATGAACAAAAATATGAAAAAATTTTCAAACTGAGTCAAAATTTTTTCCACTTTTTATTTCATTGGCAAATTTAACAATTTTTTTAATTACTTAACTTTCACAAATGGCAAAATGTAACAAAGTTAAAATAGACTTGAAAGTTGAAATAATTACAAGCATATTTTAATCACTAAATTTACACATATTAGAAAATCATAATTTATATTAAGTCAAAGTTAATAATCAATTAAACTTGATAATTAAAAAAAAAAAATTAGCTTATTAAAAAAAATGCTTAATGTATTAATACGTTGGTATTCAACCATTAATTAGGTTATGTGTAGTTTAATTTAAGATTTTATAAATTATTACTTTTAAAGATCAAAAATTTTTTTCTGACTTTTGTCATTTCGGTCAATGGTGAAATAATTATTCACCTGCATAACAATTCGAAATATTTTGGAACGAACGAAAGATCCAGGTAATGTACGCAAGATTTGCTCATATGTTGTTGTTGTTGATGATGCCATCATCCTTCACTTTGAACCAATTTACCAATTTACCTTTGATGAAAAATAAAACAAGGAAGGAAGAAAGGAAATAAAACAGTAATTTTTATTTTTTCAATATTTGACATAAAATATACATACAAAATAATTTAATTATAAAAAGCATTCAATGATTAATTTAAGAGGCTTTTTAAGGGTTTTTTTTTTTGAAACCATTTGAAGTGAAAAAATTTTCAATTAAATAGTAACTTTAACAAACAAATTCCAAGAAATAACAACGAAAAATAAAAAATTAAGTGAAAAAAAAAGGAAACGGAAGGGAAGCAATAATTGATTACAAATTTTGAACAATTAATTAAATATCATGAAATAGATATTAATGAGTAATAAATAATTTATGATTTGTATTTATTGATTTATCAATTAAAGGAGACGAAAAAGAAAAGAAAATAAGTTATGATCAAAAGAAATGAGATAAAAATGTCAAAACTATAAGCGGAAAAACTATCAGTTAAATAAATGAAATATTTCCGCCAATAAATTTATCAGTTCGTATAGATAGATTATTTCCTTTTTTCGTCAAAAATTTTATGCGAATATTTTGACTCAACAAAAAATGTTTTTTTCTTGGTGAGAACATACTACTTTCATGGTAACACTAGTAGTAGGATTAATTAGTAATGAAATAACTGATATTTGTATCAAATTAATTTGCATTCGAGAAAAAAGTATTAATTATAATAAAGTGCAAAAGTTAATGCCAACATTGCCATAGCTGTAATATTGATAAAATTGTTTAAGATGTGTTTTTTTTTTTTTTTGATTAGTAAAAAGTTTTTATAAATAAATTTAGGATAAGAAATAACGTGTGAAAATTAATGAAGCAAATGAATTTTTATATTACTTAATTAAATTTATTAATTTTGTTATGAATAATAAAAATTAAAAAGTGAGATTTTTTTTTTTTTGTTGTACAAAAAACTGGAAGAATTAATTTTATCCACAAAAACTAAATTTGTTAAAAATTTTAAAACTACTGCTACAGAAACGAAAAGAAAAACTATTATTTATAAGGTAAATTACAGGAAGCATTAGAAAAATATCAAAATGATTTTAGTAGTTTGATGAAACAAATAGAAAAGAAAATATTGAAGAAACGAGTAAGAGTGAATTCAAATAGGATAATCCTGTTAATTCATCATTAATTAATTCATTGTTTTATGGAATCATTTATTGAATTCCGGTTTTCATTGACAGATGTATACTGAATAATATATTCGAATGTTAAACTCTCGATGCTACTAACAATAATAATAACAAAATGTTTACTAATTTATCATATATTGCTATTTGCTATTTTATTCATTTTTATCATTTAATTGGTCAAAAATGAAAAGAAAAAATCTTTGGGTAATTTTTTAATTTAGTTGATTTTTTTTTTTATTTTTTGAGAATTTTTTCATTTATCAAATGTTTGCTTTTTTGATTTGAAATTTTATCTCTTTTTTTTATAAAGTCAAAATGAAAATGCAAAATGAAATGATTTTCAAATAGTAAGTAAATCTTCTGATAAGATAAAAAATAATATTAAAAAATGATTATTTAAAAAAATGCAAATTTAAAAAATAAATCAGAAACGATTGAAAAATATATAACAGTTGATAAAGTAATATATGAAATGATATTAGAAATTAAAAGTAAAACTATTAAATAATCGAATGTGTTAGAATTGAATATTATTATACTCATATACTTATTAAGATGTATTTTTAAGTAATATTTGCAAAAAATAAAAAAATGGAAGAGCAAGATTGAAGAAAAGGCGACAATAGTGGAGTTTTATCGTTTTCTACTTCCTTTTTCTTTTTTTTTTTTGTTTACTTCTGCTTTTGATAATCCCTCGATATTGTTAAATAGCTCCCTACTGGATTGAAGTTGAAAAAAAGTAAGAGTTAAAATTTATGACAAAAATGGGTCAGCAATATCATCATTACCATCATCCTTCATTTTAAAATTATCTTCAATTTCCTTATTCTCAATTATATCAATTTTACAAGTGATAATTTGTCAGAAAGTCAAAGTGCAATAATCTTTATCATATATTAAACTTAAATTTCTTCATTGTCTTTTTTTTATCGTTCATTTTTATAATTTAATAAATTATCATTGCGCAAGAAATTTTTACACAAATTATAATTTATTCGCTTGAAATAAATTTTCGTATTTTTTGTAAAAAAAAGTATAATGAGAAATATATTAAAAACTTGCAATCATTGCAAATACTTTTCATTTCATCTTTAACTTTTTTTCAAAAAAAGACTGTTAATAATTATTATCACTAACAAATAAAAAATTTTTTAAATAGGCAGCATTAAAAATTTAACTTAATACTAAAATAAATCTTACCATTATATGCAAAATCAAAAAAAAAGAAAAGCAAAAGTTGCATAATTTATTTTATTCATAATAACGGACAAAACAAACCAAATTATTAACAACATACTTCTTAATCTCTCTCTCTCTCTCTCTCCTTCTTTCTCTTTCCAAATTAATACGAAGGAAGAGAAATGGATGTGTTTTAAGTGTCACCTCAATATTTAACAAGTATTAGCATAGCTAATCGAGAATAATACGAAATTGCATGAATGATGGATGATATTTGCATGGATCAATTTGTTTACTAAACTTGAATGAGATGAAAATTGCTTATCAAATAATATCGTAAACAAAAGACAAAAGTTTTATTATTAAGGTATCAGTATTGAGTAACTCTTTTTTTTTTTCCATTTCATCATACCTAAATACATATATGTTAAAATAATTATGAATAAATCAAAGAATATATTTAAAATATTAGTGATATTAGTGAGATGTGATGAAAAATTTTCAAAATAATTTTTTTTTAATAAATAATTGCTGCATTTCATAATTTAAAATTGTTAAATAAGTAACTTCTCATAGAAGAAAAAAACTTAGCTAGTAAACAAAAAAAAAGAAATTGCTAAATATGCATTATTTTTGAATTTGAATAAAGTTATTAAAAAAATTACATTCCATATTTATTTGATTTAAATTGAAACTCCGATATATAATTCCCTCCTTTTTTTGTGTGTTTACTTTGTTTTAATACATTAAGAAAAGGAAAAAAAAAAACAAGAAAAAGATGAAAGTGTTGAGGAAAACAACAATATTGCAAAACGATTGAAATATAAAGATAGAAATATTTAGAAAATACTACCAAAAAAAGAATGAAAAAAAATTGCTACCACTAAATATTTATTTTTTAACAGCTGTTAATATCTGACAGTTTAATCATTCATACAATATTTCTCTGTTTCTTTTCCTCCTTCTTTTTCTTTTTTACAAAATATGACAATAATTACTTTTTTTTATTGAAAATTATTTTTTTTTTTATTAAAATTATTAATTTACAATGACAAAACAATATATTTAAATTCATTTATTTAATTAAAAGAAAAGGAAAGTATTATATTTATATATTTTATGAAACAAAAAATAGTGCATATATATGGAAATAATTAAGTAATTTTTTTTCTTTCTTTAATTTGAAATTTTTATTTTGATACATTTTAATTTTAATTAAAAAAGGAAAAAATTTTGCTCAACATATTTATCACTTTAGGATGCAAGATATATTTATTATTTAATAAAAAAAATAATAAATGTAATAATTAAAGAATTGATTCAAAATTCTGAATCATTTTATTTTAAAAAATTTCGTATAATTTCAACACGAAAAAGATGGAAAAAAAAAAAAAACTTTTTACTAATGAAGGCAAATAGCAATATATATATATATAAGTAAATTTTTTTAAACTTTATAAATTGATGCTAAAAAAGCGAAAGAAAACCTTAGCTAATATATTTATTATTTAGTGAAATGAAAAAAAAAAAAGAAAGAAAACGTCCATTGATTTTGCTAAAATTTATAATCAAATATTTTAATCTTTTTTGAAAGTTAACTTGAAATTTCGAAATTTTTAAATTATTAAAGTACTCACAGTAAAGTTGATTGTTGTAAGATTGAAAACAATATTATAATTGAACTGTTGTTGATAAAAAATGATAAAATAAGACCATTCAGATAAACTTTGAAATATATTATGTTCTCTGGTCAATGCAATTTACCTGTATGTTATTTTGAAATTAAATTTTAACTTAAATAAATTATCTATATCGATTTAAACTTTAAAATAACACTAATGAAAAATTTTTAAACAGTTAAATATAAAATAGTTAAATTGGTAATGCAAAATATTGTTACATACCTATTGCTAAGATGAAAAAAAAAAAATAATTTAAACTTATCAAACATGAAATAATTTAAAAAATTTATTTTAATATAACAATAACTATTTACTACTACTAAACTAAAAAAAAAAACTTAAAAAATACTTTTTTTTATACTTTCAAACTTGCAAAATTATCAAAGCTATCATTAAATATTAATAAAATTGTATTATTTTTTCCCTTAAGCAACATAAACAGACTAATATAAAATATGGAATACGTATGTTTGTGAAAATTTTAACTCATTTACATCTGAATAAAATTATAATTATATTTATGGTAAAATGACAATGTCAAAATTTTTTCTTTCAAAAAAAAAAAAAAAAAAAAAAAAAAAACAAAAATTAGAAAATGATAAAGAGAAATAATAAAATAGTATTGGTGTAAAAATATGTGATAAAATTCAAAAAAAAAAAAAGAAAAGAAAAGAAAAATGCCATTAACAATTCTTTTAAGCTTTTTGGTAGTGTAATTGAATTTGAACAAAATGTGGATGAGAAATGCAAAAGCGCAATAAATGATAAAAGGAAAACATTCAATTCTAATAAATATTTTCTTATTTCTTTTTTTTTTTTTTTCTCTCTCAAAATTAAGCTTTGCATGTGATAATGGCTTAAGCACTTAATGCACTAATTTACTTTACTTTTACATATTGCATAAACATATATTACTAATCCATTTTTTGTTGTTTCTTTTTTTTTTTTTCTTTTTAGAAAACAAAAAAGTGGCAAAAAAAAAAAAAAAAAGAAATTGTTAAAAAAACGAAATGAAATTTTAACACACACACAAAAAAAAAAAGCTATTCAATTTTAACAAAAGAAAAAAGAATGATATAAGGAATAATTTTCAAATTTCAATTATTTAGTCTTACTTTTTAGCATAAAATAATTTTGAAAAAAAAAAAAAAAAAAAAAAAAAAAACGACATCAAATTGTTTTTTTATATTTTTACTTCAAACTTTTTTTTTTTTCTCGATGCAAACTATTTATGTAAAAATTTGCATTGATGAAATGATCAAAATTAAGAGTTATTAATTTTAATATATTCTTATTAGTTAAATTTTTTGTTTTCCTTTTTTCATATATTTATTTTTGGTAATAAATTTTTTTTTATTATATTATATTATGAAAAAAAATCAACAATTATTAATCAATTTCTTGTTATATATTATTTTTTAATTTCAAATTAACGTATGAAATAATGAGCTGAATTAAATTAAATTTAGATAATAGAAATTAAATTAAAAATAAATTTGATGGATTAAACAAATAAAAAAAAATAAGAGTTTGATCAACGTTTTCTTTGTTATACCTAGATATTATCAATTCAATTTTAAATGATTACAATGATAAATTATTATAACATCGATATTCTCGCATACTTGAATATATGATTTAAATTTAAATATATGATTTAAATCTAAAGCAGTAAAAAATTATCTCTGTTAAATTTATATATGTATATCAATTATGATTTTCAATTCTTAATTATCAAATATTACTCCAGCATAAGTGACGTATATTATTATACAAAATTATTTATTAAAATTTAGGATAAAATTTAATGTTTACTTCAATTATTTGCTTTTATTTATTTATTTATTTTTTGCTTTTAATAAATTACTAGCAAATGTTAATTAAAAAAATTGGAATTATTGTATAAAATGTATTAATTAATATATTTCAAATTTTGCTAGCAGTTTTTTTTTTTTTCTCGTAAATTGGTTATCAAATAGCATTCAGAAAAATTTAATTTCATTATAAATTTCATTTGTACCTGTCATTTATGTATTCATAAATAATTAGTAAACTGTATAAAAAGAAAATAATTATCATATGATTTGAAAAAAACTATGTTATAGTCTACATGGCTTATATACATGCATTTAAAATTTAAATTTAAAATTTTAGATAGAAGCATTTACTAGTTTAATTAATTAAAAATTTAGTTAAATATTTTATGCTCACAGTTTTTAATAAGATTCAAATGAATTTTCTCTTTCATAAGTGATACTGAAAATTTATGAATGTAACTCAAAAATTTATTTCTTTCTATCATGTTAATTTTTTCACCTGTTATTTTAACTTAAATTACAATATCAACAATATGACAATGCTTTTAAATGTTTTAAAAAATATTTTAGCAATAAATAAATAATAAACAATTAAAAATGTCTTATCTTCGTATCAATCTCGTTCAGCTCAAACATATTAAAATATTTTAAAAATTTGATGGAACATTTCAAAAATGCTTAAACATAAACTTTTAACAATAAATCATTTTATTTTAATTAATTTTTTTTATTTTTATATTATTTTAATAAATAATTTTTTTTTTATTTATTTTAATTAATTTTTTTACTGATATTTTTCTGCAAAAATTATCTATTCTTATCACTTACTTCCGATAAATGTTAAACAAATAATGAATATATCTTAAGTTTTTTTTTTGTTTATTTGTTTGTTTTTTTCCTTTTTGTCAACAATTTTTCAGTTTCATTAATTTAAAAACTTTTTTTTTGTAACATATTTTTTTCTAATAAAAAAGGAAAGAGGGAAAGAAAAGAAAAGAAAAAAAAAACATAGCATAATGATATACTAAATTATTTTCTTTAATATAATCAAAAAATAGTGATAAAATTATAAAAACAAAATGAAAAAAAAAAAATCTAAATTTCAAATAACTGAAAAGTTTGTAAAACTTTTTAAAATTATTTATCTTTTTTTTTCATTTTTTTTTAAAATGATTGTCATTGATAATTTAACTATAGAATGAATTAAATTATAATAAACATTCTTTAAATAGTCTAATTATCATCATTTTTTCTCTCTTCTCTCTCTCTTACCCTCTCTCTCCCCCCTTCCTTTTCTTATCAAACATGCAGCACCTCTATGAAATTAACATGCACGCATGCATGCATGCATGCATGCATCTCTTGTGCATACTTATTCCACTTTTTTTAAATGTTAACAAATTATAAAATAATATAAATTAACATTCCTTGCAATGTGATAATACAACAATTAAAATACTTTCTAAGAAAATATATCAATCAGTTTTTTTAATCTAAAATTAAATACTTAAAAATTAATCTCAAAATAATAAAAAAGAAATGCAATAAAATTAAAAAAAAAAAACAAAAATAGCAGTCTTAATTTGCAAAATAAGTCAAATATTCTTCATTTTATCATTTATAGTTTTATTATTATTATTTGAGTAAATCATAAATAACATCAAAATATTTTCTTCTATTTCTTAAATTTCTTTCCTCTTTAAAAAAAAAAAGTGAAAAAACTAGAAAACAAAAAAAAAAAAAAAAATGATACTTATATGAAAGAAAGATTTAATTTATAATTTAGAAAAAACATTAACTTATTTTTAAAACGAATAAGTTCAAACTTGTGACATATGTAAACGGAAGAATTTGTAATTTATGAATTTTTAACAAAATGAAAAAAAAAAAAAATGTGAAAAGAAAAAAATGAGAAACAAAACGAAAAGTTATATAATTATTTATTTATCGGTTAGCAATAAGTTTTTTTTTTTTTTTTTTTTTAAAGATTTATGCGAAAACTATTGTTTTTTTATTAAGTTTTGAAAAGAAAAAGAAGATTGATATTTTATTGATAACAATTATTTCTCATTCATAAAAAAAAAAAATTATCAAATTTCATTCATAAATTTTTGAGAAATTTTATGCTTTAAAACTTTTTATTTCATTAGAAATCAATTGTAAAATTAAAACTTTTTTGGTGCTTCTTTTTTTTGTTAAAAATTAAATAATTAAAAACAGTAATTGATTTCTTATTGATGAATTTTGTTAATTTTTACCTTTTTTTTTGGACAAATTTAATTGTTTTGTTAAGTCTCTTAGCTATTAGTTAAGCTTACTACCTGTTTAATTAAAAAGTAATTTCAAAAAAAAAATGGAATGAAAAAAAATTTCTCAAATCAGATTATACTAGAAATAAAATATTATTGTATCCTGAAATATCTCAATGTCATCCCAAAATTGAAAGTGGAATGGTAGAAAATAAATGATGAAAAAAATTAGTTTAAGCTAAATAGCTACGAAAATAAAACTTTCATATTCTGGAAAATCTCAGAGGTATGCCAAACTCGCAAATAATTTCATTTAAATTTTAAATATATAAATTTAAATATATAAATTTACAATATATTTTCCTTTTTTCTAATCATTAATTATATTATTATTAATTAATTATAATATTCCATTTGCAATTTTGGAATATTTTTGCAAATATTTTAGATAATAAAAGTAGGAAATGAAAATGAGAAATTACTCATATCAAATAGTATCGAAGAGTTATTTGAAGATACAAAATATTTTTTGCATCTTTAAAATAATTCGATGATAACATAAAGTTTGCAGAATACTAATAAAAGATGGAAGAAAAAAAAAATTTTAAAGTAATTAAATTAAAATGATAAAAATAATTTTTGAATAATTATATGAACAATAAATATAATATTGAAATGAAGAAATGGATAAGATGTAATTATGAATGAAGGAGAAAATATGAAATAATTATGGATTGAAATTACAGAAATGTTCTGCAAAAAAAAAAAAAAAAAAAAAAAAAAATGAAATTTTTTTTTAAAATTTGTTTGAAAATCTTAATAAATATTTTGTATTTTTCTTTTAAAAAATAATATAGTGCAATTTTAGTGACAATACTAATTAATATTTAAACAATATGCAATTTCAAATTTGATAGCAAATAATTTTGAATGTTTCAAACGTAAGTTTAATTGCAAATTTCTTAGAAATATTTCAACATGTAATGTTGCTTTTTTTTTTCTTTTCATTTTTTATTCGTTGTTTTAATTTTTTTTTTTTTTTTAAATTCATTTTTTTTTTTCTTTTTTATTAAATATTCAGTTTTCACGCTATGCGATAAAAATTTTTGTTATATCTGAAAGCCATAATTGCAGATAAGTCATTTCTCAACCAAACTGATAATGAAATTGTTACGCACGCTAACAAATAAAACAAATTTGAATTGAAAAGTTCTACCTAAAATATAGGATAAATTATTTGAAATTCACTAATTGTATTTATGATTATCAAATATTAATTAGCTTAATTAGCTTAATCATGATTATCGAATATTAATTAGTTTAATATTAATTATTAATTATTTGTTATTCGTTGATCGATTAGCTCAAATATTTGAATTATATTTCTTATACTTATGCACATATAACAATTATTAAATTCAAATCTTAATTACAATTACAAATTTACAGTTACATTTCTTATTAGCTACGAAATCGAAATTTAATTTTTTAAAAGCATTGGTTTTTATTATTATTGAATGCTAATTCAAATATATTAATCATATATTAACACTTTTCTATACACTAATTATTAATTCAAGTATTAATTGTTGTTATTCTAAATTACTTTCCATTTCACATTAAATATTAATTTGAATAAATAGCCATTCAAAAGAAAAAAAAAAAGAAAAGTAAAAATGAAACATAGAATAAAAGCAATTATATTTATAGTTGTTTGTTAGTTGATAAAGAAGTATTCGAATATTTGAATTGTGATAAAAGAGAGTTTGAGGCAATTATAAAATGCAAATGAAAAGAGTTGAAAGATTGGCAGAAAAAAAAAAAATTTTTCATAAAAAGTCAAACTTTTCATCTCATTTTGTGTATGGCATAAACAACTATAAATTTGAATACTTCATTAAAATAAAAAATGAATAAAGCAATTGTCAAGTTGAATAATTTTTTTTTTTTTTTAAAAATGAAAAAAAACTAAAAAAAGCATTTCTCTGTGATAATAAACGAATATTTCTTTATGACATATAAATAAAAAAAAAAAAAAAAAAAAGAATGCAAAATAGAGTTCCTATTTTCTTTAATCATTTATCAATAATCTTTATCATATCACTATGATATGATACGATGTGGTATTATTTAATGCATTCATTTATATTTTCATCAATTTTTATTATTTATTAATAGTGATGATATGATATTACTTGAAAAGCATAACTTTCTCCAACATAATCGGTTTTTCATCAATAACTCGGATTAGTCTTTTATCATTTTATCTTTTATCACTTATCATTAAAACACAAATTTCTGTGATATTACCTAGAAAATAAGTAAAATTTTAATTGCAAGTGTTTGCAAAAGAAAAAAAATTTGATAGATGATTAGTAGATAATTAATTAAATGACATTTCAATATTATCGGAAAAATTCTAAAAAAAAAGTTTTTAAAGAAAACAGATAAAAAAAAAATTTACATATTTAAAGACATTTATTTCATCGACAAAAATGCTAAATTGCTGCAGAAATTATTCATTTTTAATTTATTGTAAAATTAATTCAGAACATTTCCATATTTCATATTATTTTAATTATTTCTGCCATTTTTTTTTTGTGAATAGTTGACAAAAATGAATTGAATTTCAAAATTAATTAATTACAGATTGCTGAAAACATGATAGATTGATCAGAGTGATAAAAATATGATAGTTGATTTGATAACAAAATGTAGCTGATAGAGAAATATGAATTAAATGTGTCAAATGTATTTATTTATTTTCTTTAATTCTATTTGATCATTTCGTTCTTTTCTTTTTATCAGTTTTCTTTTCATTTGCTAATATTTGTTTTTATTTTTTGATTGTATTTATTTTTATCATTGATTATTAGTCCCAACTGCAATGATATTAATGAAATTTCAAGTATTTCATTGAAAAACTTATTTTTATATCTTATATTTTATCCTATATTTTTTTTTAAATTATCTTATACTTTTTAATAATTTTGCCAGCTTTTCATAAAACATTATAATTTATTATTCAGCCATTAAAATAATTTTATATTTTTCAATTTACGTTTTATATTTTGTATTAATCAATTTAAATTAAATATAAATAATGCTTAAATTAATCGAAATGTAATTTCCAGCATCAAACATATGTGCAATTCAATTAAAATTATGCAATTAAAATTTTTAGTACAACATTTTAATATAACAAAAAAAAAAAAAAAAAAAATTCATTAATGAAATATTTCATTCGTAGATTTTTTATTTGTAAATTTGATTTTGACTTTTTTTATACATATATGCAGTAAAAATTTGCATAACAGACATTTGGAGTTGGAGAGTTTTTTTTTTTTTTTTTTTTTAAAAAAATGTTTATCAAGTAAGTCAATTTTCAAGCGTGGAATCTCACGTAAGGATTAGATATTATTGTTTGAGATAGTTCTGTGAAATTTTTAAGTGAAAAAGTTAAAAGTGAAAAAGTGGAAAAGTTCAGATCTCTACGAATTCAATGCTTTTAGACATATAATTCTATTTTCCTTCCATATACACGCGGGAAACTCCTGGATACCCAAAGGTAAAACTGAAATTAAATGTATGCGCTATATGGGTAAAATATGGGAAGCAAAACCATTTAAACTTCCGGTCATGCTTGATCTTCCAGAAATGTCATATATTCCCGATCCGAATATTCGCGCACGCTAAATCGCTTTATGTGGGTCTTCTTTTAATCAGAGTTGAAACCAGTCTGGTTTTTTGCCCGTATTAAGAAGAATCATTGCCCGAAGAGTTACCCTAAATTAATCTTGGGTAATAATGCTAGCCAATTCCAATTAGTTTTTCCATACCATTATGGAACGAAACGCACAACTAGCAGAATTTTTAGCAAAGTAGTGATATGAAGGAATTTATGAAGTATTAGTAGGATGGAAAAAAAAAAATTACTAACATTATATAGTAGAAATAGAAGGTAAATTAAATACGTAAACTTTGAATGACTTTGACTTACGGTCATTGACTTACGTAAACTTTGAAGATTACGTAAGCCCCCAATTACCCCAATTGCTAAACACCAATGATTAGGAAGAATTTTTCATCCACAAATTAAGTTTTTCCCTCCACAAACAAAGAAATACTACATAAGGAAGAATTTGCATTAGTCAACAAATCAAAAGTTTCCCGCGGAATATGGAAATTAGTTGTGATCAAAGAAATTTAAAAAAAAAAAAGAAAGGAAGAGATAGAGAAATAAGAAGTGCCACAATCGATTTATCATACAAACTAACTAATGAATATATCCGTATCACTTGAAAATGAATTCAATAATTGAAATTCAATAATTAAACCAAAATCATTTCCATAATTTAATATCAATTTTTTTAAGTACGTAAAAATTTCATATTTAAACATTTGAATGCAAAAAAGAAAAAGAAAATGACATACTGCCTAATATCCATTTTGTTAGAATTTATTATTTTTTTTTAATGAGAAAAGAATGAATAAACATAATTTAATTTCTAATTGATTCATTTTCATTGCTTCAAACTTTCAAATACTTTAAAAATTAAAAAAAAAAAAGTTTTCAGCTTTGCAAAATTAAATGAAAAAAAAAAAAAATAAATGCTTAGAATAAAAAATAAAAAGTTAATGATGAGAGAATAGTTTATATAATAGTTATATTTTATTGATTCATACATTAATTAGTTTAGATTGTTATGATTCACTATTTTTTATTTTTTTTTTTTATTAATTATTTTTCTGTTTTGAAAGCTTATTTTATTTGAATTTTTAACATTGAAATAATATCCGTGGTTCATTATCAACAATCTTTCATACATTATTTCTTAAAATTTAGTCCAATATTTCAATTAAACAAATCATGATTTTAAAAATGATTGTAAAAAAATGAAAAAAAAAATGATTTTAAAAAATGAAAAAAAAAAAAAAAACATTTTGCACAAAACTTATAATTAAATATAATGAATGAATTATTCGTTATTTTTATGAAAAGCGATAAGTACTATTTAAAAATATAGGTAAATTGTAAGATATCAACAAGTGAGTGAATATATATCTAACAAAAATTGAAAATAAGCATAGATAAACATATTACTTGATTGATTGATTGATTAATTAATTAATTCAAGTTCCAAATAGTTAGATAAAAAGGTAAATTAAATTATCAAATAGACAGATCAGTTAACTCTCAAATAAATACACAAATAGATAAACCGGGAAAAAGTAGATAAATGAGAGCTTTTCATGCTTTTTTTTTTTTTCAAATATTAAAAAAAGCACAAACAAAAAGCATAAAAGATTATTGTATTTTACTTAAATTCAACTCTCACTCTATTTTTCCATTATCAAAATTAAATTTTTAAAATTGAAATTTTTTTAAAAAAATTACCCGTTCTTTAACTTATCATTTTTTAAGCTCAATTCTTTAATGATTTGTTTAATTAATTAATTAAACAACTATTCGTTCCATTTATTTCTCCTTTGTATTCATTACTGTCAACAGGTATTATTTATATAATTGGAATTAAAATTTATCAAAATTTTGCGTATTTGAAATATTTTAATTATAAAATTCCATTTTCAATTAACGGAATGATTAATTATTTGTTCTTACATTTCAATTTCAAATATTACTTAATATTTTGAATATCTAAATATTTGTAAATAATTTTGCAATTTATGAACATTTTTGATAAATAAAACATTCATAAAGATATTTTTTTTTTTTTTAAAACCATTCATCAGTGATTGTCAAATAACTTATTGTTGCTTCTTCTTCGTCAATTTTTTCTTCTCTTTTTGTAATTATTGTTTCATTTACAATTGTTATTAAAACTTATTGCTTTTTCACATTTATCAAAAATTTAATTCATCGTTTTTCTAATACTAAACAAAAAATAAAAAAGTAAATTAGAGGAACATTTAAGCGATTCATCAGTTTTCTATTGATGTATTTCATGTCATCTCACTCATATCATGGATTAACATCGAAAGAGAGGAATGATCATCAAATTAATTAATTAAATGAAATCAATTAATCCACACCACATGAAATAGATTAGTGAAATTAGAAATTAATCAGTTAATTAAATGAATCAATGAAGGAATTTAATGAAAGGATGAAATGAAAATTAATTGAAAAGAATTGAACTGAATTGATTATTAATAACTGATAACAAATGAGCGATGACAACAACAATAACAACAACAACAGACATTATCAGTTGCATATTATCATTATCGTCGTAATTTAACTCCATTCTTTGAGGTCAAAGGTTTATTTCACAGATGAATTAGTGGTGTGTGATTAAATCGGCAATTAATTTTGTTTTTTTATTGTTTCTCATATAATAAAGATGTTTTTACTGCTAATCATTGTTTCAATTATTCTACTCTTCATTTTTTTTTTGTATTATCCATAAATTTCATTAAAATACTGTTTGCAAAATAATTAATAATCAATTATTAATTGGTTCACTGATACAAATCTTAATTGAATGATTGATTGTTACATGCAAATTATCCATTAATTTCCTATGTAGCATAAATGCATTTTGTAATTAATTTTTTTTTTTTTTTTTTTTCAGCGACAAATTAAAAGTTTTTCTTTTTTTTCAATGCTGAATAAATCTTATACAATTGCTTTTTCTTTTTTAATTTTCATAAGACATTAGAAAAGCTATTGATTTATAATTATTTTATTTGTTAAATTATGTCAATATTACAATGTTAATAACATATAGATTGATAAAAATTAAAAGATAGAAATTTTAGTAATTAAATTAAAATCTATTTTTTACATATTTCTTCACAACTGAGATATTATGAACATTAATAATAATTATGAAATGCTAATAAATAAATTATATGGTAGAAGTAGTTAGTAAATAATTGTATTTGTATTATTGGTATTAACAGTAATACTAGTGGGTAGTAAAAGTAGAAGCAATGGTGGTAATAAGATTGTCACCATTAACACCTAATCTAACCGGTTTTTATTAAAATTCCCCAAACATTATTTTGGTAAGAGAGAGCAAGAAAATGTCACGGATAAAATATGTCACATCTGAAGCAGTATTGAGCAGTACTTATCGTTGTAGAAGTAGTTGCTGTAGTAGCAGTGGAAATAGCAAATTGTAGTAATTTAAGCAAAAAAAAGAAACAAATGAAAAATGAATAAAAAAAAAAAAAAAATTGTATAATTTGATATTAATATGTATAAAAGTAACACATATTTTGTTATGGTGATTATCACAAATTATCACATTTTTCTCAACCAAAAAATTTTTTTATCATTTTTTATCAGAATTAAAATATTTTTCATACTGATAATATATGATTACCAATTTCTATTTGTTTGCAATAATAAAAGAAAAGAAAAAAAAAAGACGAAGAAAAAGAAATAGTTAAACATATGCTAGTATGACGTGATAAGCTTATCATGTTCAAAATAGATTAGATGTTCATAACTTTAAAGTTATAGCATGCTAAAGTTTGCAGAAAAAGAATTTTTTTTTTTTCATCTTCAATTTAAAAAGAAATTAATAATGAAATGATTCCCACAATATTTTACATTTAGTCTTTAATTATAAAATCAATAGGTCAAAAAGATATGTAATTTTTTGCTTCTCATACATACTTTATTGTTTGCTTATTTTAAGCTTTAGAAAAAGAAGTAATACATTTTATAGCAATAAAAGATTTAATTTTATAATTAAATTCAATTTCTGGATTTACTTCTATGTGAGGTATTACTTTTCCTCTTAAGTTGAAATAATGTAAAAATGAGGTAAGTATATTCAAAAACAGGCAAATAATTTCATGTCTTTCATTATGCTATATCAATATCTTTCACATCTATCCTTTTATCTTTTTTTCTATTGTGTATATTTAAAAAAAAAAATTTTTTTTTTTTTTTAAATTTGGACCTACTGAAAAAGACATTTTGTTCGTTTTCTTATATTCTTGTCTTGTCGCAATTAATTAACATCGTTAAGTTATTGTATGGAAAATTCTTATTCTTCAGTTTTGTTCGACTTTCATTTAGACAATTTCTTCGCGTTTCTCCTGTTTTAAAAATGATATCTTTACAATGAAATTAAATTTTTAACTCAAATAATTTTATATATATATATATATATATATATATATTTACTTATTATTTATCTGTTATTTTAAAAAAATAACAGATTTGAGACTAAATTTTTATTTTTTTGATTTTTTAAATTTTTGTTTGAATAACTAGAATAATCAAAAGGAATATAACTATGTATTATCGAATAATGAGTAATAATAGGCTAATAAATTGTCCCAGATGTTGTTAGCAATTTGCTTTGCATTTTTTTCTTTCATTTTTTCTTCTTTTTTTTTCTCTTTGTTTATTTACATGTTCCATTCTTTTTTTTTTTTTCTGTTTTAATTTTCCCATCTGAAATGCAATTTTAAGAATTAAACAAGACAAAACAAGAGAAAAAAAAAACAAATTCATTTCTAAAAATTTTATTTAGGATATTGATAAAATTATTCAAAATTATGCTATACTATAATGACAAATATCGAGAAATTTGAAAAAAAAAAAAAAAAAGGAATTAAAAATAATCATTCAATTATTAATTGAAGAATTTCTAATTTAAAAATCTTGACTAATTTTATCCTTGAATAATTTTATCCTTAATTTGATAGTTTATCATTTTGATTGTCTTGAAATAATCCAAGCTGAAAAATATTTCATCCCAAATTGTGCAAATGCTTTTAAGAGCCATTCTTTTTGGCCGACCGATGAAAATTTACAAAATGTACGTACCATCGACACTCGTCGAATGGTAGAATAAGAGAAGAGGAAGAAGAAGAAGAGGAAGAAGAAATGATGGGATGGAGAGGGACGTACATTTGAATGACAAGGTGGCAGTGGGAGTGGGAGTAGGGGTATTCGATGAGGGGGACAGAAGGGAAGGAATGGAAGAGGTGGACAGATGAGATGAGGCTTGGGAGGTAGGTCGGTAGGTACTCGTGGTACAGGGGAGGAATGTGAGCGGGGGAGAAGAATTAAAGGTACCCTCACACACACCTATCTACCTCCCTTTAATGTTTGCTCACTGCCAAAGAGGAAAGAAGTATTTTGGATGCCGCGGGAGGGTTACAGGCTACATTCTTACACACACACACACACACACATACACACACACACACACATACATACATACATAGCAGGAGAGCAATTGACCGGTGTGCAGAAATGAAGCACAGATTGGTCCGATTGATCTGTGGCCTCAATCGATACGATTCGAACTAGGCCAAACATTGTCGGTCGACTTCATTCTGTATGTTCAGTCTGTGTTCATCCGTCTGTCTGCTGTCTTGTATTTTCCTTCATGTATCTTATTTATCTCATCGGTATGTGCAACTAAACTGTACGGGAGTTGATGGGCTGTTTATACTTTCTCTTTAGGCTCTTATATGTGTGTCTACGTCGGTTTGTCTATTTGTCTGTTTACTTGCATGTGAGGCCAAATGGTGTACATACACTGACATACACACACACACACACACACACACATCATCATTTCGCCATTTTGCAGTATATGAGAGTCTCACCTTAGACTAAACAGGCATTCGTAACAATTTAGGTAGATGCGACGGTTCTTTCCTCACCAATGTAGCATATCAAATGTTTCAACCTATTCTTACGTGTCTTTGTATATGCATATGTATGCTTGCGTGAGTTTACACGTAAGTGAGTGTGTAACTATACGTGAGTGGGTCGTATGCATACTTGTGGCCAGGGTACATATCTGGCTTTGTATGTATACGTGTAATATCTAATGTGTATAAATGCTGTATGAAAATGCATGCATGCATAGCTATAGTGCGTGCATACACGTTTGTACGCATGTATACGCGCGTACTTTACGTATGTACAAACATTCCTAATATATTTGTGCATATAATTTGTGGTATGTATATTATATGTTCACACTTGCATGCACTGTATGTGCATATGCATGTTTATGTATGATAATATAACGTATACACGTATCTTACGTGTGTGTAGTCAGCACTTACAGCTCTTTCAAAATTGTCATGTTATCAAGATAGAAATGACATAATAGTGTGACAGAGATGAGTGATTCCGGTGTACAAATAAGTGTTGCAAAAAACCAGCAATGATTCCGGAAAATAAAACTGATAATGTAGTATTGAAAAGGTAAATAGGATTGTTGCCGTTAATATATACTAGTGGGTTTAAGCTAATAGTACTCTGCACATATCATTCACGTATCTCTCCTTTGACCTTTGCTGATCGATTGTTGTGTGTATGTGAATGGAGGAAGAAGGAATTTTCTCTTTGTGGTTACGTTTAGCTATTTATTAGTGCTTGATTAGCTAATCTTTTTATATCATTAACACACCTATCTCTCTACTTCTTCATTACTCCATATTACATCCTCAGTTTCGGAAACAGTAATTCCGGATCGAATCCAGATTGACTTGTATATGACACAGAATATGGCATATATTAACTAAAGTAAAATTATCCATTTAGACGTATATATACACCATTTATTCGTTTCATGCATTAAATTTTCAACATTATATTTTGCTTTGAACTATTATCCATTTGTATTCTTTGCAGAATGTTCTTTGTCTCTTTGTCACATATATTCTTCAAGCTTCTATTCTTTCTACCTTTTCCTTCTTGGAAAAATAGGCTGAATGGCATTTTAAAGTTTTTATTGGCGTAGTAAAATCAATGGTCAATTGTACTAATTATGTTTTGAGTAACAGTAGTAGTAGTAGTAGTATTATTTGAAGTTATCCTTTAAAAGGCCTGTATGTTACATTCATTCTTTACACTTACCATCTCATTTCAACTATTTCGATAATACCATTTAACACAATCATTCATTTCATTTCTAGTGCAAAGGCAAAGGCAAAAGACATATAGGCATCTTTTTTCCTTCCATCCACCCATCATCCATCCATCCATCCATCCATCTATCCATCGAACCAACCAACCAACCAACCAAGCAACCAACCAGTCAACCATTCAGACCTTTCATCCTTCCATCTATCTATTCATCCATACCTCTTTTCTCGTCCTCTTCTTAGTGTTCTGTATCCCCAACCCTGTTTGGTCTTCTCTTGCTCTGATTTCCGTACCAAAACTTCCATTGTGACGGCTCCATTTTCACTCGACTCAACTCGACTCGTTTTCCTTACGATCAACGTTAGTTCCTGTTGTCCCCATTGCGAAAATTATGACTGGTTTGATGCGGCTGATGCTATTACTACTACTACTGCTTCTGTTGTTGATGTTGCTGCTGCTGCTTCTGCTTCTGCTGTTTGGTGGTGGTGGTAGTGGTGCTGGTGATAATGGTGTAGTAGTGGTGATATCGGTAGGTAGTGCTACTGCTATTACTGCAGTGGCACTGCTAGGTATTACTGCAGTAATAGCTGTAGCACCACTGTTGTTTTCATTGATGCCACTTTGGTCATTGACATATATTTCATATGCTAAGAATGAGAAGTAAAATCAACTTAAGAAAAGATTCTATAGCAGGTTACGAGAAGAATTTCATGGTGAAAGATAAAACGATGAAATCTTCGGAAATTCTTGAAATGAACGGAAGAGATAGACCTGCAATGGCTAAAGTTTGTAATTCTTTTTACGATATATTTCATATTGGTATGTATATATAAAGTATTATAGTGAATTATAAAATGACTAAAGTGGTACTTCAGATTTTGGATAACTTGGAAGTTTTATTATGCATATGTGTATTTTGAAAATTTTGAAAAGAAGACAGAAGAAAATTTAAAATGAAAAAGTGAACAATTTGCGGTTTGATATTTCATGATTTCATGAATTATTCGCTAACTTTAGTAGTATTTTTGGTTTTATTTGATATATAAATTTATATTAAAATATATTTTAAAAGAAGTAAAACTTGACCAAATAATAAATTATTATATAATTAATTGAATTAAATGTGATGTACTGAAATATGATTGTAGAGTAAAGGAATAATCTTAGGTATGAATGGAAGCAGTAATAATTTTCGTCAATTTACAGGTGGCTTGTTTACTTCTTTTTTCCTTCCTATTTTATATTAAATCTTAAAATGTCAACAACAAAATGAACAACAACAGCCATAATAACAAACTGAAGAGTTTTTGGATTGCTTATTGGCAAAAAATAAAAGTATATATTGTTTTTCGTCTTAATGTAATTTAAAGAATTTTAATAAAAATTTGATTTAAAAAATTTTCATACACAAAAAAGAGAATGACACGAAGCAAAAACGTTTTCATTCCTTTTTTTTTCTTTTTTTTTTGCTTCCTCATTGTTCATTTTGGTCAAGTTTTATTTCTTTTAAAATATTTTAACTGTTTCCGCATACTTTTTTTTTTTTTTTTTTTAATTTTATTTCTCATCGAATATATTTTCCTTCTTAATCATACATTTTATTGCTTCTCTATTTTTCTCTTTTCTCATTTATCAATTATACAAACTAATCTTCTTCCTAGATTTTGTGCAATTTTTTTTTTTTTTCTTTGACTTTTTCACAAATTTAATAGATTTAAAGATTTAGATTAAACATAAAACATACGAAATTTTCCATTTCCATAACAAAATGTTAAATCATCGATAGCATTGTTAGTGGTAAATTAGCAATTGATAAGATGCTTTCCACTAGATAGATGATAATCGTTTTCAAGTTTTCATTAGTTTTTATTTTGTCTGTTGAATGCCCTTAGGGTTCTTGTCTTCGTGCCTTATCTTGTTCATACCATTGAAGTAAAATATTCTTGTCTGTGATGACTCTTCCTTTTGTTTGATCAAAAACGGGTAAATAATAATAGAAATGATAATGATGATGATTTTGTTGATGAGATGAAGATGTTGACCAGAATGAATTGTTAATGTAAAATTCTGAGGTTATGATATAGGTTACAATGAATGATAATGTTGATAATGATGATGATGATGATGATGATAGTGATTGATGCTGATGTATTAAGTGGGTATAAAGGTTTGCTAACCAAAACTTTTGAGGAATTGGATGGGGAAAGGAAGAGAGGTGGGAAAAGAAGAGGAAGAGGGAATGACAAGAAGAAAAAGAAGACAAGATTTTGTGAAAATCTGGTTTTGGCGACTTAAATGAGACCAACGAAGGCATGGCAATAATACCAACATTACCGATTGTGTCCCCATTTTGAAGTTTGAAGATGGAAGGCTATTGACAGTTATTTTATTTGGGCGCACATTCAGCCATAAAATGATCAGTGGAACGGAAAGTTTATTTATTATATTGTTCGTGGTAGTAATATATTTATGAAGGGTAAAGAAAAGAATTATACCTAACTTTTAGTATCACTAATATTTATTTTTTTTTTTTTTTTTGGTTCATAACTTTGCGAGTTAATCTTTTTGAGAGGTAATATTGAAATAATTTCTTACTTTATTACATTACCTATGCAATATATACATATAGCAATTCCCAAATATTTACTTGGAACTATTAAAGTATTCAGAAGAGGGAAAAAGCGAGAGAGAGGAGAGAGAGAGAAAGGGAGAGGAAGAACTATTCATAAACCAGTATGTCTGATAAGTAACTAGACTGTTAGCTAGCATCGTAGAAATGACAGAAAAAAAGTGCTAGTAAAAAAATATATTTTATTTGCTAGATGATTTATATTTTTTTTAGAAAAAGGAAATAAAAAAAAAAGAGTTGGAAAGATTTTGTCTAATTTTTTTAAATAAATACTTAAAATTTGAAAGAAATATTTTTTTTTAAAAAAAAGTTTTAAGCATCATTTCTAATAAATTCTCTTTTCTTTTCTTTTTTTTTTTTCTTCTTGTCACAGGCATATATGCTTATGTTTTAGGGCACAGAATTTTGTCCATTGCCAGCTCAAATATCATTCGCATCGAACTTTTTCATCTTCAAACAGCAACCGGTATTTTCGGTTATAACACCCCGGGACCACCTTTTTCCTATCCCATAATTCACCTTCCCTCCCCCGCCTGTCCTATTCTTTACCCAATTCATCTTTCTTGCCCAAACACAGCCCATCATCATCATTATCAGCACATCTCTTTCATCTAACAAATTCTCTCATTATCATCACTAAAATATATATTCTGAAATCGTTCGTAACCTACTGGTTTGAGCCAGCCATACAATCCAAAAATTTCTTGGTGATCATCGGTGTGAGAATGTATATATTACCTCTTAGGCCTGTCTAAATATTCCTCTTTTACCATCCTATTCTTCTTTCGTGATTTCTCTCTTCACTCTCTCTCTTTCCCTTTTTACCTGTCCTCCGTTACTCCTACTTTTGCATCCTTTACCTTTCATGTCATCGTCATCATCATCATCATCATCACCACCATCATTTCCTTTTGGTAATTTTGAGCAACAATTAAGGACAAGTGTGTGGTTTGATGGATGTATGTTTGCAATATCCCTCTTATAGAGCCAATTAATTATCATTAGGCTAGTCGACCCATATCATTCCGATCGTACTTGTACCTTTCATCGTTTTTCTATCCATCAGGTTGTTATCATACTACCACTTTCAGTAGTTGTAACTAGCAACCATTTACCACCGTTATCACCATCATTACATCATTACTACTAGCATCACCACCACACCACACCATCACACTAGTACTGCATCTGTGAGTTGAAATCATATGGAAAAATGATGATAAAAAGATGATAAAAATTAAGAAGAAAAAAAACTTTCTTTATGATAAAAAACCTATTGCAACTTAATCAGCTTAACTTATAATGCAATCGGAGCTGTTTTTATTATATTTAAAAAAGATGAACTTCACAATCATTTTGCTAATTAATCTTTTCTAGGCTCATTTATTCCAAATTTTACAACAAAGCCTGTAGAAATTACTATTAACTCAACAATCCTCATTTGTTTGCTTATTTATTTATTTGCTTATATAAAAGCTAATATGTACTGTTAGCACATGATTTGTGTTAAATCGCTTAGAAGAATTTTTCAAAACTTTTCTCAACTATTACCCATGTTGCAATAAAATGTTTATTAGCAAAGATTTTCTTTTTTTTAATAAGATAACTTACAGTTTAAATTCAATTAACCTTTTGGAATATATGAAGATATCATTGAATGGAATAAATTTATCTTTATCCATTTGCAAACAATTTTTTTTCATCAGTTATGTTTTCTTTTTTCCCCTTCCCCTCCATGAACTGTACAATTTTGTTTTCAATTAAATTTTTTGAATGTTTTTCACATTTTCTTTTATCTTTCCGTTCTGAATATCAAAAGATGTTACATTCAAGAGAGAAGTGAATCAAAAGTTGTTACATTTTAGGAGATGTGTTTTGATTTAGACGATGATACTGTTATCTTCAAGAGTAGAAAAATTTATAAATATTTCAGATCTAAAATGAATTCATATCAGATTTTATTTGTGAATTATGACGTTTTCGCGCAATTTTACACTTTCGAAGAGAAGCTTTTGCTTTTACTGTCTTCTGAAATGGTTAAAGTGTTGTATTTCAGAAAATAAGTAACCACGGCGGACCAACGGCCTCCTTCGATGGTTTTCACGGCTGCTGAACTTCCTAAGTTCACTACGCATCCAGCAACATTCATTCCAACAGTATTTGGTGGACATGTACTGGTATATGAAAGCCGTTCACATCCAGGACATCGGCGTGAATTCGCTTTCAAGACTCGATTTACCAATCAATCGGGTGTCAGCTCATGCTATTATCGGTGTATGTCTTGTCGTAGTATGAAGAATAAGGTACCACCAGGACCAGATGGAAAACCACCCCAAATTCCGTGTATCGCTGTGAAAAATGGATTCATCGTGAATGATCCCGATTTTCCGGAAGCAAATGATCATTTCTGCATTCCACCAACACTTGATGAATCTCGGCAGCGTGAAGCGAACGGTTTTGCAAAGGCTATTGTTAAAGGACGTCCACGACAAAAGGCAACTCGAAAGAATAATACCGGTGGTGGTATCGGTAATGGTAGTAATCTTAAGAAAGATTCGGTAATAGCAGCACAACTGCAAGCATATCAGGAAATGAGTAATGCATTGCTGAACGGTTCTGCTGGAAATATCTTCGACATCTCCAGTATTGCTGGTGGTTTCGATCTTAGCTCCGACTTTACGGCATCTTCTGCTTCGCAACTATTAAGTTTGGTTACCGGTGGAGTAAAAGGTGAGCTGGATTCAGCGGGTGATAGCAGTGACTTCCTGAATAACATCAAAATTGAAGATGATGATAGTGATGGTACCGCAAAAGCAACCCATCTGCTTGCATCGCTAATAAGTTCAGAACCAGCTTTACGAACACAAATGATGCTACCGGCAACAGCTCATCGGACTAATGTGCTACCTTTAGCAATAGCAACATCCGCTATACCTACTAGTAGCGGTGGTACCGAAGATGAACAACTGAACAGTATAAATGGCCCTGACACTCGTAGTAGTCCAGAAAGTAGTACAGCTGTGGTTATCAATTCATTGCAAAATTCAGATTCTCGACCACCTTCCGTAAGTTCTTCATCGGCTTCCGTACCTCTTTCTGGTATCACGGTTCCAACAGTGTTAGTCAATGGTTTATCAACAAGTAGCCGGAAACGAAAAGGCAATAGTGGAAATTCACTCGAGAATCATTTTGATGAAATTTTCGAACGATATATACTCAACAATTGGGAGATTGTTGATAATGGTTTGTTAGCTTCCGTGCCATTTCATGCATATTTTTAGTTGTTACCTTTTGGAATTTGATTATTTAATTTCAAGTGTTATTGGATTGCTATGAATCCAAAAAAATTGTTGCACCAAAAATTTCTTAAAATATGAGCTGCAAAAAGTATTATTTATATATATATAAGAAATATTAATTTCCTTGCGTTAATGTATTAAAAAATAAAAAATCATAATTACGCAGCAAAATTTATTTTTTTTATGTTTTCTCCGCCTAATAACTAGTATGGTAGAGATTTTCGTTGTTGTTTGCAGGTAAAAGACCTGAAAATATTGCTGAACATACCTGTGCATTAATCCTTTCATTGGCTCGAAAGATTCCGCAAGCAGTAGCATCAATGAAAGAGGGCAAATGGACAAGGACAGAACCATACGCCGAAGAGGTTTCATATGCTTTTCAGATCTTTATTCATGTGATTTCGTAAGAAATTTATTTCCCATTAATTTTGATGTATTAGAACTATTGGTAGCTCAGTATTAACTTTCAAATTTGAGACTTCATCATTTATCAGATTTTTTCTTTTTTTTTTTTTTTTTTTTGGATTTTATGTTTCTGTGCTTCTTAAGAAGTTTTTATGATATTCACTAAAACTGGATGCTTCAGTTTTAGTGAATGTCATAAAAAGAAACATTTTATTGGATTTGTATATTGTTGTGTAAGAATTTAACCTCATGAATTTCAGCTCAGAATTATCTTTTATTATTCCAGATTTTTGGAAAATCATTAGCGATTATTGGCTTAGGGCGCATTGGTTTAGAAATAGCAATACGTATGCAGGTCTTTGGTATGCGAACATTTGGGTATGATCCACAGGTTACACAAGAAGTTGGTTTATTTATTTTTTTTCTTTTTTTTTTTATTTTTAAAATGCTGTAGACATTGATTTAGATGTAGAGCTAGCAAAATTTTTTATTCCTGGATATTTTGTCATTAAATGTTAAATAGAAATGGAAAATATATGTAAACAACGCTTAAACCTAATTGTAATTCAAGTGTTAATTCACGTGGGAATTCCGGATTGGCTTTGTTAAGATCTTAGATATAGTAATAGCACCCCATTATCTATAATAGTCGCTGAGCGAAATCATTCAGAATAATTTAATACTTTTGGGTTTGAATAAATATATACAGGAAGCCGCTCGGCATGGTATTAGATGGCTCCCCCTGGATCAACTTTGGCCTCAGGCTGATTATATTGTCATCCATGTACCACTGATACCACGTACCAAAAATTTATTGTGCGCTTCAACGTTAGCTCGCTGTCGAAAAGGTGTGAAAATAATTAATATGGCTAAAGCTGGTATCATGAACGAAGTTGATATGTTGCAAGCTTTAAACAAGGGACGTGTCGGTGGTGCAGCCTTTGATGTTTATGTAGAGGTTAGTACTCCATTTCTGACTATTTTACAAAGAACTTTATATCTGCCTGTGTTTATGCTCTTAGCATATGGTGTTAGTATTGATAGGATTATATCACTGAAGAATTTCAGGATGCTCCGCTTGTTCGTGGGTTAGTTGAACATCCAAATGTTATTTGCACACCGCATATGGGTACTAGTCCCTTGCAAGGACATCAACGAATTGCAAATGAAATTGCAGAAAATATTGTTTCACTGAATAATTCGACTGGTCCATATGGAGCGGTAAGTTTCAATTTTACTGATATCGATTACTGTTGCTCAATAATTCAAATAATAGGAATGATTAAGAAGGAAAGATGATTTAGTACAAAATGTGATTAAAAGGTTGAAGTGCAAAAAAGTTTTTCTTTTTTTTTTTGCAGTGATTTTTTCATTAATTTCATTACTAATGTTTATAGAAGATTTCGTTGTCAATTTTGTGAACTTTACTGATTAAGGGATTTGAATTCATTTTTTTTTATATCAACTAGCATGTTGCCGCATGTTTTTGTTTCTCTATTTGTTTGTTTTCTTTATTATTTATTGTTGTATTGTTGTTGTTGTTGTTGTTGTTCTTGTTAACTGTCGATTTGTAGATGAATGCAGCAGCGGCTACAGCTGCATTGGATGAGGCTAAAAGTCAGTGGATTCGTGCTGTAGCAACATTAACGCAAACGTTGGCCGTAATCGGGAATTCGCCAAGAGCGGTTACTGTACGCTTCCCTAACTGTTCGTATTTGTACATTTACTGCCTTTTATTCAACCTTTTATCAAATTAGTATCAGTTCATGCAAAAATACACTGTTGCAAATTTTCGGGATTTGACGTATATACATTTCGAAAAGTTTCAGGATTTTTATCTCAAAAAAGAGAAAAGGTTGAAAAAAAAAATGGTCAGAATTGGTAAGTATAACTCAAAAATCGTTGTGCCCTTTATCGTAGTGATAGTGATTGTATTGTTGTGATGAAATGTGCATTCGATAGTTTGTCTTTTTAATTTAAAGTTTAGTTTCAATTTCGAAATTATATTGCAATAATCTTGTTTCAGCCCTTGTTAGCCTCCAAAAAGCTTTACATGCTGGTGCTGTTGTTGGTTTGATGTATGCATCTGGAAATATTGGTTCAAATCTGGCAGCTGCTGAAATGAATGCACGAAAAGAAGGTATACAGGTAAGAGAGAGGACATCATCTCATTCAGTGGTAAACGCTGTTTGATGGACTTTTAAGATCTTTTTAGTTTGTATATATGTTCTCATGGAGGAATATCTCAAAGTTTTATGGATCGTGTTCGAGTAAAGGAATATGAGTTACTGCTCTTTTGCAATAGTTAATCTGCAGTGATTTATCAGAAGTGTTACAGGCTATATGCTTTCTAATCTTTGCAGATACGTGAAGAACCATGTGCAGCAAAAGAATTGATTGTTGTTGCTGGAACGCGAAGCGTTAGTGGTTATCCGGCTCCAACAGGCACTATAATATCTGCATTCAATTCATGCAAAGTACCTGTACCTCTCTTAGCAAGTGGAACATTTATCATGGATTTCTCGGATAGTCATTCGTTTGATATCAGTGATGATGATATAAAGGTAAAATTAATAATATATATTAGTAATATGCCTGTTCTAAAAAAAAAAAAAAAAACAAACAAACAAACAAACTTTTAGTCATTGTCTATTATAACACTACTGTTATTTGTTAATTTATTTACTTATAAATTAAGTTATCATGCATTGAAGCTATTTTATACTGTTTATTTTTTATCAGTTTCAGTTATTTGATTTTAGTTTTACTTAATATTTTAATCGAATTTTCCCATAGTAGCCATTTCAAAGGAAAGCGAGTGAATCAGTTAATCATTCAGTGCACTGAAGCTATTTTAAAATAACTAGTAGATTGAATTAAAAAAATTTGTTGTTCCAGGCAAAAATGATGGTTGAATTCGGCTTATTGGGTGGTGGTCGAGTTGGTGTACTTAACGATTTGAGCAATGATGATGTATTGCATTTGTCCAAAAATTATTGTCTAGTTAAATTTGATTGAAGTCCATCAAGCGAAATAATATGTTTCGCAATTTGTAGCAAAAAAAATAAATAAGCATTTTTTTTTAGGAAATAAGTAGCAGACATATATTTCTATCTTTCTCTAATTAATTCGTTTTTCATTGAATTGCTGAATGAATTCGCATAAATTTAAGCTTAGCAAGCTGCAGAGATCGGTGTTTTATTTCTTTCCATTTTGGTCTTTATTGTATGATTGATTATTGTGTTATTTATTTTTTTTTTTTCAAGACTTCATCTTTAAAACTAATAATTATATCCTTATTGTTTATTGAAGTTGTGTATCAATGCATTGGCAATAATGTAAATACTTATTATACTTTCGATCTGCAGTTAGCTTTCTCATAGAATTATACTAGAAATCAAAGTATAAAAATCGTCTATGTTCATCTAATCTGAAAATTTATGGTCAGGAATGACCTTTTACTTTGGTGCACACCATTGTAAATGAAAAGATATGATTAAATTTAGATGCAATTATCATTTGGCACTACTTTTCACCTCTCTTGTCATCTCATTAATAACTATTAGTTGTTGCCATGGCATGGATGAAATGAACAAATAAATTTTATTGTTTCATTCCATTTTAGATTAATTTATCGTTATTGTTGTTGGAAAATTATGAAAATCATCCTTTGTTTTTATCTCTATGATCTGATTTCTCAATTGGAAAATGTATTATTTAATCTATTGATTACAATGCAATATACAACATAGTTAATGAATGCTAAAAAATGGAAAATGATGCAAAAAAGGCAAAATGAATAAGGGAATAACAATAAATAAAATAAATAATACATATTCATAGTATTTATGCTAGTTTTTTTTCCTTTAAAACATTGTTTTTCTGATATGTACAGCTTAAAGTTTAATGTTTGGTTGTATGTATTTTCCAACTTTTTGTATTTAATTTTTGTTATTTTATAGTTTTTTTTTTTTTTTATAGAATGCATTGTTTATTAATCTTTTTATTCCTCCTCCTTTTTCTTTTCCATCTTTATAGTTTTCTTAAATTATTACAAATGATTTTTTTTTTTTTTTTGTTTTATTTTTATTAAATAATTAACAATGAATTTTATTACCAGTACACTTATATCATCATTAAAATGCCTTATTTTACTCCTTTCTCACTATTATCAGTGCTTATCTGTTTTTCATCTTTGTTTTTCTTTCTTTTTTTTTTTTTTTTTTAATCTCCTTTATCTTTGGTTTTTCACTTCTGTTACTAGTGCCTTTTTTTTTTAATATTATACTTTTTTCCCCCTTTTATTTCCCTTTTATCCTTTCCCCATTGTGCATATAAACTTCTTTTTTTTTTTCTTGGTATGCCTCATTTTTTTTTTTCTCGGTATGTTTGTTGTTTTTTTTTCTTTTTTTTCTTTGATTTAATTCTTATTTTTGTCAACACTTATTGAAATTTTCAATATTTAGATGAATATTTACAATATTTACTTGTAATAATTTTCTCAAGAATTTTTGATTCATTTTATACGACAAATGTAAGTATAGGTCAAGTAATATGACAAATAATGTATAGAGGAGATATTTCCAATGAGCTTTTCAAGTCAATGAAAAAAATTTTAATAAAGTGTTGAGTGAGTAGCTAAATTATCACTATCAAATAGCACTGTTATTGTATGAATTGATGGTGTAAATCTTCAAAATAAATGAAACTGTGAATAGTCTCACACCTGGCAACTATTAATGGAAGTGATAAATATCAAAAGAACTTTTCTTTTCTTTTTTTTCCTACTAAAAAGTCAATTGCCTATTCTATTAACTTTTTTTTTTTTTTAATTTCAGATTCTATTTTAGTTTTCTCATTTTGGATATTTTTTTTTTTTTTTTTTAAAAAAAGTTTGCTTTTTTCTTACATATTAATTTTAATACTCGTATTAAAATGCCTAATGATATTTTGTCATTCATTTTTTACAAACTGGCATATTCAACTAGCAACATTTCATCAGTGATAATAATACAATCATTTTATCATCAGGAATTAATGGCAACAATTTTACTTTATTTCTTTACACTGTATTAAATACTGAGCAAAAAGAAAAAAGGAAAATTTCTTATAAAGATATGCAATTTTTGTTTTTTTTGTGAAAATTTTTCAGAAAAAAGAGGAAATGACAACATTAAGTGCTGTTGAATAGTAAATAAAATGACATAATCGAATAGTGAAATTGAGTTATTAATGCCATTAATTGAATTATAGTTAATCAGGTATGAGTTATTAATTTATTAATTGAATTATAAGTAATAGAAATCAGTATGATTTTTGAATTATAGTTAATCAGGTATGAGTTATTAATTTATTAATTGAATTATAAGTAATAGAAATCAGTATGATTTTTGAATTATAGTTAATCAGGTATGAGTTATTAATTTATTAATTGAATTATAAGTAATAGAAATCAGTATGATTTTTGAATTATAGTTAATCAGGTATGAGTTATTGATTTATTAATTGAATTATAGTTAATAGAAATCAGGTATGATTTTTGAATTATAGTTAATCAGGTATGAGTTATTGAATTATTAATTGGATTATAGTTAATAGAAATCAGGTATGAACTAAATCAGTAACTAGAGTGGTAGAATGCATATAATTTTCTCTCGAAAAAAGCAAAAACAAATTTTCATACATTAATTAAATTGCATATTTACTTACTGATAGCAATAATGCTAATATATACATCGCCAATGTATAATTAATTAATTAATTATAAACGAGTGGAAATCTTGAGGTGTGATTCCAAAACGACTAAATATTGTGAATGTTTGAACTTTTTAATAAAAATTGATTGCTGTATGAACAATTGATGATCATATTTGGTTGATCATAAATGCATTTATTCATTATGCATAATGATTATTCAGTATAATATTATTAATATTATATATATATCATAACAACATTATCATTATTTTTTCTAGTTCTTTCAAGAAATATACATATTCTCGATTAAATAAAGATAGATTGCTTAATTTTTTTTCTTTTTTTCTGATACTTTGAATTTAAAAAATATTGACAAGATGCAAAGTTAAATATTATTATAAATATTAATTTCATTTAAGTAATGTAAAATAAATGCAGAATTTCACATATGTGACACAATATTCTCTCGAATAGTTCATTCTCGATAATCGTTACACAAAATCACTGTTATATATGTAATCATTATATATCACTGTATCACTATATATATACATGATCATCGTATCCAGAATTAGCAATTTATTCGATTTTTTTTTTAATATGTCTCGAAACTATTTTTAGAAAATCCTCTTTTGTCAATGATGGCGATACGAGAAAATGATGTTTTCCTGATAGTTAAACTGGTAATCTTAGATGTGATATGAGAATAATCATAAATCTATCTGCGGTACAGCAGAGCTTATCTGCATTTAACAAGATGAAATAATCGAAATTATTATTAGAAAAATTGAGGAAGTACATCTGAGGGAGAGGAGAGAGTGTAGAACTTCCGAAGTGCAATCGAGAAAAACTACCTTCATTCCTCTATTTAACTTGTAGAATAGGAGTGGTTTATAACAAAGCACATGATTACCGTATCTAAAGAGCTTCCGTTCCGGATAATCTTTACTCTCTCATTACATCAATTACTCATAAGACTGAATGTCAAAACAGCAGACTCTTACAATTTTTAGATGTTAAAAGTTAAGTCTAAGTTTGGCTGTTTGGTTGGAAATTTTTAGTATTAAAATTGGGAGCAATTTTCAACATCTTTGTGAATACAGTAGAATTCCAAACAATTTAGATGAGTTTTAGATAAGGAATTTCTTAACTGAAACATTTATCTAAGAATTATTCAAATAAGACAATCTTTAGTCTTATGAATTCAATACAAATTTATTTCGACATATTCGATTCAAATTTATTTCGTTATTCAATGCATTTCAGAACTCTCTAGAGCCTTCTGAGGTTAGAATTCATATATTACTGACTCATCATCTGTTCTTGATGTTCCGAAATATCTATGAAGCTTGCAGTATGTAAGGTTGCTTTTCTTGCAAGACGGGTAGGTGAGCAAGGAGTTCAGAGTACCTGGACTTCTAGGTCCTTTGAATTCCTTTGATGAGCACTCTGGGCATTTTATGGTGAACTAAAGGATGCTATTTTTAATTTGCAAGTTTGGGCCATAGCAGCGAAATATTGAGGTAGTAGGTTAGATGAATAACTTTAAAGGGTTAAATGAGTTCCATCTGCCCGCATCCGAAATTGTCACTGTTTAAAATGACTGCCCAAGGGGTGCTGGTTAGTCCATTCTGCCCGACACGGTCGTAAACATATTACATATATTTGATAACTGTTTTGTTTGCATTACTAACTGAAATAATACAAAAATATTTGATTTTATTCATATTAAATGATGAGTAGTAATGTGAAATCAATCTTTGATTATAAATATTGAATTACCATTCTGATTCACATGCAAGGAAGTATTCTTCGGTAATACTGCTGGACAAATTTTCAATGAATTCTTTATGGAGAACTGCTGATGCTACTTTTTACGTTGTCAAAGTGCTGCTGGAAGGGAATACATTGAGTAATCTGTATGTTTGGTTCAGAGTTTAGACTCTGAGATTGTTGCTAGTATTGAAAACAAAGGAAAGTTTATTGAAAGACAAATATCTTTGTGTCATTTATGTTCATTGTTTTACATTTGCACCAGCAGAAGCCGCCATAAAGATACTAATTCTTGTGATCTTATAGCGAGACTGTACTTTTATTCGATAAAGTAACAATTTCATTTATAGAAATTTATTTGGGTTGGATGTGTTGGTTGGAATATTGGGGTGCTACTGTCTTTTTATTATCGATATCGTTATTACAGCTGTCTTATTGAAATTTTAATTGCCAAGTTCATTGCAGTATTAAGCATTTTATAAGAATAAAGTTTTACAAATCGAGAACTAAAAGGGAAGAATTGACTCTCTCAGTCTTTCCATCACGATAGAAAGAATTGTTGACAAATTTGACGTCACAAGCCAGGAATGAAAACATCGGTAAGTAATTCAACCAGATGCATAATAAACAAGATGAAAAGCTCATGTTATACCTTATTAGAACGAATTTAAACAAACTTAAGCCGATAGGTAAATTAGTTTTCGAAAAGATAGAAAGTGTTTATGCAGAAGAAATACAAGAATTAAGTAATCAAAATAAGTCGAAATCTTTAGAAAGAAGAGTACTTATGAATAGAAATTTAAAAATAATTGAAAGAATCATTTCTAAGGCAAATATATTAACAAAGAAATGCAAAGAAGCATTACGATCTGCTAAAGACAAAAAAGTTTGCGAGTCGAATGCTTATTCAGTAATTGTCACAAATCGCTTTCTGTTCGATCTTTTCTAATTGAAATAGATCGGATACGCTCATTGTGTGAGAAAAATCAGCAAATAATGGATAAAACGCAAAATCAAGTCAAAAGACTTTAATTGAACTAATCAAGAAATTAGTAACGACAAGTAAGAAACCCTCCAGAAATGAAGAAAGGATTTGATGGAAATCACTTATAAGCAATTTGAAGATGCAACTGATAAAAGACAGCTATAAATGAATTTTTACACTTAATTGGATGTTTCAAAGCAGAGACATTAGAATACGTAAGTAACTTACTGTCAATGATATTGATCATGAAATTTGAAAAATAGTGGAATTATGCAGTGCGTTACAGAAATTGGGCAGGATTAGACAAAAATTTGATAAAGGAACTACCGAACATTCTCCCCAAATTAAAAACATTAGAGGAGAACAGTGAGACAAACAAGCTGTGGACTACCATAACTGATAAGTTGCCGGATTATCTCTTTTGCTATCCTGATAAAGGAGAAGTGGACGAAGTCTCGACAATGGAAGTTATAGTAATATTAGAAGGGTAAATAAAAGTTATACAGTTCTAGAAATCACGAAAAAATCCAGCAAATGGAAATTTGAAAGAAAAGTTGCTGAGACATCATGAAATGAGTTTTTAGCTCCCAAAACACAAAGTCTAAACTTAATTATCGATAAATAAAAATGAGTGACTATTTGTGCGACAGCACTCAAACCCCTCAGAAGAACCCTCAGTATATAAGATTATGTAAAACGACCGGAGGAAAGGCAAAAAGTCTTTGATATTTTTTGCCTATTTATCAGTTGAATGATAACCGAAAAGTAGTAGCGAGACTAGGAAAGTTAAAGGATTTGAGATGATGCAAGCAATGCTTAAGTTTTATCCAAAGAAAAATATTATTAAATATTTAAATATCAACTATTTCACAGATCAAAACAGTACGCTGTGTGGAGTACTGAGAAGGATCCGGCAAGACGGAAGTTCCATCGAGATGGAGAAGCAATCTCAAGAAAAGTCGAAAATAGAAGTAGAATTTGGTTAAGAGGACAAAACATGAAGAAACGATGTTAGTTATTCCATGCAACCTAGAAGGACATTAATGATTTTGGATATGAGAAGCGATTGCAAATTGGTCACTGAAATAATGGCCAACAAATTAGGTCTGTTGTTAGACAAATCTAGTAATTAAGTAAAGATTACAGGTATTGCTAGTAACATTAGGAATTAGAACATCATCGGAACAATAAAGAATATTCAAACATATATTACAGAATTGATTATGATGAAGGAATAAGGTTAGAGAAGACATATCTGGAAATGGATCAGGATGAAAATGGCAATCAGTAAAATAACGAAGTTTGAAAGAAAGATTAGGAGAATGAAGAGAATCATGATAACTCAGTGAACTAATAGAAAGAAAAATGTAAACTAGAGGTTATTGCAATCGAAGAATTGATGACAAGACAGAGAGAAGTACTGAATGCTTTTCAAAAGTTTATACTATAACTAAAGATGAAAAAGTCGTAAGTTGGTCTTAGAAAAATAAAGATGTTGTCCCGTGTCAGCAAAACGATATAGCTTAACTCAAGAAAGGTTGAAACGACAGTGAAAATAAGTCTAACTGATTACGATGAATATTTGAATGATTTATTTCAAGATGAAGTTATTGAAAAGATGAAGAAAGAATCTGCATTAGACTGTGATAAGCCCATCAGAAAACCACCTGCGAGTTTTATTTGATACTTTAGCAAAGACATACATAGATTATTGGTAGGAATAATATTACGTATAGAAAAACATTCCTAGAAGTAGTCTCTCTATAAGTATAATATGGTCATTCTTAGAGTATTCCATCAATGAATTAGGATTCATTGAAGTTTAAAAGTGTTTGGTATTATTCACAAATTAGAATGAATAATTGTTGGTCATTAGCATTTACACTTCTATCTTATAGAATTAAACTAATTGTTTGAAATCGCTTTTGTTTTTCCTTTAGTATTTGTTTGCCATCTAATTTACGCAGAGTTACTGAAGATGAATATTAGATATATAGAATTTTTATATCTTTAAAAGAAATTACTTCCAATTATTCCTTACTATTTTATTAATTTGTTGTGCTATTTTAATAACTTTTGCATTATTTGATGCTGAAAATGATTAACTAAAGAGTAATAAACAAAAAACTCTCTTTTTTGCTTTTATGATCAAACTACTTAGTATATTTCCAATATTCATATTATTAGGATTAAACCGATTTTTAGTTGGTTTACTCATAGTCAAAGTTTCTCATCAATTATATCAGCTCGAGATACTGTGATATTACATAAAATTATTGTGCTGAAATTGCTGAACCAAAAAAGATATTAAATAAACAAATTAAATTGTATAAATGATATCCTTGCAGTTATAGAATAAAACTGTCAGTTATTGTTAATTGTGGCATCAAAGTTTATTGCTCAGCTAAAATAGCATAAACTGAAGTTATAAGTAAAACAACACACATAAAAGTCATATTGAAATGTAATTTTTATTCATTAAAATTTACACATCGAAAAATTTTTTGGCGGATATTTTTCATATTTTTGTAGTTATATTAATAGTTCCACAAGTTACTTCTTTTTTCACTGTAAAATATATTTTTTGTTACAGAAAAGTTGGTAGTTGTTTAGATTAGTTCAATACTTTGATTCAAAATTAATGAAGCAGGAAATCACCGAACAATTTTATGTGGAAATTTCGAAAAAATTGTAAATTGCAGCGTTGATTAGAAAAAATAAAAAAATAAAACAGATATCACATAAGAAAACGAAATCACTTATTTTTGATACTGTGGTTGTTTGAGAAATGATTATTTCTGGTGTTGTTTTAAAATTTTGAGAAGAGAATCCAATTGTTGTTTGCTTTTCAGAAGTCCTTCAACGACAGGCTTTTGTTTTTGGAGAAGTTGTTGAAGTGAAGGTTGCTTCTGCTGTAGTTGTTGGAGAAGTTCTTGTTGTTGTTGCATAAGTTGTTGGTATTGAGCCTGTGGTTGCTGAAGTTGCCGAAGAAGATCATGCATTTTCGGTGGTTCTAGAAGTATTTGCACAGCAAGTTGTTGTTGTTGCTCCATAAGCTCCACAAGTTGTTGTTGTTGTTGGAGGAACTGCTGAATGAGTGGTTGTTGCTGTTTGTATTGTTCAAGAAGTTGTTGTTGTAGCTGTAGAAGTTGTTGAAGAAGAGTTTGTTGTTTTTGAAGTTTCTGATCAGAAGGCGGCTGCAGTAGAAGCTGAATTAGTTGCAGTGAATATTGAAATTGTTGGGAAAGTAGTTGTCCCTGTTGTTGAAGTTTTGCAGCTACAACACCGCGCTGCTTAAGAAGTTTAAGACGTTGTTCTTGCTGTTGAATTTGATTTTTAAGATTATTTTGATCTTGATGTCGAGATTGCTCGTGATTTTGTTCCATTTGTTTTTGAAGTTCAAGCGCTTCTTGATGCACAGTCGATGGCTGCATTCTTTGTTTTAGAGAAAGCAGTTGTTGCTGCAAATATTGTTGAAGAATAGGTTGTTGTTCTTGAAGTAATTTTTGATGACCTGGTAGTTGCTGCAGTAAATATTGGACAGTCTGTTGTCTCTGAAGAAGTTGCTGAAGAATAACTTCTTGTTGTTCTTGAAGTTGGTTCAGAAATGGTTGTTGTTGTTGAAGTTGTTGAAGGGTACTATGCAGTTTATGAAGAAATTCTTGTTTATTTTCACAGGTAGGATTCTGTTCAAGTTGCTGACGAAGTTGCTGTTGTCGTTGAAGAAGCCACTGAAAGTGCGAGTGGTTTTTTTCTAGTTGTTTGAGTTGCTGTTGAAGTTGTTGGTGAGGCTGTTGTTCATTCAGGAGTTCTTGAAGAAAAGACTGTTCTTTTTCTATTTGTTGGACAAGTAGTTGAGATTTTTTCTTATTTTCGGTTGACAATGCTGTCATTGTTGTTGAAGAAGAAACTGTTCTTGCTGCTACTGTCTGAGTTAATGTGAAAAAGGTTGTTACTACCGTAATTTCTGGAGTTGTTGCCTAAAAAAACGAAACTAGAAAATAGAAATTACAAAATTTGTGAAAGTGGAAATGCTCATTTAAAGAAGCTCACAAAAAGGCATCTTGATTTCCTACGGGACGTGAAACCAGAGCCTATTTCAGTGGAAAAAGATTCATCCGAATCATTCTTTTAACTACTTAGATATCAGTAAAAGCTTTATTGATTGACTCAAGCTATTTCAAGAAATTGCAATTCCATCGTGGACATAGACTGATGATGAGTGCTATCAAACTGAAACAAATTTAATACCTTTGTGCTGGATGAAAAAGCAATGATAAGAAGGAAAATGATTCCTTTCTTCATTTTCACCATCTCGATTAATCAAATTTGAACTAAAAGAAAGTAATTGACCGCGAATCAAAATAGTAAATTTTGAGTTTTTCAAAATCAAAATAGTAAATCTTGCATTTTTAAAGTTTTTAATTGAGTATAGAATTTTAAGCATTAATTAACAATCATTCAAATCAATAATGCAAGTGTACTATTTGGATTAGCCAAGCACCAAGCAGTTTATGATTCGAGAAGTCTCGGTCAAATTCTTTCCCTAATTTCCATGGCAGTGAAATCCTCCCTCCAGAATCGCATAATATTTCTAAAAGGGTTTCATTTTCAAAAGAACCTTCTCCTTATGCAACCTTTGAGAAACTATGAAAAAGCATTAAGTTTTTTAATTTTTGTTCATAGGAAAGCACTGGAATTATTGCCACACTGAATAATTTGAGTTGTGCTGCAAAATTTAAAGACATTTATATGCTATTTCTTTCATTCTGCTTTTGCAGAATTTTCCAGTTGAAATTGATTGAATTGAATTGAAAGCTTTGTGTTCCAAAATTGCATTTCTCATCCAAAACTTGGGGACAACATGCATTGCTTTGAGAAAATTCACCGTATTATTGTTCTTTCTGTTTAGATAGATGAATTTTATTACAATAAAATAAATTAAACGATTGGTTTGTTTTCTTATTTTGTTATAATACAAACTTTTCTGATATTGAAAAACGGTTTTTGTCCGTGCTTCCGCCTCTTTCTTTTCTTTAAAGGTATTACCAAAAACGATTAGACTGATCGCTCACCAATTTTGGCACTTCAGTGACCGACTGTTAATTCTGAAATAGTGTTGCACATACACATTACATTAGCATTACATAGGTGTTTGCATACTTGCATGCAGTTGAATATTTAAAATTTATTACGGACAGTTGGGATTTATCAAACTGTGCGTAAGTCACTAATAATTTGGAAATGAAATGGGCGATGTGCTCTACACAAATTGAAAATTTGAAAAAAAAAAATTATTTGTTTCTTTGAGAAGCTTCAGCCATCAGTTCCGATCAGTGATGAAATAAACTTTTTCCTTTCTTAATGTACTGTCATTTGAAACATCTTTTTCCGTTTCATTTGCTGAACGACCGATACTTACTACTTGCTCTCCTTTCTTCCTACGCTTTCTAGAAAGTTCAGTGATAGTTTGCTTTGTTCCCAGAAGTGCATAATAGCTTATGGAAATTGAGTAATTAACCTCTGCTTTCAGATTTCACATGGAATTCCATCAAGCCTAGATGTTTTGGCTGTTATATGAATTTGCGAGTTGCTTGCAAATTTTTTTTCACCGATTATTGCATGTTATCTTTAATTACTAGGTCTTCAATTGGACTGAAGAGAAATTGAAAGTGTCCAGCTATCAGTTCAGAATGAAAATGAAAGTAAGTTTGATTATATGCGTTGAGTGGATGTTTTGTACCTTACCTGTCGTGAAATGGGGTCTGATTTGAGTAATTTATAGAGCCAAATAGGGAGTACTTTGTGAAGTAGCAATGTTTAACAGTAATCTTAATTTTATTGAGATAAAATTATCCTAATCGAAATTATTATTAGAAAAATTGAGGAAGTACATCTGAGGGAGAGGAGATTCCTCTTTATACAGACAAATTTTAAGAGAAATTCTTCTATTCTTTGCTGCACTAAATGACTTCCCTATTAGCTAGTGATTGCTTAAGTTTTCTTTTAATGATAAAGCAGAAAAAAATTAATGGTCAGTTCATTTGAATGTTTCTGATGAAAAATTTTTGTATAAATCCAACAAACAACCGTTTCGTCACCATTTATAGTTTGCTTTAATTCCATTTTGTTTTAAGAATGATAGCAAAAAGCTTGATTCAAAAAGAATTAGTTTTCATCAAGTGAAAGTAACTTTTTGCACTGAAGAATAATAAGTTTCCGAGTCATTATTTGATGGGGATTGATTTAAATTAATTAATTAATCAATGATAACGATTCATGACATTTGTTAACTTTTCATTGACTATTCTTTGCTAAATTATACTATCAGTTGTTGCTCATAATTTACCAATTCTCACCTTTTTTTTCTTTTAAATGAAAAAAAATTTAATTTTTGACAAGCAGAATTTTTTTTTAATTCTTTTTTAGCAAGGCAACGAAATATGATCAAAGTAAAAAATCAGATGGAGATATAAACAAAATTCAATCGCCGATGGAGCAAATCCTCTATTAATAGTGCATTCCGGAAAATATTTAATAAATTAGACCCTCAAGTTGTTATTATCAAAAATTCTATTATTATGCCACTGCTTGAATTACTATTATTTTTTTTTTTTTTTTTGCAACATCGAAAACGTAAAAGAAAATTATTTCAGTAAATTGTGAGGTTTTGTATAAAAATGATTTCATACATATATAAAATTATGAAAAGAATGAAAAGCAGAAAAAGTAACAATAATAAATGAAATAGAAAGTAGGCAAACGGAATTTATTTAAAATAGAATTTGAAGAAAAAAATAATAATTTTTAACTTTGCATAAAATAATTTTATTTATTCTATTTATAGCAATGCTTCAATTATTCATTCTCTGATGTTATACGTACAAAATTCACATACCTTTCATATTTTTGACTAACTGTCAATGAAAAGAAGCTACGAATGAATTATAACACTAGATGTTGTTTCTATATGAAAAGAATTTTTGATCAGCAATACGATTTGTGCTCGGAAATTAAATGCCAATAAGATATTGAAATTTTAAATTCAAAAAATTTTAGTACCAAAACGTATAAGTTAATTTCAAAGGAGAAGTAAAGTAGAGAAGAACAATGAGTTAAATCAACAAAGCAGAGCGAGAGTTAAATGAAATTCAATAATATAAATTCTCTTATCATTATGTTATCATATCATAAAGTTGAAATGATCAACGAATAGTTTAAAAAAAGATGTCCGCATTATACCAGTTAAAAAATACCGCTACTCCATCAATCGTTTTATCGCCGATTCGTGCAATCTTTCAGAGAAATTCAACAAACCATTATCCATTGCTTACAGTCGTTCTTTCCGAATGAATAATAATAGAGAATTTTCCGGATATTAACCTGTAGAATTTTTGCTGTTAATTGAGAAAAATTTATAAGAAAGCACCGACAAACTCAAATTCCACGCAAAATCGATACCAAACGACAAAATTAGCGAAGGACTTACTAATTAATACCCAATTATCGTTGCTAACAACCAATTTAAATGCTCAGCTTACGATTTGAAATGCATAACTATTCTCTTAAATATTCGTGGAAAGTCTGAACTGACTAATTTGAAATTAAAGATGTTGCCAGTTTCTTTCAGATAGCAACAAAGATAGAAGGCTGTTTTTGCTTCTTTTGTTCTTCCCTTAATATCTCAAATGCAGGTAATTAAACCTTCAATTTATGAAATGTTTGTTGCAACAACGAATCCAGGAATTTCAAAAATAATTTTAATAACGATACCAGTATTATCACCCAAAACTTAAATAAAGGAAAAATGAAGTATTCTCAACTTTTATATCGATATTTTTGTTTTTAATATTTATGTTTAACTAACGTTTTAATTATGGATATAAGCCAATTATTTTTTTTTTTCCTTTTTTGTTCTTTGCTGCAGTAGTTAAAGCAAAATTACATTTGAATGTGATTTTCTCTGTGTTGTTTTACTTTCAATTTAAGTTTATGCTATTGGAGCTAAGCAATAAACTTTGATGCGACAATTAACATTAACTGACACTTTTATTCTACAACTGCAAAGATATCATTTGTACAATTTAATTTGTTTGTTTAATATCATTTTTGGTTCAGCAATTTCAGCACAATAATTTCATGTAATATCACAGAATCTCGAGCTGATATAATTGATGAGAAACTTTGACTATGAGTAAACCAACTAAAAATCGGTTTAATCCTAATAATATGAATATTGGAAATATACTAAGTAGTTTGATCATAAAAGCAAAAAAGAGAGTTTTTTGTTTATTACTCTTTAGTTAATCATTTTCAGCATCAAATAATGCAAAAGTTATTAAAATAGCACAACAAATTAATAAAATAGTAAGGAATAATTGGAAGTAATTTCTTTTAAAGATATAAAAATTCTATATATCTAATATTCATACTCATATTCAGTAACTCTGCGTAACTTAGATGGCAAACAAAAACGAAAGGAAAAACAAAAGCGATTTCAAACAATGAGTTTAATTCTATAAGATAGAAGTGTACATGCTAATAACCAACAATTATTCATTCTAATTTGTGCCATGAATAATACCAAACACTTTTAAACTTCAATGAATCCTAATGCATTGATGGAATACTCTAAGAATGACCATATTATTCTTATAGAGAGACTACTTCTAGGAATACTTCTCTATACGTAATATTATTCCTACCAATAATCTATGTATGTCTTTGCTAAAGTATCAAATAAAACTCGCAGGTGGTTTTCTGATGGGCTTATCACAGTCTAATGCAGATTCTTTCTTCATCTTTTCAATAACTTCATCTTGAAATAAATCATTCAAATATTCATCGTAATCAGTTAGACTTCTTTTCACTGTCGTTTCAACCTTTCTTGAGTTAAGCTATATCGTTTTGCTGACACGGGACAACATCTTTATTTTTCTAAGACCAACTTACGACTTTTTCATCTTTAGTTATAGTATAAACTTTTGAAAAGCATTCAGTACTTCTCTCTGTCTTGTCATCAATTCTTCGATTGCAATAATCTCTACTTTACATTTTTCTTTCTATTTGTTCTCTGAATAATCATGATTCTCTTCATTCTCCTAATCTTTCTTTCAAACTTCGTTATTTTACTGACTGCCATTTTCATCCTGATCCATTTCCAGATATGTCTTCTCTAACCTTATTCCTTCATCATAATCAATTCTGTAATATATGTTTGAATATTCTTTATTGTTCCGATGATGTTCTAATTCCTAATGTTACTAACAATACCTGTAATCTTTACTTAATTACTAGATTTGTCTAACAACAGACCTAATTTGTTAGCCATTATTTCTTGTGACCAAGTTGCAATCGCTTCTCATATCCAAAATCATTAATGTCCTCTCGAATTTTCCTCGTTCGCATGGAATAACTAACAACGTTTCTTCATGTTTTGTCTTCCTAACCAGTAATTATTTCCAACTCTTCCTTGCTAATTTATTTATTTATTGTACTATTTAATAACTTCTGCATTATTTAATGATGAAAATGATTAAAGTATCAAACAAAAAACACTCATTTCTTGCTTTTATGACCGAACTACTTAGTTTTCAATATTTTAATATTTTTAAGATTAAACTGATTAAACTGAATATTCATATTATTAGGATCAAACCGATTTTTAGTTGCTTTACTCATAGTCAAAGTTTCTCATCAATTATATAAGCTCGAGATTCTGTGATATTACATAAAATTATTGTGCTGAAATTGCTGAACCAAAAATGATATTAAATAAACAAATTATATTACACAAATGATATCTTTGCAGTTTAGAATAAAACTGTCAGTTATTGTTAATTGTGGCATCAAAGTTTATTGCTTAGCTCCAATAGCATAAACTGAAGTTATAAGTGAAACAACACGCATAAAAGTCATACTGAAATGTAATTTTTATTCATTAAAATTTATACATCGAAAAATTTTTTGGCGGATATTTTTCATATTTTTGTAGTTATATTAATAGTTCCACAAGTTACTTCTTTTTCAACTGTAAAATATAATTTTGTTGCAGAGAAGTTGGTAGTTGTTTAGATTAGTTCAATACTTTGATTCAAAATTAATGAAGCAGGAAATCACCGAACAATTTTATGTGGAAATTTCGAAAAAATTGTAAATTGCAGCGTTGATTAGAAAAAATAAAAAAATAAAACAGATATCGCATAAGAAAACGAAATCACTTATTTTTGATAGTGTGGTTGTTTGAGAAATGATTATTTCTGGTGTTGTTTTAAAATTTTGAGAAGAGAATCCAATTGTTGTTTGCTTTTCAGAAGTCCTTCAACGACAGGCTTTTGTTTTTGGAGAAGTTGTTGAAGTGAAGGTTGCTTCTGCTGTAGTTGTTGGAGAAGTTCTTGTTGTTGTTGCATAAGTTGTTGGAATTGGACTTCTAGCTGGCGAAGTTGTTCAAGGAGATTAGGTATATGATGAGGTTTTAGAAGCATTTGTACAACAAGTTGTTGTTGTTGCTCCATAAGCTCCACAAGTTGTTGTTGTTGTTGGAGGAGCTGCTGAATAAGTGGTTGTTGTTGTTGGTAATGTTCAAGAAGTTGTTGTTGTAGTTGCAGAAGTTGTTGAAGAAGAGGTTGTTGTTTTTGAAGTAATTGCTGATAATAATGAGGCTGTTTTAGAAGCTGAATCAGTAGCACTTTATGTTGAAGCTGTTGAAAGAGTACTTGTCCCTGTTGTTGAAGTTTTGCAAATAGATCACCGTGCTGTTGAAGCAGTTGAAGATGTTGTTCTTGCTTCTGAATTTGATTTTTAAGATTATTTTGATCTTGATTTCGAGATTGCTCGTGATTTTGTTCCATTTGTTTTTGAAGGTTAAGCGCTTGTTGAACCAAAGTCGATGGCTGCAGTGTTTGTTTTGGTGCACGCAATTGCTGCTGCAAAAATTGTTGAAGAATAGGTTGTTGTTCTTCGAGTAATTTTTGCTGATCAGGTAGTTGCTGCAGTAGAGTTTGGGCAGTCTGTTGTCTCTGAAGAAGTTGCTGAAGAATAACTTCTTGTTGTTCTTGAAGTTGGTTCAGAAATGGTTGTTGTTTCTGAAGTTGTTTAAGGGTAAGTTGCTGGTTATGAAGAAGTTTTTGTTTATTTTCGCAGCCATGATTCTGTTCAAGTTGCTGACGAGCTTTCTCTTGCTGTTGAAGACGGTGCTGAAAGTGTGACTGGCTTTGTAGCTGTTCGAGTAGCTGTTGAAGTTGTTGGTGACGCTGGTGTTCATTCAGGAGTTCTTGGAGAAAAGACTGTTCTTTTTCTATTTGTTGGACAAGTAGTTGAGATTTTTTCTTATTTTCGGTTGACAATGCTGTCATTGTTGTTGAAGAAGAAACTGTTCTTGTTGTTATTGTCTGAGTTAATGTGAAAAAGACTGTTGTTACTAACGTAATTCCTGGAGTTGTTGCCTAAAAAAACGAAACTAGAAAATAGAAATCACAAAATTTGTGAAAGTGGAAATGTTCATTTAAAGAAGCTCACAAAAAGGCATCTTGATTTCCTACGGGACGTGAAACCAGAGCCTATTTCAGTGGAAACAGATTGTTTTACAAAAAATTGGAACAAATTTAATACCTTTGTGCTGGATGAAAAAGCAATGATAAGAAAGAAAATGATTCCTTTCTTCATTTTCACCATCTCGATTAATCAAATTTGAACTAAAGAAAAGTAATTGACTGCGAATTAAAACATTAAATGCTGCGTTTTTAAAGTTTTCAATTGACTATAGAATTTTAAGCACTAATTAACAATCATTCAAAGTGTGCTATTTGGATTAGCCAAATACTAAGCAATTTATGATTCGAGAAATCTCGGTCAAATTCTTTTCTTACTTTCCATGGTAGTGAAATCCTCCCTCCAGAATCGCATAATATTTCTAAGAGGGTTTCATTCCACAAAGGAACCTTCTCCTTATGTAACTTTGAGAAACTATGAAAAAGCATTAAGTTTTTTAATTTTTGTTCATAGGAAAGCACTGGAATTATTGCCACACTGAATAATTTGAGTTGTGCTGCAAAATTTAAAGACATTTATATGCTATTTGTTTCATTCTGCTTTTGCAGAATTTTCCAGTTGAAATTAGTTGAATTGAATTGAAAGCATTGTGTTCCAAAATTGCATTTCTCATCCAAAACTTGGGGACAACATGCATTGCTTTCAGAATATTCACCATATTATTGTTCTTTCTATTTAAATGAATGAATTTTGTTGCAATAAAATAAATTAAAGGAATGGTTTGATATAAAATGATCAAAAGATAAAAGTGTTTTACTTTTGTGAAAAAAATTAGCATCATAAATCCAGAAGTTCCGAAAATTGAAACGAAAAATTAGCACCATAGTTCGATATAGAATGATCACACATAACTGTTTCAACGAATATTCATCTCAACAAACCTGATTAATCGACTAAATAAAACTTCAAGAAACAGAAAATGTTGGAAATTGAGTACCTCATTTCGTACCTAAAAACTAAAAATGCTATGCGATTAAAGTGGGTACTGGTAATAAGGAAATCTCACATGCGAAATTAACTTTACTTAAATATATGAACGACAAAAGTATTACATTTAGAGAGAATATAGAGAATATTATTTTAATGACAAAAGTAAAAGAGTGATTATTGGTGATCGCTTGAAATATTATGGATACTTTGATCTCATCAAATACTTCTGAAAAATTCCTTTGTTCTACTTATTGTGAAATCATTCATAGGCTGAATAAACATTCATGTATATCGACTGAACAAACATTCGACGAGGATTTTGATGCTTTGCATGTTTTGCTATTTTCTAACTTTTATATCAATATTTTTATCTATAATATTTAAATTTTAATTAAGTTTTAATTAAAGCTATAAGGCAATTATTTAAACGTATTCTTATTTACCTAAAATTTTTCCTTAGTATTTATATTTCTGTGCCATGGCATATTAGTGGCAAAATAGTCTATGGAATCCATTTATTATCTACTTTTCGTTTTTTCTTTTTACTTTTTTTTTTTGTACACTACTAATATAATTCTTGTTTACAACTCAATTCTTGTTTACAACTTTTTTTCTTTTTATCACTGACCTTTATTCCTGGAAAAATTCTTTTTTCCATGCCATTTTACATTTGTTTATTATATTTGTCATTTTGCAAAATCTCTTTTTTATGTTTTTTATAAAGCTCACTTATTTCATGTTTCTTGTTGATTAAATTTTAATTCATTTTAAAACATGTCTCTTCGCTGATGTTCAATTTTTTCTCATGACCCATGTTTCTTATTACTTCTTTCCAAGTGTGACATTTTTATATAACCAAATTTCAAAAAAAAAAAAAAAAACCAAAATTGAACAACGACACTATAACTGCGTACTCCAAAGCACGATTAATGTTAACAAACATAAAATTAGTAAAAATATTATTGATCCTTGCTTCCATTTCCAATTATTTGCAACTACTTGTTGCTACTTGTAAATATTTGTAGTTGGAACCACTTGCAACCACAGTAAAAATTTACAGCACCTGCTTATTTACCTTTCCGTATCATTTGTTTTCCTTTCTTTTGGAACCACCTGTTCCTACAACCACTTGTAACCATCTGCTACCGTAACCACTTTTTACTTTAACCACTTGCAACCGCTTTCTACGACCAACTTACGACGACACATCTTTAGTTATAGTATAAACCTTTGAAAGCATTCAGTACTTCTCTCTGTCTTGTCATCAATTCTTCGATTCCAATAATCTCTAGTTTACACTTTTCTTTTTATTAGTTCACTGAGTTATCATGATTCTCTTCATTCTCCCAATCTTTCTTTCGGACTTCGTTATTTTACTGATTGCCATTTTTATCTTGAAAATTCATTCACAGCTTCTTGTCATTGACAGTTGGCCAAAAATATGAAAGGTATAATTATGGTGAAAAGCAGGAAAGGATGCCTTCAATAATAACAACTGATAAAATCATTAATGTTCAAAAATCTCGAAATGAAAGTAAAACTATAAAATGTGCAAAAAAGTTACACAATACAATGAGTCATTCAAAGTAATCATCGATTTTAATTACTACAAAAGTACAATAATTCCACTTATCAATTCTTTATAATAATTATGAGTTTATTTCCATATGAAATCATTTCTCTGCCTAATCCATTTTATCTGTTCATCAAATTTTTACTTTTTAACTATATTTGTAGTTAATTAGAATTAAAATAACTGATAAAATCTTCACTGTCAAGTCATTTATTTTTGCCAATGAAAATTGCTTAAACTTTTTACACTTTTGCTCCATCGGCGATTTAATTTTGTTTATATCTCCATCTGATTTTTTATTTTGGTCATATTTCGTATAATTAAATTTTTTCATTTAAAAGAAAAAAAAAAGGTGAAAATTGGTAAATTGGAAATAAACGACAACTGATAACAGAATTTAGCAAAGAATAGTCAATGAAAAGTAAACAAATGTCATGCATCGTTATCACTAATTAATTAATTTAAATCAATCCCCATCAAATAATGACTCGGAAACTTATTATTCTTCAGTGCAAAAAGTTACTTTCATTTGATGGTAACTAATTTGAATCACATTCGAAAAGCAAAATGGAATTCACGCAAACTATAAATAATAACGAAATGGTTGTTTGTTGGATTTATACAAAAATTTTTCATTAGGAAATTTTTAATTATAATCATTTTTCATTTAAACAAACTGAAGAAAACCAAATGATTTATCTGCCGTTTTTTTTTTTTTTTATCACTGACCTTTATTCCTGAAAAAATTCTTTTTTCCATGCCATTTTACATTTGTTTATTATATTTGTCATTTTGCAAAATCTCTTTTTTATGTTTTTTATAAAGCTCACTTATTTCATGTTTCTTGTTGATTAAATTTTAATTAATGGAAGTTTTTTTTCTAAATATTACTTCTTCTCACTTTTAAATCCTTTCTTTTTTAATTTTTTTTTTTTCAATAAAAGATTAAAATACTGAAAAGAAGTAATATTTAGAAAAAGCTTCCATGAATTAGGCTCAACAAGAAATAAAAAAAAGAGAGAGGTTTCATAAAACGATAAATGTAATAAGCAAATGTAAAATCGCGTGATAACAGGTTTTTTTTTCAGCAAAAAAATTGCGAAAATGAAGTCAGTGATAAAAAGAATGAAAAGCTGAATTGCTAAACAAGAGAAATATTATCAGTATTCTGTACAAAAACAAAAAAAGAGTAAATTTAACAGAAAATTAGAAATATTATGAATTCTTTTAATTTTATTAAAAGAAATTATAAATTGCGACGTGTTGACATGTTGATTTAGAAGAAATGAAAACAGAATCAGATTTCCCAGAAAAAAAGAAATCATTTATTGTTGATGCTTGGTTGTTTGAGATTATCCATGGTGCTGGAGCATATAATCTAATTGTTGTTTTAAGGTTTGGAGAAGACTTTGCTTTCTGGTACCTTGAATTTAAAAAATATTGACAAGATGCAAAGTTAAATATTATTATAAATATTAATTTCATTTAAGTAATGTAAAATAAATGCAGAATTTCACATATGTGACATAATATTCTCTCGAACAGTTCATTCTCGATAATCGTTACACAAAATCACTGTTATATATGTAATCATAATATGTATCACTATATATATACATGATCATCGTATCCAGAATTAGCAATTTATCCGATTTTTTTTTAATATGTCTCGAAACTATTTTTAGAAAATCCTCTTTTGTCAATGATGGCGACACGAGGAAATGATGTTTTCCTGATAGCTAAACTGGTAATCTTAGATGTGATATCAGAATAATCATAAATCTATCTGCGGTACAGCAAAGCTTATCTGCATTTAATAAAGATTAGATGAAATAATCGAAATTATTATTAGAAAAATTGAGGAAGTACATCTGAGGGAGAGGAGAGAGTGTAGAACTTCCGAAGTGCGATCGAGAAAAACTACCTTCATTCCTCTATTTAACTTGTAGAATAGGAGTGGTTTATAACAAAGCACATGATTACCGTATGTAAAGAGCTTCCGTTCCGGATAATCTTTACTCTCTCATTACATCAATTACTCATAAGACTGAATGTCAAAATAGCAGACTCTTACAATTTTTAGATGTTAAAAGTTAAGTCTAAGTTTGGCTGTTTGGTTGGAAATTTTTAGTATTAAAATTGGGAGCAATTTTCAACATCTTTGTGAATACAGTAGAATTCCAAACAATTTAGATGAGTTTTAGATAAAGAATTTCTTAACTGAAACATTTATCTAAGAATTATTCAAATAAGACAATCTTTAGTCTTATGAATTCACTACAAATTTATTTCGACATATTCGATTCAAATTTATTTCGTTATTCAATGCATTTCAGAACTCTCTAGAGCCTTCTGAGGTTAGAATTCATATATTACTGACTCATCATCTGTTCTTGGTGTTCCGAAATTTCTATGAAGCTTGCAGTATGTAAGGTTGCTTTCTTGCAAGACGGGTAGGTGAGCAAAGAGTTCAGAGTACCTGGACTTCTAGGTCCTTTGAATTCCTTTGATGAGCACTCTAGGCATTTTAAGGTGAACTGAAGGATGGTATTTTTAATTTGCAAGTTTGGGCCATAGCAGCGAAATATTGAGGTAGTAGGTCGGTCTGTTAGATGAAAAACTGTAAGAGGTTAGATGAATTTTATCTGCCCGGATCCGAAGTTGGCTGCCCGAGGTTAGTCCGTTCTACTCATCGACACACTTCGACTTTCGATTCTTTAGTTGAAGACTATCTGGCATGGAGTGAAAGGTACGTAAGTTCCTTTTGCTAGCATACACAAGGAGGTGTCCAATGAGGATATATATATTTGATAATTTTTTCCTTTGCAACAATATTTAAAACAATACAAAACAAAAATATTGGATAATTTTATTCATATTAAATTGTGAATAGTAGCATAGCAGCAATTTTTAATTGACAATTATCAAATTACCATTTTGATTTGCATACAAGAAAACATTCTTCAGCAGCACTGTTATGATATTTCCGCATTTCATCCAATATTTTGATAAGCTCTATGCGATGCTTTTCTTTTTTAGATTGAATTGTACCTAAAGCTTCAAAAACCTGCAACAATTTAAAGTTATTATTTAATAGTAATTTCCATGAGATTATTTTAAATGATAGTAAAATAACTAAATTTGAAATTTGTTACGCATGAAAGGAAGGGTTATTAATATGTCATCCATTTGATCTAATAATATTTAAATAATAGTAATAATCATACTCCTTATACTTTGCCTTAATTAAATTTCAATTTAAATGTGAAATATTTGTTTATTTAATTTTATTTCAATAAAAATATTTAAATTCCATTTCTCTAACCTCATCTGATTGTTCCTTAAATTTTGCAATTGCTTTATTGCAACTTTCTTTTTTTTGTTCCGTTGGATTATTCGCATATTCATGTTTTGCAAAATCCATTTCTTGTCGACGTTTGATGAGTTCTTGACGCTGATTATTTAATACTAAGATCATTATAATTTAATAATTACTATTTACGCAAAATATTTTAACAATTTTTTTTCTTCCTTATCAATTATTATTATTATTTTTTGCTTAGGTATCAATAATATAACATTCATTTAATAATTAGCAACTATTTTTCTCTACACAAATTATTCACTAAATAATTATTAATCATTTATGTCGTTCAATTTTTCATTGATATTTTTTTGTTTAACCTAACCGTATTTCTTGGTTTAAAATTTTTGCTTAATTAATTATTCTCATCCATTTATTGTTTTCAAATAATTTTCATTTATTTGCCCTATGTATTTGTTGTTAACATCCAAAAATTATTTATTACTTATGCAATAACTTTAATTATTCTATTTCAACATAACTAATATGACAAATAACTTATTACAGATGACTTTAATGCTAATAATTCCATCATTTGTTACTCAACCCTTTCTTTATTGTTATAATATAATGTCATATTAGAATAATTATAAATCAATGATTGATATAGTAATTAAAAATCAATTATTGGTAATGAATAATAATCTTTATTATTATTCATCATCATTCATCAATAATATTCACTATTAATCGTGATTTCATTTTTCAGTAGAATATTATGATAAATGATTATAATTAGCATATAATTATTAAACTTATAATTAGCAAATATAAGAAACGCATATCTTACACACATAATCAACATTAATAAATGTTCGAATAAAATGAATAGCTCGACGTCCTCGTTTGCAGTAAGATCGACGTAACTCGGCTAATTTTATGCATGCACGAATGCATGCCTGAAATTATAATTAAACTTGCAAAAGTTCAAAACAAATGCCAAAAATTGTAGAAAAAAGCAAAATGCAAAATAGATTATTATTATTATTATTATTGAAATATCTTTTTCTCTCTGTTCTAATTGAAGAACTACTAACGAGCAGTAAATAGCATTAAGTTTAAAATTAAAGCTCAATTAGTTATGAACACTTATGCTATATTGATTTCCTTTTTATCGTATTTTAAAATTTTCTTTGCTGAATTTATAAATTATTTTTTTGTAACTATACGAAAAATATTTTTGATTTTCACTAAATTATTAAGTTATCAAAAGTGCATCTAGCATATGTAATGATAAATAAACTTTAGTGGCATAATTAAGTTTAAAATTTTTGACATATCTAATAATTAATAATGGTAATTATAATTATATATGATTCTGTTAATTATTTTAGATTATAGAAACCTCAAGTGCTGGAATATGAGCTGAAAAATTTTCTCTCATTGCTTCTAATGAAACGCTTAATAATTCCGTAGGATCTTGATTTAATGGACATTCAAATTCCATTTTTGATTCTGCTTCAGGTACTAATTTCGGATTTTGTTGCAACACATGCATAATGCTTTCTGCTAATTTGCATAACATTTCCTTAATTAATAATACTGAAGGCAATATGTTAGCCTAAATCTGCGTTTTTCTTTTTTTTTTTTTTTTTTCTGTTTTTTAACGAAAATATATTTTCGAATTTAGCTAAGCTAAAATGATTATGTAGATATTGATTAATTATGATAAGAATTAATTTTTATATGGATAAATGGAAAAACCATTCAAAATTGCTTAAATTAGCATACACTTATCTAATATTAAGTTACTAAGCAAAATAAAAAAAAATATTTTCAAATTTTTTGGAAAAAAAATGAAAAGTTCGATGAGCATTCTTTGAATTAGTCATTCGTAATTGATACATTATGGTAATTAGTAAGTACATCATTTTATGTTATATGAATCAGATAAAGTTATTGCTGAAAGTTTTTTTACCTTATAAGTGTCTGCATCTTTCACTTGATTCAAATAATCCGGATTAAGCTCAGAAGTCTTAATAGTACCAACTTTTTCGCCTAATTTCATAAATAGCTTCCGGAATGCACCTCGTCCTTCTGGTTCCGTTTGTGGTGAAGCCATTTCCATTGGTTCTTGAATTTTATTTGTATCCTTATCTGATTGTTTCTTATTTTGGTCATATTTCTTAGTTTCGCTAAAATTAAATTTTTCATTCAAAAAAAAAAAATAAATAAATAAATAAAAATTGATAAATTACTAATTTATAAACGATATCAAAATTGGAATTTATCAAAGAATATTTAACAAAAATTTAACGAAAATCATGCAACGTTTATCATAGATTAATTAATTTGAATCAATTTACACCAAATAATGACTCGGAAACCATATCATTCTTCATTTAATTTTAGTAAAAAAGTTACTTCCATTTGATAAAAATTCAAATCATTTGATAATTCAAATCAATTATCATTGACCTTCTTTTTGCTGCCATTCCGAAAGCAACCGAATCGTTTGATGAATTTACGCAAAGTATAAATAATGATAATAACGGTTGTTTAGTTGTATTTATAGTAAAAATTATTTTAACCAAAAAAAAAATTTTTATAAAAAATTTTTAAATGGAATCATTTTTCATTTAAACAAACAAAACGGTTTATCTAGTGTTTTTATTACATTCTGATCAACTAATCATTAATTTCTGTTTACTTTATCATTAAAGCTTAAGCAATCACCAACTAATCAGTGTCACAAATAATTCCTTAGAATTTCTCTTAAAAAGTAGCCTGGATAATGAGATAAATGTTAGGTGTTAAGAGATAAACCGCATGAGCATTAAAGCAATTTTAATAAAAAGAAGAAATAAGAGTTTGTATTTAGTATGCTGAAATATGTTAATTCGAATTTCAAATACTTATTTCGACTTTATAAACTTTAGTTCAACAAATGGCTTAATGGATTGGTTTAACAAATTATATGAAAGTTACAATAATGAACCGAAAAGATTGTTTCGAGTAGCAGTACACTGAGGAAAATTTTATTTATTTTATCTACTGATCAAAATTGATGGCAAAATTTTGGAATTTTCTTAAGCCCTTTGCCCACTTCATTTTTAAATCATTAGTGATCCAAATCACAATTTAATAAATTCCAACAATATTATCAAATATTCAAGTCCTTGTAAATTATTAGTATTTTTGCAAATATCTAATTTAATAATCAGGAAAAAAAAACTGTAGTGATGTTAGCATTTAATTCACACTGCACTTTCATTCAAAATTAGCATCCACCATCAACAATCGAACATAACCGATTACTATTGTTGAAATGCTCAGACTGGTAAGCAACTTGTATAATTAGTTTTTTTTTTTTTTGGTAATGTCTTTCTTCAGAGAAAAGAAAGAAGCAAAAGTTTTGAATAAAGACAAAAAGCTGTTTTTTTAATATCAGCAAAGTTTCTATTATACAATCAGTATGCTTATTTTAATTTTACAAAATAAGAAAACAACCCATTCTTTTAATTTATTTTATTGTGACAAATTCATTCATTTAAATAGAAAGAACAATAATATGGTGAATTTTCTGAAAGCAATGCATGTTGTCCCCAAGTTTTGGAGAGAAATACAATTTCGGAACACAATGCTTTCAATTCAATTCAATTCAACCCATTTCAACTGGAAAATTCTGTAGAAGCAGAATGAAACAAGTAACACATAAATGTCTTTAAATTTTGCAGCACAACTCAAATTATTCAGTGTGGCAACAATTCCAGGGCTTTCCTATGGGCAAAAATTAGAAAACTTAATGCTTCTTCAAAGGTTGCATAAGGAGAAGGTTCTTTTGTAGAATGAAACCCTTTTAGAAATATTATGCGATTCTGGAGGGAGGATTTCACTACCATGGAAAGTAAGAAAAGAATTTGACCGAGATTTCTCGAATCATAAATTGCCTGGTGCTTGGCTAATCCAAGTAGTATACTAGTATTGTTGATTTGAATGATTGTTAATTAGTGCTTAAAATTCTATACTCAATTAAAAACTTTAAAAATGCAAGCATTTACTATTTTGATTCGCAGTCAATTACTTTCTTTTAGTTCAAATTTGATTAATCGAGATGGTGAAAATGAAGAAAGGAATCATTTTCCTTCTTATCATTGCTTTTTCATCTTGTACAAAGGTATTAAATTTGTTTCAATTTTTTGAAAAACAATCTGAAATAGGCTCTGGTTTCACGTTCCGTAGGAAATCAAACTGCCTTTTTGTGAGCTTCTTTAAATGAGCATTTCCACTTTCACAAATTTTGTGATTTCTATTTTCCAGTTTCGTTTTTTTAGGCAACAACTCCGGGAATTACGGTAGTAACAACAGTCTTTTTCACATTAACTCAGACAATAACAACAAGAACAGTTTCTTCTTCAGCAGTAACGACTGCACTGCCCATCCAACATAGCAAAAAATCTCTTCCTCAACTACTTCTCATACAACAGCAACTTGTCCAACAGACAGAAAACGAGCAATCTTTTCTCTACCTTCTGGAACAACAAGATCCTGTGCCTCACCAACTTCAACAACAACAACAACTTCAAGAACTACAACAAAAGCAGCCGCACCTTCAGCATCTTCTCCAACAACAACAACAACTTCTTCAGCAACTTATACAACACCAACATAAGCATAACTGTAAACAACAAATACAAAGTCTTCTTCAACAACAGCATAGTATCCTTCAACAACTTCAGCATCATCAACCATTTCTGAATCAACTTCAGCACCAACAACGTGTCATTCTTCAGCAACTTCTTCAGCGACAAAAAATTGTCCAATATCTACTGCATCAATTGCCTCATCAACAACAATTATTTCAAAAACAACAACCTATTCTTCAACAATTTTTCCAGCAACAATTGCTTTCTGTCCAGCAAATGCTTACTGTTCAACAACAAATGCAACAAAATCTCCAGCAACTTGAACATCATAATCATCATGATCATCAAATTCAACAGCAACAACAACTTATTCAACTGCTTCAACAACACCAAACTGTATTAAAGCAACTTCAACAACAGAAACAATTACTTCTTCAGCAGCTTCAACATCAAGTGCAAATACTTCAGCGACTGCAACAGCAACAACCTTTTGATCAGAAACTTCAAAAACAACAATCTCTTCTTCAACAACTTCTACAGCTACAACAGCTCCTTCTTCAGCAATTCCAACAACAACAACCACTTATTCAGCAGCTCCTCCAACAACAACAACTTCTTGTGCAGCTTGTACAACAACAACAGCAACTGCTTCTACAAATGCTCCAGCAACCTCAGCAAATACCTAATCTCCTTCAACAACTTCTCCAGCTACAAGTGCAATTCCAACAACTTATGCAGCAACAACAACAACTTCTTCAACAACTCCTGCAAAAGCAACCTTCACTTCAGCAACTTCTTCAACGACAACAGCCTGTCGTTGGAGAACTTCTGAAAAGCAAACAAAGTCTTCTCCAAAAGTTACAACAGCAATTGCATTATTTCCTTCAATTCCAGAAATAATCATTTCTCAAACAACTAAGCATCAACAATAAATGATTCTTTTTCTTTTTTTCGTGAGATATCTGATTTCTATATTTTCATTTTCTCCAAACTCACCATGTCAACACACACAACATCACTTACAATTTCTTTGTCGAAATTTCAACAAGAACTTTTTCAATAATTTTTTTTTTTCAGTAATTCCCAGCCAAAACAGTATCTACTTGATCTAAACAATCATTAACTTTAGAAATAATATTGCACAGTGGAAACAAACCTGTGGAACTACTATTATCTGAGCAAAAAATTTTCCGATATGTAAATTTTGATGAATACTAATCAATTTTGCTTCATGGAAATTATGTTATTTTAACTATTATTTTTCCGTTTTAATGTTCAATACCATATCATAGATATCTATTATAGCGTTGAATTATTCGCTGATAACGTATTCGATAGAGATAAGACATTAAACAAAACAATAAAACATGAAAATAAGAGAATAATAAAGCATTTACGAAGTAATTGTAATTAGACAGCACTAACACGGAAATATAGTGACGTCTAATTCAAGGTAAAGTACTTCAAGGTAAAGCAGAAGAAAGCTCAATAGACTGTGTTGCAAAAAGGTCAATTAATTTATTATATATACTCAACTTTTTGCTGACTTTCGTAGTTATCCATATTATCAGTTCCTGAAATGTTGGTGCTTAGACTGTCACAGATGTCCAAGTTATTACTTCCCAGAAGTTAGTGTTGTTACCTTTTCCTTTTCTTCACTTTTATTACTTTATTAATACATATTCCCACTTTGTAATAATTAATGATATTATTGAAATGTTAAAATCAACTCGGAAGCAATGCATTCTTTTTGCCATTCTGATATTTTGCTGTCATTTATGAAATCAGAAACAATTTATAGCGATAATTTCACGCCCACTTTAAAATCTGCAAATATTTCACTTTTTAAACTATTAAACTATTTTCAAAGTGATACTAAATCGTTTCTCATATTTGAATTTTCAGTCTTTTGGACTTTAAAAAGAAATTAATTTGTATGCAAAGTTTAATCAAAAACCTTCAGTGATATCAAATTCATCGATATAATCCATCAACTGATCTATTTTGCTATCCATTATCTAATTAAATTTTCCATTGCAAAATTAGGCAATATCCCATGCAACGATAGAAATAATTGTATATTCTAAGAATGAAAGAAATTTTGCTAATGCACAATTTATTATTGATTGCAGTGATATTAATAATCAAAATAAATGATAGTTTTTACTGATAAGATAAGTTATCTGAATTGCATTTCGACTTAGTTTAGTATACGACATTGCAATAAGACTAACACTTGTTTTTAGGTATTTTTCCTGCAATCTAAGAGTATTATTTGAAATTGAACCAAAATATTTCATCCTGTCTCTATCGATTTCTGAAGCAACTAAAGGCAGTAATAAGAAATTAATTATGGACAGTATGATCGATCTCATTTTTTGATCTGAAATATTCATTGGTTAGCAGGTCATTCCTACTTGTTAATAATTAGTTTGTTCAAATATTTCCAGTGATGAATTATGAATGCTTCATTCTTAAATAGAATTACGCAAATTTTTTGAATTATTTTCAGAATAAAAGTTATGAAAAGAACAATAATAAATGACAGAGAGCATAAAATACTGAGAAAGACAAAAAAAAGTTACCAATATAAGGAGAAAACGAATCTTATCAGCAATGCTTGTGCTTATCACAAATTTTTTTAATGTATGTGACCAAAACATCACTGCTTGCCAAAAGATTAAAGGACAAATCGATTGCTTCAATTATAGAATTGAACTGTCACAGTTCTTTTGGGACATCAGTTTTGCAATCATTAAAGATTTTTAGTTTCGAAAACTGAAAATATTCAGTTCATTAGTTTTCAGTGATTGCCAAAATCCCTGAGACTTTCAGCAACCGGATTCGGTATTATTTACGTTGCTATCTTTATCACTGCTATGTGATATATCCATAGCAATTTCTTTTAATCTTCCAACGTTTCTCCTTCATTTTAAAGTGCTAATTTCTGCAAGATGGCACATTTAGTCCTTCATTTTGAGTAATTAGAATTTTAAAATTTGGCATTTAGGCAAATGAATGGAAATATTTACAAAATTGTCTTTCAAATATAATAGAAAGTATTATCATTTGAAAGTTACATTAGAGATGGAGAAAATTCGAACAGTTCCGTTAAAAGAGTATCTTCAGGACGTGAATAAATCATGAATAGATTTTTCACACTGCAACGAGTTAATTCTGACGATAGCAGATTTACAGAGTTCATAATATTCAGCCCAGGACTTTGGTCACTCGAGAATGACATAGTCTTGTCCGAATGACCAAGCAAAGAGCGACGAGAAGTATTGCTTTTTCATATGGAGGAGTGAAGAGTACAAAGGGGTTAGATCTCTAACCAAAGCTCATCTCCGGTTGGCTAATCGCAGTCAACGAAAGCTTTCTGCTACAGTCGAATTAGAATAAAGAAACAAAGGCTTCAAAATTGTGTTCAAATTAACTCATTCACATTGAAATATCCGAACCAATCTTACACTGAGGGTATGAATAACCCGAGTGTTCTGGGTTTAATTGCCCACGAAATGCTACGACTTAACATTGACATTGTCGTCCTTAGTGAAATCTGTCTCTCAAAGAAAATCATGCCAGCTGAACACTCTTCTGATCAGGTAAACCAAGAATTGAACTTTCCCAGCTAGAACTGGTTTCATGATTATACCTCTCTAAATTTGTTAATGTGACAGGTGATTCAACTATTGTCCTTTCAACATATGCTCATCTAAAGAGTTCCTATAGGGAAAGAACTAAGGTCTGGGATGAATACAAGGTAAACATAATGTTGAAAACTACAATGACAACAAGCGTCTCCTGTAGGAGTTTAACACAGAGTAGCACACGATGATTCTTCACATAAATCCGGTCCGGAAATAACTGGATGCATTCTCGGCCTAAGCACCGGTACTGAATGACGTCTGGTGACCTCTGTAACGGTTTTTATATCTAATCATCAATATTTTTGGTTTTAAATTTCACCAAAAATAGATGCAGATGCAAAACAACTATAATTAATGAAAAGATATTGCAAAAGAGAAAATAAAAATAATTTAATTCATAAATAACAAAAAAAAATGGAGTTGACTAAAAAGCGCGTAGAAGCAAAAAAGACCAAAAATGTCACACATTGAACAGAAATAATAAAAAAAAAAACGCGAGCTATGAGGAAAGATTGGATATTAGCAAGGCGACATGTTTTAAAATAAATTAAAAAAGATTGAAAAAGTGAAATGAAGTAATATTTAGAAAAAAACTTCCACAAATCAAAATTTAATCAACAAGAAGCATAAAGTAAGTGAGCTTTATAAAAACTATAAAAAAGATATTTTGCAAAATGACAAATATAATAAACAAATGTAAAATGGCATGAAAAAAAAATTTTTTTTTTCGAGGAATAAAGTTCAATGATAAAAAGAAACTTAGCAGTACAAAAAAAAAAAGAGTGAAAAGAAAAAACGAAAAGTAGATAATAAAATTGGAACGGATTTCGTAGACTATTTTGCTACTAATAGACCATGGCATATGGATATAAACAGTAAGAAAAAGTATTTCATAGTTCTCAATATGAATGTTTAAAGTAATGATAGCTTTTCTTGGGTCATTCTATTAACTTTAAGTTGCCCAGGATAAGTTTGTCGAATTCTCAATTAGAACCTATTTAAGCAACTAGCATAATAATCAAGACGTCCAATCATTTCCTTTGATGATCCGTAGTTTGACTTATTATTTTCGTGGATAAGCTCATTCCCGTTGGGTTAGATAAATTCATTTATTTCATTGAAAAGTTTTTGAATCTTTGACTTTGGTATTTCGGCTCCTTACAACAAAGTGTCAGACATACCTCAGTCACTTCGGACTGCAATAATTTTTTTGTGAAATTTGGGCTTCTGACTTTCTAACTTTTGTAGCTTACATTGGTTCATCAGATTTAAACGAATAGGTTTAAAGAAGTAATCAGCACCAATAAGATAGTCAACTGTTTTCAATAACTCGCTGAATCTCTCAATTGATTCTCAATTGATGTCTGAACCATTCATTATTGCGTAGGTAATAGATGGATGTTAGGATTATTACATAGTATCAAATTATATCTTAAAAGATTAAAGACTGACTGTAGACTGTGTGGTTCGAACAGATCTTTAGATGATAGATTATTGATCGTAATGACATTCTTAGAGTATTCCATCAATGCATTAGGATTCATTGAAGTTTAAAAGTGTTTGGTATTATTCATGGCACAAATTAGAATGAACAATTGTTGGTCATTAGCATGTACACTTCTATCTTATAGAATTAAACTAATTGTTTGAAATCGCTTTTGTTTTTCCTTTAGTTTTTATTTGCCATTTAAGTTACGCAGAGTTACTGAAGATGAATATGAATACTAGATATATGCGATTTTTATATCTTTAAAAGAAATTACTTCCAACTATTCCTTACTATTTTATTAAATTGTTGTGCTATTTTAACTCTGTTGCAGAAAAAAGCAACTTTTGCATTATTTAATGATGAAAATGATTAAAGTATTAAACAAAAAACACTCCTTTCTTGCTTTTATGACCGAACTACTTACTTTTCAATATTTTCATATTTTTAAGATTAAACTGAATATTCATATTATTAGGATCAAACCGATTTTTAGTTGGTTTACTCATAGTCAAAGTTTCTTATCAATTATATCAGCTCGAGATACTGTGATATTACATAAAATTATTGTGCTGAAATTGCTGAACCAAAAATGATATTAAATAAACAAATTATATTACACAAATGATATCTTTGCAGTTGTAGAATAAAACTGTCAGTTATTGTTAATTGTCACATCAAAGTTTATTGCTGCATAAATTGAAGTTATAAGTAAAACAACATACATAAATGTTTTTATAAATTAAATAGTAAAAAAAGTTTTAATTCTTCTAGATTCTGTTTTAATTAAGTTCTACCAATGATAGAAAAATATAATATATTTTAAAAAAATATATTTTGAACTTAACTGATTAGTTTTATTTGCATTATAGCTGATCCGCTTATATTTTGTCAAGGATTTTTGACATTTTATGCAAAAAAAAATTTTTTAAAATTAACTTTGAAGCAAACCTTCAGTTTAGAAAATAATTAAATTTGCAATTATAAATGATTATAAATATACTTTAATGACAGTTCTAGATACAACTATTTAAGAAATTTCGGCAATTTTTAAAAGTTTTTATAAATTAAATATTAATAAAAGCTTTAAATTTCTGTCTTGAATAAGTGCCAAAGATGTTAGAAAAATATAATTCACTTAAGAATGAAAAAAAAAAAAAAAACTAAGCCAAATCATAAGTGGAATGTATTTAATTATCAACTGGACTGCCTGCCTAAGATTCGATGAGATGAAAAAACTAAATTGTCCTTTCGTTTACAGTTTTCCTAAACTGCCAGTATAAATTTCTCTTAATAAATTTTAATAAATAAATATAAATAAATTCCCATTAACTATATAACCCTTTCCATTTTGATTATTACTGAACGGATATTATTGTTTGTTCCTGCCCATTTGGTTTTCAGAAATTCATTTCTCAGAAGAAAATTCCTTTCAAAATATAGTCAACATTGGCATTGTACTTGGTTGATAATAAAGCTGTATCAACAGACTTTCGTTCTTATTTAAGAACGAATGAATGACGGTTCAACACTATCTAGAAAACTTAGATATCGCACTGATGTGGACAATTGCGCAATTGGCGGTACTCGCCTTCTTAGCCGCTTTTGCTACTGCTGGGTGAGTTTTCAATAGATTTTTTCATCCTCTCTGCAAAATTTATCGCGAAATTAGGCAGTTTTCTCTTGCATGCTGGATTTATGTTAGTTGAAGTTTTATCCCAAATTATCCCAGAAGTTTTATCCTAGAGAAATTAACAGTCACAAATTACCTGAGAATTGCTACTTCTCAGGACAGAGCATACATATTCACAAGCAAAAAATGCAATCGTAACATCTGCATGCACGATCTGCAGTCATCAGAAAACCAGCGAAAATACCGATAATTCGGGATTAGTTTATTTATAGCAAGAAAAACCAAGGCTTAAACTTATTATGAATAGAACAATTTTCAGCGAAATAGAACAGCTGAAAGAAGTTCTAGGAAAGTTTGACAAAGATTACAAACAGGGCAATATGACGAGACTTGCGTCCGATTTCAGAAGTGCATTGAAGGAATATGGCGATGGTTTCGTTTTCCTTCTTATTTCACTTCAAATTTTAACCTTTTGAATGAAGGAAACCACTTAAATTAATTTTCATCTGAATTTATTGTAGCAGAAAAGTTAGATTTAAAAATTAAGAATTGTCATATTTTCAGGACAACAAGGGTGAGCACGATTCTATTTCACTGAGTACCATATGATTTCTATTGCAGAATTCTGATGGCATTGACTGAATAAAGCATTTGAAGCTTATAACATAATTTGAGAATTGCTTACCTTCAACACTTCTGATTGCATTTTTCTTTTTATGGGTGGCTAATAAAGCACTCTCGGAATGCAGCATAAAGGCGCAGAATCTGAAAATTAATGAAATAACAAGACGAATAGTTCAATTCATAAATTCTTCTAATCCCGTAGGAAATTGAAAACAGATTGCATAGTTTTCTTTGGAGCTATCTTAGGAATATAGTGGGTATTACTAAAATATCTAACTAAACTAAAGCAAGTAGAGATTGTCTCTAATTTTTCGCTCGTAAAAATTCTTGAAAATGAACCCCATTCAAAAATTACTGTAAATTTAAACAGCAAATCGACCGTTGTGCAAGAATTCTTGAAAAAAATGGAGAGCAATGGCGAGCAACGAGCAATGGAAAAATTAGAAACCGAATGGAAAGATTATGTAACCGCTCTCGGTACAGTTTTCCATCATTGATACTTCAGTATTTCAGAAAAGTAACTCAGTTCTGTGTGCATTTTCATTTCAGTTTTAAATTTTTCTTTTGTAGAACTAAAATTTTAGACGAAAGAGCAAAATTACTGTGAAATAATTCTTGCAATTTGCAGGAAAACATTACGATCAAAAGGAAACCAATTTTAGAATGGCAATATTTGAAAGCAACGAATTAATGACGGAAAAGATAAATAAAAAATATGAACAAGGCTTAGTTTCTTATACAACGGCCCTCAATGACTTGGCTGATTTGGTAAGTAAAGTGAAATGGATTTTGAAAAAGAAAAAGAAAAAATGGGAAATGGGATAGCAATATTTGATTTTGATCTTTTTAAATAGGAATTGTTGATTTTACACCTTCGTTTTGATTCAATTCTAGACCGATGAAGAATTTATGGTGATGAATGGACTTCGACTGCCCAATCAAACTGATCTTCGTGGGAAAAGGCAGACTTCTGAATTTTATAAGTATGATGAAAGGGAGCAACTGCCAGATCTAGTTGATTGGAGAACGAAAGGTGCCGTTACACCTGCCAGAAATCAAGTAGGTTTTATAGACTTATAACTTGTAACATATAACGTCTTGTCCACAATTTCAACACGGATCAATTAGGACTTCTTCAATGATCAAGAACTTGGCGACTAATAGCGCGTGTCACAACATGATCATGACCTCAAGAAGTGAAATATTCAGGGGAACTTGCTAAGATTTTTCAAACGAGTCATAATTGATCGCAACATATCGATTGGGAGTGTTATGAGATTTAGAGTTGAATCTGAATATAACTTGTAACTTGAATTTGACTTTCGTATGCTCAAGAGCCTTTCTTGATTGCTATTGTAGTTGGTATAGACGAATGCTTTGAATGAAAGATTTGTTGTAACGATTTTATTCGCTAACGACCACAATATGTAGGTGTTTAACTATAGCAGCAATAGTGATAATTTCATATAGCACCAACAAATGAAATGAAGGAAATGGATAAATGAATAAATTGTTGGAGAAATGAGTGAACTGTGAGTGGGGGAGAGCAGCTGAGCTGTAGCGTACTGATAAGGAAGAACTGAGAAAACTGATGAAGACAAAAGATTTAAATTCTTATATAGTGGGCACTGACTTGCAGCAAGAGTATAATTGTTGAGTAATGAGCTATCAGATGATCGTTACTCTTTAAGAAGTAGGTTTTAATATTGTAGATTCTCAACGAATGACTATTAGCTTAGGAACCTTTACGATTTTTTTTTACATAGTTCAATCCTTACATATTTCGACATAGCAAGTAAATTTGATTTGGAACAAAGAGTATTTAACATATTAAACAATGTACATATACCCGTTGTTATCAGATGAAAATGTCTAGACAAGAGATAAGCTCAGCTACAATGGGAAGATGAGTGCTGGAATAATGGTTGCTTACAATTTACAATTTGAAACAGTTCTATACTTCTAGTGTTCATTTAAGACAAATTGTAGTATTATGGATTAGTACAATTTTGCGTGATATATTTTGTAAATTATTTGGTGAATCGTGAGATTATTTCGAGTTTCTCGACAAAGGAATGTGTAAACTAAAAATGCATGCAGTGCGGCGGTATTGATGTATAGTGATTATTTGCGCTGAAGTTTGATTAGTTTACATTTGAATGGTTCTAAATAGATAGTTTAATTTTTTGAACTAATTTTGCAGGGACAGTGTGGTAGTTGTTATGCATTCGCTACAGCTGCAGCATTGGAAGCTTATCATAAGCAGAGGACTGGAAGACTTCTTGATTTATCCCCTCAAAATATTGTTGACTGTACAGAGAACTATGGTTGTGATGGTGGCTACATGGTTCCGGTCATTTTTTGATCTTTTTTGAGTGCCTAAAGATTTTTTCATCATTCACTAGCTTTTACTCTTGGTTCCAATTTTTCATTTTATGGGCTTAAGAGGATTTTCAGGTGTTCGAATACGCAACAAAAAATGGAATTGCAATGGAAACGAAATATCCTTACGTTGGGGTTCAGGAAAAGTGCAAGTGGCAAGAAGACATCGCTGTTGTCACAGACAATGGTTTTAACGAAATAGAACCGGGTGACGAATTAGCACTTAAACATGCCGTGGCCAAACGTGGACCCGTTGTTGTTGGAATTTGCGGTTCTAAGCGTTCTTTCAGATTTTATAAAGACGGTAAATTATAATGTATATCTCATCATAAGTTAGAGAATAATTAAGCAATTATTTGTGATAAATGTAATTAAATCATTATTCAACTATCGGTACAACATTGTTTATTTCATTATATTTCGTTTTCCCATTCTTCAATATCTGTTATAGGCGTTTACTCTGAAGGAAACTGCGATGAAATTGACCATGCAGTACTGGTGGTTGGTTACGGAACGGATCGCTCATATGGGGATTACTGGATTGTTAAAAACAGGTTTGCCGCAATTCATCTGTTTTTATTTTGGTTTCCCTAAAAATTTTCTTTTAATGAAATGGACTCAGTTTATTGCTTTGCACTAATGCTAGTAGCAGTTGAAATTTTTTCAGTTGGGGTACAGATTGGGGAAAAGATGGGTATGTTTATATGGCACGAAACAGAGGGAATATGTGCCAGATCGCCTCTATGGCTTCATTTCCCATTTAATATTTACTAAATTTGATATTGGAAGATATTTCTTGCACTTTAGCTTATGTGATATATGTGTTGAGGATGTTAATTATGGTTAATTATGACTTAATAAATTTTTGGTATTCAGAAGAAAAATGAATCAAAGACTATTTTATCAAATAAAAGTAAAATTTCTTGTCAATCCGCATACTATCTTAAAATCTGCCTTTATTAAACCAGGCTATTTAACTCTAAGTTATTTCCAACTAACTTTTTTTATTCATACCGTAATAAAAGTCGCAGAATACTGTAGATGTGATTAATTCATTACTGAAACATTTCTTTTAGCATACGAAATTGTTGGAAAGTGTTAACACTTGCAACTTAAACATAGAAATTATTCGTCGAGCATCGATTAATGGATGATCACTTTTTAGCCCCCTTTTAGTAATCAAAACAAAGAAATGTCATGATATCGTTATTTGACCAGAGAAATAATTCGTTTGATGTTCAAATCTCAACTTGCAGGAAAATGGGCAAAACAAAATTTAATCAAAGGATAAGCAAATTATAAGCTAATAATTTGACGAAGTAATAATTTGCTACAAGATTTGATAACTGCTTGCTATACTAATTCAAAATTTCAAACATAATTTATGAATGTTCTCTTTTTGCATGCGGCATATTTCATTATCAGAAATTTATCTTATTATTAAACCATAATTAGCATATGTATCAAATGTTAAATAGCGAAATAAATATCTTGTGAAATCAAAATTAATTAATATCAGATGGGAAATGAACCCATCGAAGCAACGTGGCACATATTCCCTTTGTTTCGTGCCATATAACCGTATCCTTTAACTCCCCAGTGGGTTCCCCAGCTGAAATTAAAAATCATAAATCCATTTAATTTCAATTCATTCAAAGCAGCCATAATATTTTATTTAGTATTAAGAAAAACTTAAAGAGATACAACGACAAAAAATCATACCAAAAAAAAAAGTATGAAATAAATAAAGTATGAATGATTGTAGGAAGTGAATTGAGACATACCTATTTTTAATGATCCAGTAATCACCGTGAGTTCGATGCGTTCCGTAACCGACAATCAATACTGCATGACTTGGTTTAGTACAGGTATTACTGGAGTAAATACCTGAAAATTTTCAAAGATTAGAGATCAGATTAGAGTTTGGTATAATGTTTGTTTAAAATTTTCTCTTCATATATCCACTGCTTATTCCAAACTTAATTAATTCAAAGTATTTCAGAAATATTTCATTATAACATACCGGACTTATAAAATCTGAAACTTCGTTGATGTCCGGAAATTCCGACAACAACAGGTCCATGTTTAGCTACAGCATGCTTAAGTCCCAGTTCGTCGCCATCTCGTATTTCAAGATAACCTTTATCAGTGGCAACAACATCAGCTTTTCTCCATTTACACGATCGTTTTGCAGTGAACACATACGGATATTTCGATTCTGCTACAATGCCATGCGATTTTGCATATGTGAACACCTGAACACTTTAAATAAGTGAGGTTTATCATTCTGATTATAAACAAATTGCTTACTTACCATTAATTCAAATATCTGCTAAGTGTGCTGCGGTAAAATTTTGGCTTAATTTAGCCAGCAAACATTAACCCAAAATTTGATAATTAAAATGGATTTTTCTTTAAATGTACAGAATTGTTCAGAAAATTTACAGAAAGGATTAGAAAATTACCGGAACCATGAAGCCACCATCACAACCATTGTTACCATGTTCCCATGTGCAATCAATAACATTTTGTGGGGATAAGTTGACAAGTTTTCCAGTCCTTTTCTTATGATAAGCTTCCAATGCCGCAAGTGCACCAAATGCATAACAGCTGCCACACTCTCCCTACAAAATCAGTTTTCACTAGATTTTATCAATCTATCAGCCTATAAAAAAAATTAATTCTTCTATTTAGGATGATTCAGATGCAAATCAATCAAATTTCGATCTCAAACTTCAATGCAAACAATCAATATGCAATGATATTGCTGCATTGCATGCACTTTCAGCTCAAGCATCCAAATCGATATACTGTGATCAATCATGAATCATGAACTCTTGCTGTCCCGATCACGTGGCACAGTCGCCAAGTTCTCGATCACTGAAGAATTCCGATTCGATCTATATTACTTGTCGAATTTGATCACATTGAAATCAAATCAACATGATATTACGGAAAAGAAGTTAAATGTAAATCCTACTTGATTTCTAACAGGTGTAAGGACTCCTTTTTTTCTCCAATCAACTGAACTTGGTAAGCGTTCCCTTTGATCGTACTTGTAAAATGTATCAAAAGACTGTCTTTTCCCACGAAGATAAGTTTGATTGGGCAGTCGAAGTCCATTCATCACCATAAATTCTTCATCGGTCTAGAATTGAATCAAAACGAAGGAGTCAAAATCAACAATTCCTATTTAAAAAGATCAAAATCAAATATTGCTATCCCATTTCCCATTTTTTCTTTTTCTTTTTCAAAATCCATTTCACTTTACTTACCAAATCAGCCAAGTCATTGAGGGCCGTTGTATAAGAAACTAAGCCTTGTTCATATTTTTTATTTATCTTTTCCGTCATTAATTCGTTGCTTGCAAATATTGCCATTCTAAAATTGGTTTCCTTTTGATCGTAATGTTTTCCTGTAAATTGCAAAATTATTTCACAGTAATTTTGCTCTTTCGTCTAAAATTTTAGTTCTACAAAAGAACAATTTAAAACTGAAATGAAAATGCACACAGAACAGAGTTACTTTTCTGAAATACTGAAGTATCAATGATGGAAAACTGTACCGAGAGCGGTTACATAATCTTTCCATTCGGTTTCTAATTTTTCCATTGCTCGTTGCTCGCCATTGCTCTCCATTTTTTTCAAGAATTCTTGCACAACGGTCGATTCCCTGTTGAAATTTACAGTAATTTTTGAATGGGGTTCATTTTCAAGAATTTTTACGAGCGAAAAATTAGAGACAATCTCTACTTGCTTTAGTTTAAGTTAGATATTTTAGTAATACCCACTATATTCCTAAGATAGCTCCAAAGAAAACTATGCAATCTGCTCCCAATTTCCTGCGGGATTAGAAGAATTTATCAATTGAACTATTCGTCTTGTTATTTCATTAATTTTCAGATTCTGCGCCTTTATGCTGCATTCCGAGAGTGCTTTATTAGCCACCCATAAAAAGAAAAATGCAATCAGAAGTGTTGAAGGTAAGCAATTCTCAAATTATGTTATAAGCTTCAAATGCTTTATTCAGTCAATGCCATCAGAATTCTGCAATAGAAATCATATGGTACTCAGTGAAATAGAATCGTGCTCACCCTTGTTGTCCTGAAAATATGACAATTTTTAATTTTTAAATCTAACTTTTCTGCTACAATAAATTCAGATGAAAATTAATTTAAGTGGTTTCCTTCATTCAAAAGGTTAAAATTTGAAGTGAAATAAGAAGGAAAACGAAACCATCGCCATATTCCTTCAATGCACTTCTGAAATCGGACGCAAGTCTCGTCATATTGCCCTGTTTGTAATCTTTGTCAAACTTTCCTAGAACTTCTTTCAGCTGTTCTATTTCGCTGAAAATTGTTCTATTCATAATAAGTTTAAGCCTTGGTTTTTCTTGCTATAAATAAACTAATCCCGAATTATCGGTATTTTCGCTGGTTTTCTGATGACTGCAGATCGTGCATGCAGATGTTACGACTGCATTTTTTGCTTGTGAATATGTATGCTCTGTCCTGAGAAGTAGCAATTCTCAGGTAATTTGTGACTGTTAATTTCTCTAGGATAAAACTTCTGGGATAATTTGGGATAAAACTTCAACTAACATAAACTCAGCATGCAAGAGAAAAGTGCCTAATTTCGAGATAAATTCTGCAGAGAGGATGAAAAAAATCTGTTGAAAACTCACCCAGCAGTAGCAAAAGCGGCTAAGAAGGCGAGTACCGCCAATTGCGCAATTGTCCACATCAGTACGATATCTAAGTTTTCTAGATAGTGTTGAACCGTCATTCATTCGTTCTTAAATAAGAACGAAAGTCTGTTGATACAGCTTTATTATCAACCAAGTACAATGACAATGTTGAAGATTTTATTTGAAATGTGAACTTTCTTTTAACAAATTGTTTGTTTTGTAGAGCATTCCAATAGGTCAACTGTAAAAAACAAACCATATTGAAAAAAAATATTTATGCAATTGAAATTTTATTCAAAATAATCCTCGGATTGAAAAACGGAAAAATAAAAATATTTGAGAAATGATTCGTATAGTATTCGAGAAGGAAAACAGCTCAATTTAAAATCAATTTTTGTTTTTCGTTATTCGAAAGCAATGAGAGCTTGATTTCTTGCATTAGCAATTTTGGTCATGAACTGACACATTTTGATAATTTGAGATTTTCTATTAATGCTATTTTAAAAATGATTTTAAGAAGTACAAAGATTTCCGTTTTGGAAATTTCTGCTTATTATTTGAATATTTAAGTCTGAAAGTGAAGTAAAATTTTATCTTTTCTAATACCTCTTCTTTTCAAGATATTGTGATAAAAAGCAAGCAGTTCCGCTTCTTTTAGAGTTAATAAAAGTTATTTTGATTTTGGATGAATTAAAATACATTACTCCAACAGTCATTCGAAATGCAAAGAATCATATAGCAAAAGGAAGTAATATTTCTAGGGTAATTCCCATAGTCGTTAAACATCTCTGATTGTTTTATTTACTTTTTTGTCTTTGTGTTTAAAATAATTCATAGCATTTCTAATTTATCCCTTCATGATAACTTCGATTAAAGAGATCGAAGGTTTATTTTCGCAAATTATCTCTTTAAAATTCCATCATATGTTGCTCGCTTTATATTAGCAGCGTCAAAATAATTGCTTTACCTCAAAAATTGAACATTACTTTATTCACCACCTGCTAGTGCTAATCCTTAGTTCCTCTTACAGGAATTCATTTTGTCAGATTTTAAGATTATTAGAATGTGCTCTTTACTTATCACAACTAATGAGAAGATATGAAAATTGCTGTTATTATCTAAATATTCTTTTTTATTTTCTAAATAACAAAAAGCGACTATTCTGTAAATCCTTGTTAGAAGAAGGAAGATAAGGTCATAGCTAATTATCATCCCTCTCTTTTTATCTCCCTCTCTCCCTGCCTCCCTTTCTCGCTATTCCCGAACATAATCATCATTTAAAGGTGGGTTTATATGCCTCGCATATCCTTAGGACGATTATCTCATTTCTCAAGTGAACCAACCATGCATCTGTTGACTTTTGGAATCGGTCATCTGAAATGCAAATTAACCGAAACAACAAATTATCCATGAAAATCGCACCTTTTGTTAGATAAGCCGTTGAAATAGCTTTTGACGTTGAAATCTTTTTTCTTTGTATAATTATTATGGCATACATTATAATAAAATATATTTTAATGCATATGAACTGATAAATACATTTAAAGGAATTTTTTTTTAACAATTTTAATAAGTTTTTTTTTTTTGCTATTATACATAAAAAGAGTAAAATGAAAATTATCGATAGGAACTTAGCTCACAAATGGAAAGTTAGATTGATAAAAGATAAAAGTTAAATTGTGAAATGAAAAGAAAGCCTGAAATGTCAAACTATTCCAATTAATTTAATTTCAAAGAAAAATGAAATCAATTTACTGATGAACAATTAGATGTTAACATAAATTATAGGAATGATCTATTCGTAATCATTAAACTAGCGCTATCTTTTCACTTCATTAAGTGATCACTTTAATTTATACTTATTTTGTGTTATTAATATCAAATTTTTGTATGATGATCACAAATACTTGATCTTGCTTGTATCAAATTATGCAAATTTCAGACATGAATTTCATCAATAAGTGATCACACGTAAAAAGATATGACTGTTATTTTGTTTAATTTTGAACTATTATTTAATTCATTTGATTAGAAGCAAATATTTTCTTACTAACAGATTTATTGTCTATTGAATATTAATTTTTTAAAAAAGAGACATCAGTTTGAGAGAATTTCTGAATCTTGCTTTGTTTATGCTACGATAAAGTGTGAAATCATACATCTGGTTGAACTTCTTAGAAATAAGACTATTTCGAGAAATCTTCACTCTCGAAAAGTAATAATCGATCGATGTGATATTTATCGAATACCATAATCATATAACATTATAAAAATGGCCAAATAAAATCCAGTAATTATCGTGGAATAACAACTGACTACCATTACCTTACAAAATAGCGTTAATCGCTTGTCGACTTGCATAATCTCTTGAGTAAACTTCGGTCTTCTTTTCATATTACCAAAAAATGAAAGAAGTGAGTAAGTGTTGAAAAATAATAGCCAATGTTAAACATCGCTAAAAAGAAATAACTGAAGCAAACAATGAAATTATTAGGTGATAATGACAGTTCGGCTAAATACAAAGAAATTTAGGAAATTGCTGAAAAAATTGCGGAAATTTTGAAAGATTTTAAGAATGAACAACAATAGCTGTACTGCAGTGATTAATCCACCAATAAAATATAAAAGAGTAAACGAATTAGTACAAACAATAAGCAATTTGATGAATGATTTTTTTTTTCTCAAATTTCGAGCAACTTGGAAATTTAATAAATTTGCTCATTCAGAAAATAATTTATTAATTACAATTACGAATGATTTACATGTGATACTATTAAATCAATCAATATGCAATTAAAATGTTTTATGCTAAATATGGAAGTAGTAATTAAAGGAAGAAAAAAAGAAACATACAAAAGTCAGAAGTGATAAAATGATGAAACAATTTGTTACATTGGAGATGATTTATGGATGCTAGATCAGTTCATGATATCGAATCAACTTTACAGATCTAATCAAACTGATCTTAAATTGTTTGCAAATTTTTGGATTCTTGTCGAAAATATAGGAGGGAAAGCAAAAGGCTATTTAGTTATGCATGTTTATTCCTGAAACCTGATAATATCTGTTCATACAGTAGTTAAATACACATTTAATTAATATTGTTTTGGCATCCTAAACATAGCAATTTTCATTGTTGTGGCTAATTAATTTCTGTTAATATATTAACTACATGGCAAACAATGTATTGAAATTGAAAGATAGCAAAAAGATAGACACAAATGGTACTCATTATATGGCATTTAATTACCAGGTGCACCAGAGGTAAGTAGGTGCTAAAAGTCCAGGAAGTAATACTTCACCCACAAAAAACTGAAATATTGGCTACAATGATCTGTTTATATTGTAAGATAATATAAGTAACAAATTTTTAAGCCTCAAATATCTAAAAAAAAAAAAAAAAAAAACACATACTTCAAATCATTTCGTAATTAATTAAATGTTAATTAACCTTTGTAAAAAAAAAGATTTCAGAAATAGTTTAAACAAAGAATTAACTAAATACAGTAGTAAATATGAATGTTGTTTATAAGATACACACATATCTAAACAATAAAAATATTCTCTCAAAAGCATTCTCTCTTTATTATTTTTTTTTTTTTTCATAATTTCAACAATAAATTAATAACAAAGGTTTCTATAGCTACATTTGTATATATCTTTCAAGAAAAAAAAAAAAAAAAGAAAAAGGCTCATATTTCATCGTATATATATCTGTCTAATAATAGAAATGCATTTGGTAGTAACATATTCATAATTATATTGCAGGATGGGAACAAATAGGTAACTACCGTAATTCATTCACTCTTGAAAAATGATCCATCTTTAGGAAGGCAAAAAAGAAAAAGCCAATTAATGCAAATGTTCAGGAGGCGCTGTTAAATTATAATTCCACAGATATGAGAGAAAATTTGTCATTGTCATTCAGCTCATCATCGAATGAAATTTCTACTTTTTCTTTCTTAAAATAAAATGAAAAAAAAAAAAAAAAAATTTTTTTTTCTCCTTTTCATTTTTCCACATCTTACTTTCTTTTAAATCTAATTTTTCTATTCAAATTTTATTCTTAATTAATACTTCGATATATTTTTTTTTTTTTTTTGTTCCATTTTTCATTTTTTCTTCAATTATTAGACTTTTATTTTTAATAGATCTTTCCAATCGTTCCTTTTTTTTTTTTGTTCATTTTATAAACATACCGTAAACTGAAGGCGGAGTTAGTCGAATTTTATTTCCGCCAAAATAAAATCTGAGAATGCATTCCATTTTTCTCAAATTCTTATGCTTATTTGCTGTATTCTTTTTTATTTTTTTTACTAAATATTATCATACTTTTTTTTTCTTTTTTGTAAACTCTAATTTCAAGTAATTTTTTTTAAAAAAAAAGGAGAAATCAAACAGTTCGAATTAAAATTAACAGTTAGTGTTTTTTTTTTTGGTTCCCACTTCAAATACTTTCGTAATTTTTAAAAAATTTTTTCACAGTTCGAAATGTTAAAATAAGCTTTAATCATTTATCACATATTTGTTTAAATTCTATGCTAATTATAAAAAGTAGTAATATATTAAGGTGGAAAAGAATTCATATTTATGTAATCAACGTTTGCAGTAATATTTCTAATTCAATATTCAAATCAATGGATGAAAAAAATAATGGGAAATATAAACGTAGAACAAAATGATCCATGTTTATTTCGGTTATCTGCTACTTTTTCATCTGATCAGGTAATTTTTATTTATCATAAAAATAAAAAAAAAAAAAATCATTTTGGATTGTTTATTCAAAATTCAATTAAAAAATTAACAAATATTCACACTATCAAAATCTTCTTTTTTTTTGAATTAACTGCTAAAATTTAGCTATTAAATTGAAATTTATAAATTATATAAAAAACATTATAACAATAATAAAATAATAGCAGAATATTGTTGGAGCTTTTTTCAACAAAAAGAAGAAAAGTTTAAAAATATTAAAAGTCTAAGATATTTGAAAATTTTTAACTAACTTTTGCTCACAATAAAAATCTTTTACATCATAGATGAAATTTAAAAATGTGAAATTTGATTCCAGCTTTATAATTTGTTAAATTTAAATTACTTTTTAGATAGACTGTATCTGTGAAGCACTCTATCAAGCACGTGATGGTGCGAAATTATTAGAATTATTTGAACCAATTGCAAATAATATTATGTTTTACCGGTGTCGGTACTATTCAAGTTCCGTACTTCGTGCTTATCTTTATGCACTCTATTACGGAAAACGTTATGAGGAATTATTTCAGGTTTTCCTTTCATCTATCACTTTTTCCTTTCATCACACATCTTAGCACTTTATTTACTTATTTACATCTTCGTTTTTGTAATATTAATTTATATGTTATACTTTTTACATTAATATTTATTTTGACTGTTTGTTTTGATTACTCTCGTATTAATAGCTTCCTGTAATTTCAATTACTGCTGTAATTACTACCTGAAAGAGTTTCTGAAAGAGTAAATTTCCGTATAACTACTACTTTATTTACGATACTGGATGAACTGAAAGTAATTTACAAAGTTAGATGTTTGTGTTATCATTTTCTAGTAATTGAATTCGAATTTTAGACGATAGCGTCAAATACGTTCGAACAACGATTTTATAATGAATTGCAAGATTTATGGTATAAGGCGCGCTATGCTGAGGTATTCTACAATACAATTATATCTGTAAAAGAATTTTTATTTTTGATCATTGATCTGAAATAATCTATGCTAAAATGACTCGTTCAGGTTATTAGGTCATTAGTAAAGTAAGAAAAAGAAGAATGATTTCTGGAATTTATTTCCGGTTTTTTCATTATCTACAACTAAGATAATAGTTAGCTCACAGTTCATGAAACATCATTACTTTTCATGCAATAGTGAAGTCAATCAAATATCTTTCCTGATTAGCACATCTTAAAATTAAATTGATTAATAGACACCTCAACTTTCGAAAAAAAAATTAGGGTTCTATTTCGTTTCAGTTTTCTTGAATAGTAAAATTCTTGAAAAGAAAAAAAAAAGAATTTGCTGATTATTTTTAGAATGAAGAACGACGACAAAAGGAGCTGGGCGCAGTAGAGAAATACCGCTTACGAAAGAAACATCCGCCACCGCGGTCCATCTGGGATGGACAAGAAACTATTTACAGTTTCAAGGAAAATGCTAGAAAGTTATGGTTAACCGATCTACTAAGTCAAGAAAAAAATGCATCAGATAATATCCAATTCGCTATAATTGTAGCATTTCAATTCCAAATTTAAGTTTATTTTTACATCAATTTTTCTTTTAATTTATATATTGTTGAATCATTTTTTTTTTCTTCTTTTTTTAGATTCTTCGACAGTTCTATAGAAAAAACAAATATCCTACACTTGAGGATAAAAAAGAAATAGCACGAATTACCGATCTAAAGATTATACAGGTAAAATTAGGATATGTTTAATTTCTTATTTTTATAACTGGTAGATCTAAGAAGGAAAATAGTAAGCCAATAAAATTTTTAAAAATTTTAAAAACCTCCTTTACCTTTTTTTTTTACTAGTAAGCTAGTTCGTAATAAAATCTTGATTAAGAAAATTGAAATGCAATTGGATTAAGGAGACGTAGGGCAACACATTATGATAGCTTCAGCGGTATACTAAAATTTTTTGTTTTTAGGTTAGTAAGATAGTCCATTTAACATAAAAAATGCTAAACAATTATTAGAGCTCTATAATATATTATAATTTATTGCAATATTTATAAGTGAATTTTCAATCTTTCTTATGCAAATTTTGAAAAAGTAAATTTTTTGTTTTTTTTTTTTTTCATTTATTTATTTATTTATCTTTATTTTTTGCTTATATCATTAAAGTTTTATAAAATATCAGTGATAATTTATCACAATCTTTCTAATATTTGAAAAAAAAAATACTTTCAGATTTCAAACTGGTTCAAAAATAGGCGTCAACGTGATAAAAGCTCGTCAACAGGGCAATTTTCATCAGGAGTGCCGATACAGTTTGATAATTTGAATTTATAATATATTCTATTATTTCATTTATACAATTGTGAATAAAAATTTTCGGACAATGAAAATGAAAATCTTTGCTAAATTACAGATTTTTTTTTGGGGTGAAAATACTTATTTTTTTTTTCTTTGTAATTATAATTAAATGATTATATGAATACTTGAATGATTGTACGAATGTGGTGTATATTTGATAAATGTTTTAAGTCTTTTAATTAAAATCATATTAAATTTTTTTTAATCTCAAACTCATAAAAATTTCCATTTAGAAAATACATTTATTTACAAAGAATTGAATCCTAGATTATTTATTTTTTCATTTGTGGTTTAATAGGAAGAAAGAAAACAATTCTATCATTTTCAACCATATTACCATCATTTCAGTGTATTCTTATCATCAACGATGACAGTCACAAAATTGAAAAACCATTTTAAATTTAATTGGTTATAACAATTCCGTAAGTATAATTACTATTTCTCGGATTTTACTAAAATTCGTGTAGTTGAAATTTTTGGTTTACTTACTGATTTCCATAAAAAAAACTAAAAATAATAAATTTGATAAAGAATAGTTTTTACTACAAACTTGTATGATACTATCAACTAAATGTATGATACTAAAACTGCTATTACTTTGCATACCAAATATTCTCTAAAATTTTAGGTGTAAAAAAAAAAAAAAAAAAAAAAAAAAAACCAAAATATTATCTACTAAAAATAATTTCGAGAGCAAAGAGCTAATTTACTCTTGAAAGTATGGAAATGCGTAAGGTTTACAAAATTTGATATTAGCTTCAATCAAGGAAAACATATTTCATTTTAGCATTTAATAATTAAATAGTATATACCTGAAAATGTTGGGAACATGAAAGGTACAATTGGCATTGCAAACTGAATTGCGTATGCGTATGCGTGTATGTACGTGTATGCATATGCGTGTGCGTGTATGTACGTGTATGTATATGCGTGTGCATGTATGTGCATGTATGTATGTGTATGCGTGTGCATGTATGTATGTGTGCATGTGTGTTGCTATCATTCTTCTATCCTTTCTTTTCCTCTTCATTACATTTTTTCAGATTGATATTCTTGAATAATACTCAATATGTCGAGAGTTTTCATTCTTGTGTTCGTCATTTGAATCGAACGTAAAGCAGGTAATCTAGGTAATTAATTAATTTCGTCGAACATTAAACTGTATCTAACGTGACATGAACACGTATTGTTTACTCTTAATTCCATCGTAATAGTAAATGAGAAGGCTTAATTTTGCCTTGCAAAGGATCATTTTGCTTATGAAAATCAAAATTTTTTACTAAAATTATTTCTTTGTAATTTTCTATATTATATTTTATTTTGAAAAAGAATTTTTATTCCAAATTTTTTCTTTCTTTCCTTTTTAAATTTTTAGATAATTATTTTTAAAATTTTGAAATATTACATGAAAAAATATCATTTTTTTTTTTGAATTCGATTTATTAAATGTAAACCAATGATCTTTTCGTGTTTTACATTTTTTTTTATGAAGCTGAAATCTTCAAACAAAGTGGTTAGCATTATAAAAGTAAGTGGAAATAATCTATCGATAATTAATACCACAAAATTTAGTTTCCTAAGAAAGTGCTGTGTTGCACTTCGATTCATTTAGCTTTCATACATTTGCTAATTTTCTGTTCATTTTCAAATTTTTGATTTATATCAATCAAAATTTCTATTTTTAATTTTTTTCTATTCTCTAATTTTCTTTTTTTTTCTAAAAATTTTCTATTCTTTTCACTTTTAAATCTAAAATTTTGCAAGCATGGATTGTAATAAGGATTGAAAATTAGGTCATCGTGTCATAAGTCCAATCCCTTTCCATTCATTCATTCATTCTTGTTTCTTTTCATCATTTATTTCCATTAAAGATTTTATATAATTAAACAAATATCATGAGCGAATGTATGTATGAAAGAATAAAAATAAGTTGCTTAGCTCTAAAGTGACACAACTTAATCAATATATCAGACAGACATTATGACAAATTTCTATTCCTTTTCAAAATTTTGAAATTATATGAATCATTATTGTTATATTATCTTCTTATATCTTATTACTCTTTTCCTTCTTATTCTAATGCTACTTCAAAGTTTTATTGCATGAAATTGTTGATCAATTCAGTTTTAAATGACCATTCTTCATTTTGATAATATCATAATTGGTCGAATCGATGATTTCCAACACTTAAAATTATCCTTTTCTATATGCAATTTTTTTTTTTTTTATTTTTTCATAGCATTATTTTTTTCTCATTAAATTTTCTTTTCTTTTTTTTCAACAAATCATTCATTCATTCATTTGCTGAAAAATTCCCTTTTTCATTATATTGATATATCGATTTTTATATCAATGTCAAATATTTTCTTCAAAAAGAATAGTATTGTCCATTTCCTAAATTTATTCATCTTTTCAATTCTTCTAAACTCATAGAATAGACTTATAAATCTAAACTTAAATGTTGTTTAATTGACCGAATAATATGTCAAATAGTACCGCAATAATCATTTGTCACAATTCTTGCGCTTTGACATTGATCTCTTGTTGACATTTTGACATCTATTTAAAGTTCATAGGACAGAACTATTGTAGAAAGTTCATAGAATAGACTTATAAATCTATTTATTCTTATCATTTTTCTCCTTCTTTCTTCTTCTTTTATTATGATTTTCGTATAATCGAAATGAAATAACTTTTTATTATGCATACAACAATTGTAATATAATTTTAGATTCTTCTATCACTGTATTTGATATTATTGGTAATTAATTCAGATTAATTTCATGAAAAAAAAAAAAAAAAAAAACTTTATAATTTTTATCTTATTGATTTATTGCGTATCAAAACGTTTTATATCTAGCATTATTTGACTGAATTCAGGAATTACTTTATGCTATTGCTGCAGTTAAAGTAATCAGTTAAAGTAATCATTTAAAATAATCAGTTAAAGTAATCAGAAAGATGAGTTCAATGAGATTAGTACAAATTTCAATTAATGCTAAATTATTTAAGAAAAGTTAAGCAGTAGTAATTCATTATGCAAAGTAGCAATTTTCATTATATTGATTGATTTTTAAATAGGTTTATTGATGAGTGCTTAAATTGATCTCTGTCATATTTTCATCTGAGTTATTCGAGCTTTTGGTTTAGCTAAATTTTAGATTCGTGAAAAAGTTCACCTGAATATATTACCTTTAGCTAAATCAACTAAAGTTTTTTTTTTTTTGCTATTAAATTTATTAAAAGTTATTGGAGAAATGAAAGAGCCTACAAACTTTTAACTTTCATTTTATTTTTCTTTTTCTAACAAAAAAACATAAATAACAATAGTAGTAGTAATAATAATTTTTATTGTTGTCATTATTTTTCAATTGTAAACAAATAAATATGCTCTATTGTCTTGAATTGTAAACAAATAAAATATGTTCTATTGAAGAAGGATTTAAATTGTGGGCGCTTTTTGTCACATTAGATGAAAACGACGAGTATTTATTGTAGCACTGATCTTTAATCATCTAATATCTGCACATCAAATATTTCAAAAAAAAGAATTTGAAAAATTGAATTGTCAACATGATTGTTTCATTGATGATTAAAAATTTCAATGATTCATTTGTATGTTAAAAACAGAGCAATATAAACAATATCGAAAATATATATTTCATATTTTTTAAACTTTCTCCAAAGATTTTTATTTCAGTAAATATAATGAAAAAAAAAAAAAAAAAAAAAAAATTTGCTAAAACAAAAATACAATTTTATCATTTGAAATAATCACAAAATTATGTGCTTTGCTTATATTTTTAACGCTTTTCTAACTAACATAAATTAAAAATCCAAATGTTTTTAAATTTTAAAATTTTTTATGAATTAGTTTTATATTATATATAATATAATACCATCTATTTTTGCTAAAATTTTTAAACATTTTAAACACCTTTTTCATTCATTTATTCCAATTAGAACATAAAATTTTTTATAATTTATACTTTCTTAAAAGTTTCAAATAAAAAAAAAAATTTTTTTTTCAAATATGAATTGAATGATTAAAATGATGCACAGGTAATTAAATACCTATGTATTGATAATTCAATTTACCAACAACCGAAGTAATTTTTGGAAGTTATTTATTTTGCACTCATAGCTTCGGTGTTTATTTTTGTTTTTTTTTTTTGAACTTTTCCATGTAGCAAAATCAAATTAATCTCTTTCTCACGAGATAGTTAATTACTATTTGATTAATAAGGGGTTGAGGTGGTTTTAAGGTGGTATATTTACGGTGGTATGTCATCTCGAATTTCAACATGCTGTGCCTACGATGTCAACAAATGATCTGAGGATGACCTATATCGTAGATCTATCTATGAACTCACGAAGGTATACATATATGTATCAAAATTAAGCAGCTCCTAAATAAAATTTATTTCGCCCATTGTTTTATGGGTTTCCAAAATCTAAATTTGATAAATTAGTGGGATCAAAACATTAAGAACTGAAATTGTTGTTTTTCAATTTTCTAAGATTTGCTGAAGATTAGTGAGAAAAATATTTTGTACCCCTCACTTACATCTCTTTTTGTTTTTTAAATTTAAAAAAAAAAAAAAAAAAAATAAAAAAATTGGAAAATTTTAAATTGGGAAATAAAATTTTGAATTCCATAGATGAAAAGTTGAGAGAGTTTCGAGAAATCCATAAAATTTAGCGAATTTTTTTTTTTTATAATCTGAAAAAAATTTGATTTATTTATTTCTGAGATGGAATCGGAGATTAAGTCTGCTAAAGTATCACTGATCGCATTACAAAATTGGGGAAAATTTGGCAAAAAGTTTCAAATTTAGAAGATTTTTTCAGCTCCAAACTGTTATTTTTCACGAAGGATTCCTTGCGTAAGTATATAAGTGTATACGTGTGCGTGCGTGTGGTGCATACGTGTGCCTCTACTTCCGCAAAACTAAATTATTATGCATAGATGCATACTTTTCATCATACAGTTGAAAAATATTTCACACTGATTGTTACTCCGTGATAAGTTAAAGTAAAGTTAAAGTAAAATGCCTTTTCAGCTTTTCTGAGTAATTTGAGAATTGAGAGGAACAGAAAGTGCACTGTTGTTTGATGAATGTTTGCAATTTTATTATGTAAATTTTTTTATATTATGTAAATTTTATAAAATTTTTTAAAACTTTTTCTGAAGAGATGAAAGATTAAAAATTAATTACCATCTTTGTTTATCATTAATTATCATTGTGAATTTATTTGATATTTCTTATTTATAAAATCATTGATTTATCCTGTCCTCATTCTCTTCATTACTTTCATTTTGATTGAACTTGTTTACTTACTTTATCCAATCGATATTCAGTTTAGTGTTTTAAAGTTTACTAAAAAGTTAATAGCGATGAAATGTCAAATGAACAGTAAATGAGGGAGGTGTATAAAAGCCATAACTGCGATATTACATTCCTCATAGTTTACTCGGAATACCGGATCAGGTTTCTGAACTGTTATTACTCGGCTACCTTATTTATATTACTTTTCTCCTGAATTTTTCACTTTTTTGGTAATAATTATTTTTTTTTTTTTAAAAAAGCAAAGTTATCAACTCGTTTTGATAAATTTGTTATAAATCACGAAATTTTGAAATTATTAAGAATCAATAATTTAAATCAATAATTTGAAATTAATAATTTAATTACCATTCCGATGTCGTAAATATTGGATACCTTTTCTTTGATTAATTTACACTTCATTCTCTTTATCATTATTAAAATTCAACTAATTATCATTGCTTATCTTTAACACTGAACAGGTTTCATTGGAATACTTCCTGGAATCATTTTTCCAAGGTTAATTAATTCATATTTTGCTCTATTACTTGGATTTATATCAAATTTCTTCTCTTTCTATCTTAATAAGAAGATTGAATTCGAAATATTCTTCTTTTTAATAGTTTCATTTTATTCTTTTAATAGTAAAGATATTTAGGTTAAGATAAGTTAGGATTATTTTAATTTAAAAACAAAGCACTGAAAAAAATCATTTCACAGTAATTCGTTCTATAAATGCAGAAAAAATAAAATTTGGCTTTAGCTAATAGATTTTAACTTTTTGTTTACTAAACTTAAAAAAAAAAGACTTTGTCAAGAATAAAAATAATACCAATTCATATCCTATTTCAATTCCAATTTTTTGATAAATAACTTTCGATATTTTACAATGTCAGCTACAACATCCGTATTTGACTTATAGTTTATACTTTGGAGTATTCAGTCAAAAGTTATATGAAATTAATAAATAAGTAGGAACGATTTATTACGTGATGTCACCATATCACGTAACTAATATGTCGCACGTACGTGGCATAGTTAACAGTGATTACTTTCTAGAATAAAAACTATGAAATCCATCCTAACAAAGAATATAATTATCTCTAAAGAATTTTTTTATCTTTTATTGATTTGATATTTTCTTTTTTTTTTTTGATATTGAATTTCATTGGTTGTGTTAAGTGCAATGTATTAATTTTAGATTGTTTTTTTTTTTGAAATTAATGAAATTATGAATTTAGATCAAAATACTTTATCACACATTTGCCACACTTTTTTTTATCATTTTAAAGTCATTGCAAACAATTATTGATTATAATTAATTGATAAGCTTTTAGTAAGCGTTGGATGAAAAAATTTTATTGCAATTTTTAACTGATAATTTCTTTCTTTTTTGTTTTTTTTTTTTTATACATTACTAGTTAATCACTTCTTTTTTTCCTTTTTTTCTTTACCATTGATATCTTACTGATAACATCTCAATCAATTTCTTAACAGCTTATAATATTGAATTCGAACTGATAAGCTAGTAAGTTGAATTATCGATTATTTTGATTGATTTATTTTTCTTCTCTCTTTTTATTCAATCCTTGGGTGCAAATACAAGAAATATTTTTGATTTTTTCAGCGAACTAATCCTGAAAATTTAAATTACCGGAAAGTTTTTCCTGTTATCACAATGATAATAGCTGTGATATATTCTGGTAACTCATTTTATCCAAGATTTCATTATTAGTAATAGTGAAATTCCACTATAATGCATTTAAGTTAACATAATTTTCATCACAATCCATTTACTAGTTCATCAACTCTTCAACTCATTGTTTATATTATTTTTATCGGAATTGAAATTATTGCCGAATTCAAATTAATTCAAATTTAAAAAAAAATCATTGATAAACTTATGATAATCTTATTGATTTTATTTATATTTCATTTTCATGACGTTTAAATTATAACTATTATTACAGCTTTTTATATTTACACTTTTAATTTTATTTCAGGTGCATTTTTCGAAGTTTGTCCTCACGTGAGGCATTGAAATGAAAATGTACGTCGTTCTCGACTGCATATTCAAGTAACAGTAACCTTGCAAGATAATTCCAAGAGATTTTTAAATAATTATCAGCATTGAAATAGCATTATGATTGCTCGACTTATCATATTACCAGCAATTTTTACTTTCTCATCTATCATTTTATGGATTCTTATTTGCTCTGCACCTACTCATCCCAATTCCACGTCTTCTGGTATTTTTTTTTCTTGTATTTTAATTTAATTATTGATCAAGTTTATCATTTTTCAAATTTAAATTATTTGCATTTTTCTTTTTTACACCAATTTCAAGATTATCTCGTAGTTTACAAGAAGGAGATATTCTTAAAAATTTAATAATTCAAATTGATATTTCAAACTAATCCTAATTTTTATGCATTATATACTATGGAAAAGTATGCAAAGTAATTGTAGCATAATTTTTTCATTTATTTTTTATAATAATTTACCAGTATTATTACATTTTATTGTCATAATTTTCGATGCTAAATATTAACAGTAGCTAATTAAGCAGTAGCTAATTAATTTAAGCCAAAAGAGAGCAAATTTCCTTTTTTCACACCTATTATTCGTTTTCTTGATTATCACTGAAAAATTCAATTTATCATTAATATTTTTTAACTTATAAATAAACGATATCTTTTTAAAATTCCAACAATAATTAAGACAAAAAAAAAAAACTATATTTAAATTTAGATAATATTATTGAAAAGCTTATAGTTTTGCTATCGATAATTTTTAATAGCTTTAGAGAATTTTTTTTCAATATTTGTATTAATTTAAAAGTTTAATGATATATTTTAGTTATCATAAATTGGAAGCCACCATGGAATTTGCCAAATAATTTAGCAAACTTCACTGCTACAGCTAAATTATTCTATGCTTACAAAGATCAACATTTCAGCTATATTATTACATTGTTTATTTTTGCCTACATTTATAAACAAACATTTGCCATTCCAGGATCATTCATTTTAGTTAGTTAACATTTCAAATTATTTATGTATGTATAGCAATGGATAAAATTGTTAAAATAAAAAAATGAAATAAAAAAAAAAAAAAATTTGGAATAAAAAATAAAAAAATTAATTTTGTCATATCATTTATTTGTAACAAAAAGAAAAAAACGAAGTGTAGAATAATGTTGAAAAATTATGATGAAGAAAGTGATGAAATTAAAATATCATTTAATGAAATGTTTTTCTTTTTTTTTTGCTAATTAATTAAATTTTAAGAATTTAATAGCTGGCGTATTATTTGATGTTTGGTTTGGCTTTTTATTGGTATGCATTTTGACAACAATTGGCTCAACATTATGCTATCTTTTTTCAGAAACTTTTGCTAGTGAATATGTCTGTTATTATTTAGGCCATCATATTATTTATTTACAACAAAAGGTTTGCTAATAATTTCTTAACTTTTTAATTTAATTCTCTATTAGCATCTTTTTTTTTTTTAAAAAAAATAACTGTACTCTTTTACTTTTAAAAATTTGAAATTAATTAAAATTTCAAATCTTATTTATTTTTTTTTTTCTCTTTAATTTTCATTTTCATTTATAGGTAAACAATAATTCGCATCGCTTATTGGCATTCTTATTATTTGCCCGTATGTTTCCAATTTCACCAAGTTGGCTACTCAATATTATTGCACCATTTCTTAATATTCCCATTTTCATTTTTGCATTGACTACTTTTATTGGTAATGGAAAATAATTTGAAATTAATTCAAATTTCATTAAAAAAAAACTGAATTTTTTTCCTATTTTATGATGAATTTTAAAAAAGAAATTTAAATTTAATCTGAATTTTGAATGTTAAATGATTGAATTGAAAACACAAATTTGATTTTGTATATAATCTTAAACTGACATACTTAATTCAATTTTTTTTTCGATTTCAAGTAAATGAATTCTAACTTTGACATTACTTTGTTTACGTCATTAATGCATATTGTGCTAATATGAATTATTTTTTGTAGTCCTATTCGCAACAAAGTTTTAACAATTGAATTTGATCACTGTATCTTATTTTAATTTATTCATTTCCAATTTTAATTTCTTGCAGGATTAGCACCATATAATTATATTTGTGTACAAGCTGGCCATATTTTATCGGAATTTCATAGTTGGTCGGATATTTTCAACATTTCTACGCTGTCTAAACTTTCATTACTTTCATTACTACCCCTTATTTATGCTTTTTATATTAAGCCAAGGAATCAGGTTTAATTTGAATCAATCATTTAAAATTATCATCAGGCATAAGTCATACCTTATCCATGCTCATTTTATAAGGATGTCCATAAATTTTGAAAAATTTAATTCAAAAAATGAACAATTGCCAAAATGAGCAAATAGCAAATTAGGCGGATAATTAGACTGTAAAATTCCAAGAGAAGAAGATGAGATGTTTTAATTTAAATTTAATTGTATTGAATGCAAAAAAAAAAAATGATTATTGGATGTTGTTACTTTAATTAACTTTTAGTTTCAGTACATTACTTATAAAGTTTATTTTCAGGTTGCAGTAGCTGAAAAAGAACAAATCAAAAAAGTGTTAATTATTTAAGAAAAAGAAAAAAGAATGTTACGCAATTATAAATTATTATCGAATATTTATGTCATTTCATAACCTAATTCTTTCTGATAATTTTGAAGATTCAAATTTTTTTTCTAATTTTTTAGTAGCAAAATTATGGAAAATTTATGCAAATATTATCAATTTATCACTTTGATTTTTTAGCATTGATAAATAAACAGAAATTGTAATAACGAGTTCTTTCGCAAATTTAACGGTTGAAATTTTAATTTATTTTGTTATGTATATAATAAATGCTGTAGTTGTCCAATTGTATTACCTTAAAATTTGTTTTTTAGATCTAATTGATAGCATTTTAGATCAACAATCTCATTTTTTTTTTTTTTTTAACAATTTAAAAGAAAATCTAAAATGTATTCATTGTTTTCATTTGCGAAACAATTCATAACTATAATTAACAAAATTAAAAAAAAGTTTTGAATCTTTGTTGATCTTTTTTTTTATTGTTTGTATCATATATTATGTTTAACGATTAAAATTGCTGTATATATTTTACATAAAATATTGATTGCTTTCAAATGGAATTTAAATGAATGAAAATAAAATGTAACAAAATATTTTTGAATTATAAATAGTGCAAGGAGATTGACTAACTGAACAATAGGCATAATTTACTGAGCATTTAATTTTATAAAATTATTCCTTAAAAGATTTCCATTAAAAAAAAAAAAAAAAGGAGCAGATTGCTATTGTTCTGAATCGTTTCTTGCTAAAATGAATAAACTTGTTAATAAAATCAATAAAACAATTAATTATAATTATTTAATCACTAAAAAATTAATTATAATTAAATTATTGATTGGTAATATCTGGTAATTGACTTTTTAGATGTCGTGGATCAGAATTGAATTACTAACTAGTTTATCATTAACATCCACAGATGATTGTGAAAATTGAAACAATTGTAATTAAATCAATTGTTTATTATTTCTGATAAAAATTAAAAGATAAAAAATTGCTCAGCGTCTATTGTTTACATAAAAAATTAAATTGTTTAAATCAAAAAAAAAAAAAAGAAAGAAAAATGTGGTATAAGAGAGAGGAACGGAGAGAAATTATTGTCTGTGCCGCCCAATTCATCCATTCTTCTGCTTGCTTACGGTTGTTTACATTTCAACTCAATATTCGCTGGTATGCATTCATTTGCATGCTGATGCCTCATGCTAGCATGCATTTATCTGCATGCTGATTGCCTCATGCTGGCATGCAAATGATTCCTAATGCTCATCATGCAAGTCATGAACTGCCCTAATTCCTTTATAATGATTCAACTAAAATTTCTCATAAATACTGATTTAATTTTAACCTAGCCATTTTGGTAACTTGGCTAGTTAGAGAATTCTAAAGAATTTCCTGATAGTATTACCCAAACTTTAAGCATTAGACTTCTGTTTGTGACAAAAAAATTAATAGGCCAGATATTGCATAAATTAATAGGCCAGATATTGTATAAATTAATAGGCCAGATATTGTATAAATTAATAGGCTAGATATTGTATAAATTAATAAACTAGTTATTGTCACTAGTTATTTGTTTAAAATTGATTTAGCTGAATTTTAACCTTTGTGGTGTTGTACCATACAACAACAAAACAAGATTATCCTTTGTGGTGCATAATTTTTTTTGTCACACGAACAAAATTCTCAATTTTATTTCAAGTCACTTTAATTTACTTCAGGATGATATGTTAATGAAGATGATCAATTTTTTGACGTATCACGTAGTAATTTTTGACGTACCACGTAGTAATTTTTGACGTACCAAGTAGTCATTTCAAGTAGTTTTGTACCGAAAAAACTATGTCGCATTATCTAATTACATAGCTATACATAAAATTAAGCTTTAGAAACTTTTTACACCAATTTTAGCACTAATTTGCTGTTTCTTTCTTAAAAAAAAAAAAAAAAAAAAAAATTGAAAAATGATGAAAGAAGCTAAAATTGATGGAAAAATTGTTTAGAATGATGAATGCTGTTTATTATCAAAGAAAGGATTGGAATAAAAAGATAAATTTGAAAAAGTTTGAAATCTTTTCAAGATTTGTAAATTCGTTTTCTTTAATTATTTCTCAATTAACTTAATTTTCAATTTCCATCCACTAATTCATCATCGGCTTTTTTTTTCCTGTCACGTAATTTATTTTAAAAAGAAGCAATAAATATGAAGAAAAAATCGATTGTTAATATGGTTTCCTAATTAAGTATCATTTCTGACTTAAGCTCAAGACTTAATGACTTAAGCTACAGGTATCATTCATTCAAATTAATTTCTTATTGAATAGTAGCAATGAATAAATGACAAATATGAAAAATAAATTTTCAAAATGCTTTGCTTTTACTAAACAAAACTTCAAAATACTTTGTTTTTACTAAACAAAAAAGCAATAAATATGGAAGAAAATTCATTGTTTCCATTTCTATAGCACAATTTTTTTTCTTTGATCTTTGCTATATAATTAAACGAAATATTATTTGGATTTGTTTCTATTCAAAAACAATTCTCTTTTAAATTTACATTTGTTGGGGAAGAATTAGAGGAATGAAAAAAGCAACTATGAACGGAATCTTGATTGATTGTTCCAGCGGTTTCTTTTTTTTTTTTTAAATTAGTTTCTATGTTATTTTTTTTTAACTCGTTAATTTTATTCAAAAGAATTTTTCGCGAAATTAAGTTTTGCATATTTTAATGTTAAGTTTGAAGATTCATTCTTTTTTTCTTAAAATTTGATTTCTTGCTATAATTTCTATAGAATTTTCTTGATTTACCTTTTAAACATCTTAAAATCATAAATTTCTTCCAATTCCTTAAACTTATTTCCAATCTTTTTCATTTTTTTTTTTTTTTCATTTCATCAAATAATGAAATAAATATCGAATTTAGAGGTGCAAAAAATAAAAATTTCAACATTTATTTCTTTAAAATAAATCAAAATTAAACTTGAAAACAAAATATTAATTAGTGAAATATCAGGCATATGCAATAAGAATGCGCAAGTTATTGTCAAAAAGTTTTTGTTAAATTTTTTTGCTAACACTTATAATTTTCAATGATAAAATTTTCGATGAAAAAAATATGAGAATAATTTTTAGGTATGTGTTAACTATTTTCTGTAAAAGCTAATAAGTTTTCTCATTGTTAGCTTAAAAATTAACAAACAATAAATAATACAACTTTATTTAAAATTAGAAAATTGTTGATATTTGAGATTTATTTACTTTTGTTGGCAATATGTGAATATGTTAGGATATATTCAAAATAAGTAAATAAATAAGATGTATATCACCGGTTATTTTGTTTCTTTTTTTTTTTTAAAAAAATCCTTTTTTAAAAGTGTTTACATCCAGAAGAAAATCAAAAACATTATTTAAATTACTGATAAAATATAATTCCGTGAAAGTTTGCCAGCAAAATAGTTAAGTTAAACTATTTCAAAATTGTTAAATTTGCTGCGCAATGAAACGAGATTTATCCCCACCAAATTTAGCAAAATTTATTGAATGCAAAGAACCGGTTTTATTAAGAGAAGTATGGAGATAATCACCGTTATCAATGATAAAGATTCGTATTGTAATGATTAATGGTAGAGGAATTCCACACCTGTATCTATTAATGGATTTTATAATTTATTCCATAAATTTGCTTTACTTAATATTCATTTTAACATTGTAAAAAATTTTTTAAAATCATATTTAAAAATGAGCTAATAAAATTCATTCTTGAAATATGCAAATTTCAGGTTAACAGAAAAAAAGAAGAAAACGATCTCATGAAACGATTTGCTGCAATTTTGCAATATATTTTCATTTGTCAAAAAATTTTTTCACATTTAGCAAATTCATCGCATTCATCATTTGCTATTGACTATCAAAATGATACATTTCTGCTAAATGGTAAACCATTTAGGTAAAAATTCTATTAAAATTATAATTTTTTTTTTTTTTTTTTAAATTAATTTAATAAAAATACATCAAATTTATTTTCCTTTCTTTTGGTATAATATATTTTTACTGAAGAAAATAATTACTGAAAAAATAGTACTAAACAATTTAATGAAATATTTCTTTTTTTTTTTTTTTTCATTCATTTCTTCCAATAATTTTTGTACCATCAATTTTCTTCTATTAAGGAATACATTTACATTCCATCAAAAATTGACTGCTGAATGATGCATATCAATTCAATAAGTCTCTACTATCATATTATCATCTTTTAGTTCTCTTACTTTCCTTATTTGTTAAGGTAATTTAATTCTTTATTCAGGTATATTTCGGGTAGTATTCATTATTTTCGAATTCCTCCTTATTACTGGGCTGATCGATTGCGTCGAATTCGTGCTGCAGGCTTAAATGCAATACAATTGTACATTCCGTGGAATTTTCATGAAGTTTATAATGGAAGGTTTGCTGTTTGATTACGATCAAATAATTAAAAATAATAATATTATATCATATAAGCAAAAATGTCACATCTTTGTCACCTTGTGAATTAATACAACTGCATGGTAATTAGGAAATTGTTTAAATATTTAAACTATTTTGTATAATATTTAATTAAAAAAGAAATTCATTTAAGCTTTTACTTTATATGAAAAAAAAAAAAAATTTAAATTAAAACTAATATAGATACCTGTTTAATGGAAAACGCAATATAACACGTTTTATTGAACTTGCTGCATCTAATCAACTTTTCGTCCTTGCAAGGTAAAAATTATTTTTATCATATTTATTACTTTATAACATTTCTAGTATTAATTGATCTAAAGTTATCTTACTTAGTGTCTATGTCTCTTACTTTTGTTGAAGTAATTTCATTCTTTATTCAGGTATATTTCGGGTAGTATTCATTATTTTCGAATTCCTCCTTATTACTGGGCTGCCTTTGTATAAATTTCTTACTTTAGGATTGGTCCATATATTTGTGCTGAATGGGAAAATGGTGGTCTCCCATGGTGGCTTATTCATAAATACGGAAATATCCATCAAAGAACATCCGACAAACGGTGCAAAAACAAAATCTTCGGAAAAATTCACAGAAATTTAGTTTGATCTCTGGGAGGTGCCTTATTAATTGCATACATAGTGCATTTTTGTAATCAATCAATGATACATTTTTATACATTGAATTGATAATAAATGCATTAGCAAAAAAGAGAAATGAAATGAAAAACTCCCAGCAAAATTAGGGTTTATTATTTATTAAAAGTAAAACAAAAAAAAAAAAAAAAATTACCAAAACAATTTATTCCATTTTTGTATTTTATCTAACTATAAAACTAATAAAATCAGATTCCTAAAAGAAGTGGAACTTTGGTTCAATGTTTTGTTACCTATACTGAATCCTTATTTGCTTAAAAATGGTGGTCCAATACTGATGGTACAACTGGAAAACGAATATGGTAGTCATTATGCATGCGATCAGATTTACCTGAAACGATTGAGTGAAATAGTTCGATATCATCTTGGGCCAGATGTCATCCAATATACCAGTAGGTTCTAGAATTTATTAATTAAGAAAATATCGCATTTACAATTTTACATCATAACCTTATTACTTTATTGAATTTGAAATTTTCAAGAAGTTTAGATAAGAAAGTCTTAAAATTTAAAATACATCCAGAACTATTATTCAGAATTCACAATGCCTTTTTCTCCTCTAATTAAAACTTCTTGAAAATTACAACTGCAAATCAAACTTTTTAGATATCAATAATTTTATTCATTTCAATTTCCATTCTTTCTTTTAGCTATCACAGGAAATATATCAAAATGATTTTGCGTTGATGTTTAAGAAATTTTAGCTCTAAGTGAATTGCTGAAGATCTTTATCAGTTTTTCTAGCTGATAAAGTTTAAAACTTAGAAAACCGAGAAGCACTGAGTCCAGTTATGGATATTTGAGATAAATTTATTGCTCATAGCTCTAAATCGAATGCAATCAAATTCTTTTGACGGTTAATTTCAATCGTAAAAACCCCTCAAACTAATTCGATCTCATTATTTTGCAAATTATCAATAAATAAAGCTATTTTTTTTTTAAAGAAAGTGCTAAAATTATTCGACAATTATTTGTGTTCACTTCTTATTGAATAAAATTCCCAATTTTTTGATAGTTTAATTAAACTACCTATTTTTTAATTCTCTGAAACTAAAAAATATATATATATGTATGTGGAACACAATTATCAAAATCACATTGGAATGTTAAAAATATTACTAAAAAAATTTCTAGTTAATTCTAATTTTTATTAGCAAACAATTAAAATAATTGTTATTTTCTCTTCAAAGATTAAAATCCAAAAAAAGTGCAGAAATATTCCAAAGTATGAATTTAAATAACAGGGAGCACTAAGCAAAACCATTACTGCAATCAGTCAAAGTTATTTCATCTGCAGTATGAAAGTTAACTTTATAAATTGTAAAAGTAAGAAAGCGAAGTTTAAGTTCAAAAATACAACTTCTTACTGAGTGATTTTATTGTTATAAAGTTAGGAAGGACTGTCACTCTCTAATATCCATCAATGTCAACTTTCTACAATTATTTATAGCTGATGGATCAGCAGAGTCTTACCTGAAATGTGGCACACTAGCAGGTGTTTATCCAACAATCGATTTTGGTCCAACAACTCGACAAAATGTTCAGGCATATTTTGCAATGCAACGACATTATGCACCGCATGGTTTATTCGTTTCATTTAAAATATGTCATTGAGATTTTTTATTGGATTCATTGATCTATCAGAAAATTGAATGTCTAATTTAAAATTTCTATACTTATTGAGAATGAACTGATCGATTGATTTTCCTATCTCATTAGACTTCTTTATTCATCCATACATAAAAGTTTAGATTGATTGATTGTGCATTTGTAATCAATCAATAACTGAAAAGATAGTAGAGCTCAATTAATGAAGCACTGAGATCTATCGAAAAGTTTAAAATGCAATGTGCTTAATGTAATTTTTGTGATTTTTAGAGCACTGCTTTTTTATAACAGTCATATAAAAATTCAATTAAAACCTTTTAATCTTTCTGAAAAAATTTTGCTAAGTTTTGAAATAAATTAATGAATAGGACCATTGGTGAACTCCGAATTTTATCCCGGATGGTTGGTTATTTGGGGTCAAAAGAGTGAAAAGTTACCATCAATAACAGAAATCATTGATACGGCTGATTATATGTATCAACTTGGTGCAAGTATTAATTTTTATATGTTCCATGGTGGCACCAATTTCGGTTATTGGAATGGAGCTGAAATTACCGCACCGGTAAGATTTCAAAACCAAAAACTGTTACTGCAAAGTAAATCTGTGTACAGAACTTTTAGAAATTGCGAAAGATCCTTCCGTATTTAATGACTGTTATTCTTCCGTATATGAAAAACCTTCCGTATTTGATGGCCGTTATTCTTCCGCATATGAAAACCTTCCATATTTGATGACCGTTATTCTTCCGCATATGAAAACCTTCCGTATTTGATGGCCGTTATTCTTCCGCATATGAAAAACCTTCCGTATTTGATGGCTGTTATTCTTCCGCATATGAAAACCTTCCGTATTTGATGGCCGTTATTCTTCCGCATATGAAAAACCTTCCGTATTTTAAGATCGTTGTTCTTTGCCATTTACTTTAGCGATAACAGTCATTAAATATACCAACAGATCAGCAAATAAATTATAACAATTTTCTTAGAATTGAATAATTCGTATACCGTTTAATGCTACTTTCCAGATTGATCTGTTATTCAGAATAAATTAAATTCGTTATTAATTCATTAAACTGAATCTACTCAATTCTTCATTTTCTTTTTTTTTTGCAAGCAATTAACAAATTGTAAAAGTTTTCAAATTTTCATTGAATAGTTCTATTAATGAAAATATTTATTACATAGGTAATAACATCTTACGATTATTCTGCTCCACTAACTGAGGCAGGTGATTTAACTCAAAAATATATGGCAATAAGAAATTGGTTAGCGAGTAAATCAGATTGGCCGCATAAACCAGGTGATATACCACGGGATAATTTGTAAGTAATTTAAAATTATAAAAAAAAAAATAATATAATTCTAAAATTGAAGGAGTTAAAGATGTGGTTTTTACATAGTTAATATGTGTTATTTCATTACTTTGAATGCAGGAAGTTAGAATATTGTTGTCAAAATAAAAATTCAAAATAAATTTTGCACATTTTTTTTTCATTTTTTAATTTGAAATGCTAAAAATTTTGTGTTACATTGTTTCTCTCTATCATAATTCATCATAAAATATATTATAATTTTAATATCTTAGAAAGCAATGCAATATTTTTTCTTTTTTTTTCAAGTAATTGTATTATGATTCAAGTGATTATATCTTATTTTTCGAGTAATTATATTAGGACATTTTGTTCATTATAAAAATCAGTTCTTTTCCAGGAAAATTGGTTATGGTAGTGTAAAGTTGAAAGAAATTTTACCGCTAGGGAAACATTTTTGGGAATTAGTAACAGTGAGTCAATATTGTCAAGCAACAAAGTATCCAATTTCATTTGAACAACTCGATCATCCATTTGGTAGATTTCTTTTTTAAATTACTTCTTTTTTTTAAATCCTAAAATTAATTGAATTAGCTTTTTCAAATGTTTAACGCGTAAATGTACTGCAAATTGCATCATTTCTTTTCCTATCATAAATAAATTATTAAGATATCAAATTTGACATCTAAATTTCGAAAAATTTTTGACAGGTTTTGTGATATACTATACGACACTAAAGTTTGGTGGAACAAATCTTACAATACCGTTAATGAAAGATCGTAGCTATGTGTTTATTAATAATGAATTACAGGTATATTTCAAAAGGAACTTTAATTTAATTACCTTATTTCATTACTCAATTAAGTGAATGTAATCATTATTAAATTAATTAATTTTCAAGACAACTTCATTTCGTCTAATTTTAATTTTAGAATTAAAACAAAGTTAATACATTTCAAATTTTTTATCCAAGAGAAATTTTCAGGGAATATTGGTGAATAGATTTGATAGTTATTGGAAACACTGGGTATATTTAAAAGATGCAAGAGCAAGTGCAACACTTGGAATATTAGTAGAAAATCAAGGACGTCAAACAATACCAACGATCAATGATTTCAAAGTATTTCATTTTTCTTTGTAAAATTTGAAAAAATCAATTAAAATTCATCAATTAATTGAAATTCACCTTTTCGAAGTGTGATAAATGTTCGCTTCTGGTTTATTGAGCTAACTATGACGTTTTAGAGGAAGAAAAGTTATTTAAATTATATGAAGTTCATTGTTACAGCTCATAATTACAACGATAATTCATAATAATGATAATTTTATTCTAATCAGTATTATCAGTATTGTTTTGATGTTTATCACAAGAAAATAGCCTAATATTTAGGGTATATTAACAAATGTAACACTTGATGGACAAATAATCGATGATTGGATACAATGTGGCCTACACTCAAAATTAATAATTTCAATGGCTCAACGAATTTCGAGATGGAACTATTTTAGTGTATGTTTATTTTTGTCTAAGTTTAAGTGATATTTCAAAAATTTTGAAATTATTATGACTTATACTAATTTATATTTATCAATTCATTTGGAGGAGTTCGCAATCATTAATTTAATAAGTTTTGCATGTATTTTTTCGCTTTGGTTATCTTCTTTATCGTATCTTTTTTTCTTTTTTAAATCCTATTTTTCATCCTAAAAACTTAAGTTTATTGGATTAAATTTCATGTAGCTAGCTAAAGTGCTGCAAGGATTTCAGAGAAATAAAAATGGATTAGGCTTATATATGGGACATTTTTATGCAAATCATCTTGCCGATACTTTCTTGAATCTAAGTAAATGGGGTAAAGGACAGGTATTCATTAATGGACATAATATTGGCCGATATTGGCCAAGTATTGGACCTCAGGTAATTGATTTCATGTAATGATTTATATTACAATTTTTAAAGTAATTCTGTTGTCATTAGATCATTTACTGTTAAATTCAGATTACTCTCTACGTACCAAAACCATATCTAAAACATCACAATACGGTTATTATGCTGGAATTGGAACAACCCGGAAATTGTCAGAAGCAATTCTGCATTATTAATTTTATAGATCATCCAATATTCAACTTTACTGAGAGTTAAGGTGATCATATATACCGGTTACTGAGAGCTGTGACATTTCTATTAAAATTTCTCATAAATAAATGTTACATTAAAAAAAGAAAAATCTGATAAGTTATCTGTACCAAGTAGCGAACAGAAAATTTAAGACTAATCCAATGATAACATTTTGCAAAAAAGTTTTTGTTTATATCAAGAAAAAAGTTTAAATTTCATTTCTAAAAATATCAAATTGTATTGTATTTTTGGAATCATTTACTATCAAATGTTATCATCCACACTTATTCCATTTCCTTAATTCTCATCCTTCTTTCTTTCCTATAATATTTTTTATCTTTTCAAAAATCAAAATAATTTAACTGTCAATATTTTTGTTAATTAAATATGTTATTGAAATAATTATAAAACTACAGTCACTTTGACCACTGTCCATTTTTGCATGCTTCGTTTCACTTCAATTATTATTATTAATCTCTTTCACATTACTTTCAAGCAAACCAATACTGTCCATTTCTTTCTGACATTGAATGACAAACATTTGTTTATTAAATATTCATTTCTGATGATTAATTTGGCGCTTTCATAATTAATTGTTTCAATGTTTTCAAAATTGGATATAAGTTTTGATTTTTTAGAAATTTGATAAATAATTGAGTTTGATAAATAAATCACTTTTTATCCTCTAAAAATTGTTTTAGTGATAATTCACTTCTTGTGATAATTCCATAACATTTTAATAGATTAATCGAATTTAATCAAAATGATCAGTTCCTGTTGCATATATCCATTGCAATTATCACTGATTATTTTAACATTTGATTTATAATTTCAGTAAGATGTAATTTTAATGAATGTAATAATTTACAATGAATTAAATATTTTGTCAACTTTTGAAGTAAAAAAAAAAAAAATTAGCAGTTTTACATTTTTATTTAATTTTAAACAATGGAAAAACAAATCATTTCTTTAATTTTGTAAAATATTTTCAAATTTTAATGTTATATAATTCAACTTTCTTATATTAAAAATTTGTCAATATGATTGTTAAGTAAAAGATGCAAAGAAGCTAAGAACAGAAAATTGTGCTAAAAATTCGATTTGAAAATTGGAAATTTTTTTTTGTGAAAAACAAACAAAGGAAGCCGAGTAATGCTTGCATGATATGATGACAAAATACAACGTAAACATATAAATAGAAAAAAGAAAACAAAAAACAAAAAAGGAAAAACAATGTGAACATTTCAGGTGGCAATGAACACATATGTCATTTAAAATAAAATTTTAAAAATGATAAAATTATGAATTTTTGTAAATTGAAGTTTTTTTTTTTTTTTAAATGGCAAAGAGTATTTTATCCGAGAAACGTTGTTATATACGAAGCAGTCTGCTGTTGTTCGATGAAATTTAACAAAGATTGAAATCTCTGCTACAGGTAGAAAGAGCAAACGGAAATAATTGATAAGATGAAATATCATTGCAATATTATTCCATAATTATTTGATGTGATAGTTTTTCGATGAAATTTGCTATTTCAGTTTTAATTTTGTTATCACTTGAAGTGATAAGCGATGTTTAAGCAAAGAGAAGACAAATTTTTACTGATATTATTGAAGCCTGAAAGTTTTAGATTGAAAGGTTTGTCTAACTTTTTAGATAGAACAAATGTATAAGTACACTTAAAAATATGATAGTTAGAAGATAGTAATAAAACTTGGACAAAATTTATCAAAAAATTTTCCATTTTATTAAAATTTAATTGAATGGAAAAGATAATAATGAATTAAATCAGTTTAGCAAATTTCAAAAAACTTATTAATGCTCAAAGAATGAAATTATAAAAAATTGAAATTACTAATAAACTTGTTGTACTGAAATAAAATAGTAAACAAAATTGAATGAGTATAAGAAGAGGGTTGTTAGTGTATAATTTTAAATAAATTTAAGCAAATTTCGTAGGAAAGGAAATGATTCTCGCAGTGATAGCATTAGAAATATTATTTTTCACTTATGAATTGAGTAAATAAAAGTGGCAGTGAGGAATACATTTGAAGTAATTTATGAAAATAAAATTTTGATATATAAATGAAGTGATCGTCTTAAGATGGAAAGAATAAATTGAAATATTCAAATTATCGAAAGACCATGCAATATTTACCAGAATGGATGAGAACAATTTCTGATGCTAAAACAGGAAAATAACATCCAAATGATAAGAAATTTTTCAAAAAAAAAAAAAAAAAAAATGAAAAATTTTGAATTTTACGTAATTTTATGGTTACTCGAATTCTACTGGAAATTTTAACTTTTAAGCTTTCAAGTTTTTACTGTTCATCGTTTCGAGAATTTGATACTAAACTATGTTTCATTATTCAAATTTATCACTATAGATATCAAAGGAATTGAATTATGATAATACAAAAAAGCTTTTAACAATAGTCCTAACAACACTATCCATCCTGGCTTAATATAATGGAGGCGATAAAATATTCTGAAATTTCTTCGAGACTAAAATTTTATTTTTTCATTAAAACTCTAATTGATCAGCTTGAATGACAAGAAAAGAAATCATTAAAAAGCATTTATTTCTTATTTTTTTTTTTTTGTTTCCTATCATACTTTTATCCAAAAATTTTTGTCTTCTTTTTGTTTTTTAAATACAAATGCAAAATTAGGAAACAAAATGTTATTTTCAGGAACGGAAAAGTGAGGTAGAACTTTTGTTGTAACAATTGGCTTAGATGCAATTTAAGAATATTAATAGTGAATTAGTGATAAAATTTAAGCAAACTTATCATAACAGTATATTAGTAAGTCAAAATTAGGATTTGTTTATCAGTCTGAAAACAATCAGTTGACTTGCTGAACTGATAAATAAGCAAAATGACCTAATTGAGTTCACAAGAAGGTATATGCATAACATTCATTCAAAATTCTCTCAAATTTTATAGAAATATACATTTAATTTGAAAATATTCGAATTATTATCAATAATAAATCGATTAATTTCGAATTGAGTATATCAAATAAAATTTGGAAGAGATTTTAAGTTAAACAAATACAACAAAAAATAAACTATCGAAATACGTAAATAACAAAATGTTGAAAATATTATAACTCAAAATGTAAATTACAATTAACGAAAGAAAAGGCAACATGTTGAACAAAGGCAAAAAATTTCATTTGATCAATATGCTCTGAGATTTCCAAGAATTTCACTACCCATTAAAGCAACCCACGAATTCGCTAATTTGAATAGGGTATTCTTGTATCACTCGATATTTGCCCGTATCATAAATCTGAAACAATTCAAAATTGAGTAATTTTACATGTCTAAAACAAATGCAATCGCTCAAATTGATAGTAAAATTTCATTCAACAGTGGGTAATTTTGTAATCAAACTTTTATTAGTTCGTTTAAATTAATTAATATGAAAAGAAAATTGACCAAAAATTTGGTTTATTTTATTGAAAAGAATTTATAACTAATCTTTCTAGTAAGATTCTTATCAGATAATGAAACATTATTAAATTATGTGTGATAATAGAATAACTTTCATAATTAATTATTTATCATTTTCTACCTGTATTTTATTGGATGCTGTATAAAGAATGAAAAAGGTATCATTCTGATAAGTTAATCCAATTAAATCGCGTGGAAATTGTGGAAAATAATTTGTTGTTAAGCCAGAAAATGTTGCAACATTCCAGTATGCATCGTATGTTGCAAAATTATCTCCCTAAAATTTCCTCTAATAATTCCATTTTATTTTGAATATCCAAAAATGAAACAATTAAATTTAATTATAAAAATAGCAAAGTTTTTTTTTTTTTTTAAATACAAACAGATAACAGGTTTCTTTTAATAAAATACTGACAAAAGAAAATGAAATGAATTTACTTCGACAAGAACTTGATTACCATCTACCCATTGAAATCCTGCACGGGGATATACGGGCATTTTTGTTGTTAATGTCTGAGGACTCTTTCGAGCAAGCTGTAAAATTATTTGTCACAATTTTTAATTTCATTATTAAAATAAAAAAAAAAAAAGGTACCATTGAAATTAATAGTAGGAATACTAACATAGAAAACTTTATTCTTTCGATTCCATCGATATCGGTAAACTGTTTGATGTTCAATAAGTACCGTTACACCACTTCTACTATTAGTGTATGCTACGGTAACGGTACGTGGACCTTTTGGAAACATCTCACTGATAAGAAATGATGCTTTTTGATGTAAATTATCATGTCTCCACAGCTGATATACACGATCACGAGCAAATACATATGTACGACCGTTAAATGCTACAAATTTTAAATTTAAATTTTAAAATTAAAAACAAAACAAAACTCGTACGTTTGGATAAGAATGTCAATTTTTATAGTTTTATCCGCAGAACTAAATTGAATAGCAAATAATTTAGTAATTTAAAAAAATGAGTAAAACTTTTGAGTTTTTTGATTCAGTGCTTTTTTTCTTTGTTCTGCAATGATTTCAATTCAGAATATTAATCAATACCACGTGTAACTGCATCAAAGCGATGTGGACAATTTTTCATTGGTAGAGCAAGTGGTTGATTTGGTTTTGGCGATGTACCTGGTGTTGCAACCTGTAATCGTTCCCAGATAAACTCTTCTTCGGTTACATCTGGTACAGGTGGTGTAGAGGTAGTTGTAAAAACAATAATACTATCAGTGATAGGTGATGTAGTAGTAGTTGTTGTAGTTATTACTGTTTCAATATTTTGCCTCCAAAGTGGATGTTTGGTAGTTGTTTGCCAAGAATTAGATGTCACTGAGGTATGCCAGTATGTTGGATTTGTTGAAGTATCCCAGTACCATAATGTTGAACTTTCCCAATGATTACTTCCATTGTATGACTTTTTTATATTTTCCCATTCAGTTTTGACTGTTGTTGTTGCTAATTCCGTATCTGCTTCCCATCGAGAATTCTCGAATCTTCCAGATTGTTGTTGTTGTTTCTGCATTTTATCAGTATCACTTTCACGATACATATTAATATTCCATTGCAATTCATCACCATCGTTATCATCCAACAACAAAAATGCATTGTTCGGATATTGTCGCACATGTCTTAGCTTTCTTAAGCGTATTTTTCCTGAAATCAATGTCAAATCCCTTAATATCTCTTTAAAAAAATTTCATTAAATACTTTCTTTTCTTTTTTTTTTTTTAATAAATAAAAATTGATTGTTTGTAAAAATTGCTTTTTTTTTTTAAAAATAACCTTTCTCTTTTCGTTTTCGCTTCTTTTCAAATGGATTTTGTCCTGATTCAATAATCAATGCTATTTTTTGTGCTCTTGATAATTTAGGTATTCTCATTGGAATTTGTATCTCTTCTTTATCAGCTAATGGTAAACGATAACGTCGACGATAATTTACTGATGATGTATGATTTCCATTCTTAAAATTCAAAAGAGAAAAAAAAAAATGAAATTTTAAGAATTCTATTGAATGAATTTTGGATTAAATCCATACAGTTCAACACAGTTGTTATAAATAAAAGAAAAAAAAAAAATTTCAACTGTTGCTTTAACAAAACCTAAAGTTAAGTAATGCAAGTTAACTCTTCGAAATTACCCCATTTAGCGATCTTTGGTTAATTTTTATATCAAATTAAGAACAGTAATACATATAAATATAAATAATAAATTGAAAATCGATATTAAAGTTAAATTTTGTTTGAATTTTAAGATTGTAAAATGGAAATAAAACATAGATTATTACCTTTTTGAGTCGTTTTTTGGCATCAAATAGATTACTGGAACATACCAAATAAGTAAAAGCAGTCAATACGGTTGCACTGTACAACCACATTTTATATATAAGCTGAATTTTGTAGTGTATATACGAGCTAAGCTTATATGTTCTAATTATATTATCGAATCGGATATCGTTGATTATTGTTTTATTTAATCTATTAAAAATTTACAATTCAAAATGACGATTCGTTTCTTAGAAATATAATTGTTTATGACAAGTTAAATAACTTTTTGTTGATATTTTCTGACTTTTTAACTTTCTAACATTAATGAACAATTAAATGAGTTAATGAGACATCCAACTAAAATAATGTTGAAATATTTGAAATATAAGTTTCATGACATTTTCACAAATTTTACGAGAGAAAAATATTGAAATTGATATTTGACAATTCATTTTTTCATTTCCAATTATTGAGGAAGTAGCTTTCCGATCGTCAATAATTGATGTAATTTACAGGAAATAGTTATATTTATCTTTCTTTAGAGGAAATTACGATTGAGCCGTACCGTTCGTTTACAATGTCAAAAGCTAAGGAAATTTTTCAATACTTTAAGAGGTCACTTCAAGACAACAAAATTGAATTTAATTCCGGAATATAATCGAAATTAATTGCAGTAGTTGTAGTAATTTAACGAAAACTATTACATATAATTCAGTTAGCTGTAGCTTTTTATATTTATCAGTTGGCCTTCTGTATTTATCAGATTTCTTATCAAAATGATACAGCTTCAAAGATGTATTAAATGATACAGCAATATGAAAAAGTTAGCAAAAGCTATTACAATAGCTAAAGGGGAAAGCATTAGATTTCATTGCAATGTATTTTTTTAACTATTTAAATTTAATTATTCAAAAAAGAGAATTTAAAAAAAAAAACTCATAATTTTTTTAACTATTCCAAATAATTTTAAAAATGAAAAAATGCCACAAATATTAGAATAAAAGAAAAAAAACTACTAATAGTTATAGCATTTCATTTGTAATTTTTTAGATGTAATTTCCTGAATCTGATCAATCAACAATTAAATTTCATTATTTTTAAAAAATTTGCATTTTAATAATAGCAAAATAAGATTAGATAGAATTAAAAAAAAAGAAGAACGATTGATGATAAGCGATTCGGAATTTAATCAAAGGAAAGTATATGATTTTTTTTTGATAAATAAAACGAAGATTAGCAAAAAAAAAAAGTTAGCATTGATTAAAAATGATAGAAAAAAAAGAACGAAAGATTGTAGTCTTATAAGATCTTTTGTTACTTAACAATACTTAAGAGAAAGTAAAGTATACCACAAAGTGCTACTAAGATTATAAATTATCCATTTTTCCATAGTTTTTTTTTAATCGGCTTCCTTTTTTTTTTTAAGATTTAGCACACTAAAAAAGAAAAGATTAATTTTTTTTCTCTTATTTGAAAGGGATGTAATAATAATTTTCTACATTCATATTTTAATTGTTATCTAATCTGATTTCATGTCAAAATTTAATGTTAAAACTTAAAATGTAACTTAAAATCTAAAAAAAAAATGTGAAATGATAATAAAAATGAATATATTTTGCTAAATGATGATGCATGATGCAGATGATTAATTTAAATTTACACACAACTGTAGTATTATTGAATTCGAAAAAAAAAAAATTAAATACTAATAATTGTAAATTTACAATATTTTTTTTTATGCCCCCAATGCTAATAAAATTATTGAAAAAAAATTATCTATAATAAAATTATTAAAAATGGAAAAGTGAGATGAAAATAAACAGATTGAAAATAATTTTCACTTATTTTATCACATAATCACATAGATTATATTAACAATTATGATAAGTAAACTATAAAATATTCTTCTATTTACTTTTTATTGCAAAAATTATTCTCTTCGATGTTCCATGCTGCAAAATATTAATAACTATTTTAGAATTTTATGTTTATTTTTCCTTTATTACTCTTTTTTTTTCCTTTTTTTGTTTGTTTGTTTGAAAAAAATGCATCGATGAAATTAATTGATGCATTTCAATTTTCGAATTATTAAAATTTCGTTAAATTAAAATTAATAAACTATAAAATTGATTGGTAGAAGGAAAAAAATTTTTTAATTGTTAAGCATTTTACATAATATTAGCAATTATTTTCATCGTTTTTTTTTTTGTAAGCTATCAAATTATAAATGATTTCTGAGAAAAGAAAAAAAGCAAACGTACCATTTTTGTAAATGACAGATGTACAGTGAAAAAAAAAAATTTCATATGTGATTTTCTTTTTTCTTTTTCATTTATAATGAAAAAGTTTTTTTAGTTATTTTTAATAAAATTTATTTTAAAAAAATCATCAAAAATTTTACTTATTTTCAACATTTTCATCTCTTCAATCCAAAATAAAATAGAAATAATCAAAAATATAAAATTCAATTATTCAGTGATGGATCTGTTTGCTTTGTTTAAAAAATTTCAAATATCTGATAATTTTTTTTTTTTGTAAAATTTGCATAATTAATTTTATTTTATGATAAATAGCAAAATTTTTACTTTCATTATTTCACAAATGCGAAATAAATAAGCTACTACTACTATGGTAGCCTTTCTTTGAGCTATCTTATAACTTCTATCATTTCTTTTAGCTAACTGATAAGAAGCTAGTTTATAACTCTTATCAAGGTGATAACATTCAAGCCTTCCTACACAACAATATCATCTCTTCATCTTCCTATCATATAAATTCAATCTATTTCAGTAGTCAAAAGTGATATCTCTTTTTTCTGCCTTTTAATTCCTTTTTAATTCAATTTATATTTCAAATTATATTTGTTTCGTTATAAAATTGCATATTTAAGAAAGCAAAAAGTAAGTTCATTTTTTCAAGTAATAATATAATAAATTTCAAATATTAATGATAATAAAAATAAATTTAATACGATAAATTTGAACATGGAATAAGAATTTAAAATTTCTGCTCCTATGAATAAAATGCTCATATGACTTTAGTTAAATTCAGAATAAGAAATTGTTGAAAGAAAAAGACGGAATAACTGTTTTCTAATAAAATGTTATATATTTAAAAAATAAAATCAATAAATTCCTTTATTAAAAAAAAAAAAAAAAAAACGGATAAAAGAATATTTGTTGATAAAAGTTTCGTCTACGAATGTTATCGTTGATTCGTTTTCTTTTTTTCATCAATTTATTACTCATTAAAGCAAGGAAATCCAAAAAAAAGTAGCAAAGAAAAATAGTAAAGTAATATTTGAAATTTTTGTGAAAAATTAAAACTGTTGAAAAGTTTCCTTTCATTAAGTAATAAAATATTTCATGATGAAAGGGAAGAGATGATTATTAAATTTTTAATTTCAATGTTTTGAAATGAAATTTCTTCTTGCAATTAATCAATCAGATGATAGACTTTATCAATTCAACCTTATAATTATCCTTCATCTTCTCCTCAAAATAATATTCCTCCAAATAAACATATTTCATTCAATTATATACCAATTAAAAAATTATTTCAAAATGCTTTTTAAATGCAATATACTTATTTCAAAGAAATTATGAATAATTTAAAAAAAAAAAAAATAATAATTAGTTGAAAGAAAATAATTTAGAAATAAAGTGATTGGGAACAAATTTATATTTCGTATAAAATTCAAAACTGAGAAACTATAATGTCACAAATGGAGGAGAAGAGACGTAGACAGAGAAGAGAGAGAGAGGGAGAGAGAGAGAGAAAGGTGGGAAGGAAGGAAGGAAAAAGTTTTCTCTGTTTAATTTCTACATCAAAAAACCGTAATCTTTGATATTACAACGATATGAAATATGGGAATGGAGCAAGTAAAACGAGACAACAACAAATCAAAAATTTGCATAGAAATGAGAAAATGATTGAAATGAACGGTGCACAAATACCACTACAACAAACAATAATGATACTAAGAGGAGGAGCAAACTTATTTGCTTCTCAACTGCTTATACACCTACTATTATCATTATTGTCATCACTATTGTCATCATGAGTGATTAATAGGTAGTAAAACTTAAACAGAAGAAATAAAGAACAGATTCAATTTTATTTTTATTTTTTTGCTTTTTTTAATTTTTAAATTTACTTCAATAATTTAAAGAAAAAAATGTATGGCATGGCTTATTTGTATATATTTTTTATTATATCATCTTATCATCTATACATTTTTTTTTACAAAATTATATAGTTTATTTTCAATATTACTTTCTACTTTATTCATTATTGGAGAGAAAAAGGGAATGAGAGAGTAAATATATGAAAGTAAACAAAACCATGAAGAAACCTAATAAGAGTTAATTAATTAGTGGTATTTTTCATTCAAATACAACCGCAGTAATTTAATACAACAATTAATGAATTAATAGTAATAGAATTAACTCATTCAAACCAGATAATCAAATTTTTGAAATCAAAAATATCGAACTACCTTTATTAATGGCATTTCAAAGTTGTTAAGAAAGAAAAAGTTTATTAAAAATTGATGGGATAGAAGTTGTCGTTTATTATTTAATGACAACTTATAAACTTTTTAGGCGATTAAATTTAGCTGAGACTGAGTGAAGATTTTTAGAATTTTAAGTTTTAAAATATTCTTTTTTAGAATTCTTTTTTAAATTATTCATTTAAGCTCTTATAAATTGGGATCGACATTCTTAAAATATTATTTTAAAATGCTCTAAGCTCATTTATTTGCATAGTATGTATGACTTTTAAATGTTGAATCATTGCTTGGTTAAACTAAAATTCTATTGACAGATGACATTTTTTCATCTTCCTATCATTTAATGCTTCTTTTTTTTTTTACTTTTGTAGTCTTAAATTTTACTATATCATACTTATTTCTATTTAATTAAAATTTTTTGATAACTCCAAATAAAATAGTTGGAAAAGTTCCGCAATATTCCAAATTTCAAATAATATAAATGTTATTAAAAAATTTTAAAACAAAATCTCAATTTTTGCAAATGAATATTTTGATTGCTTAAAAAAAACTTTTTTTGTTCATTTCCAATCATTTTTCTTTATTATAATTGAATTGTAATACTATTATTATCTTAAATTTTGATTGCTAACTTCGTATTTCTTTTTTTCTATTCACCATGCTAACATTGCTAACATATCAGAGAAGGAGATCTGATCACGAATATCAGTATCAAATGTCAATAAAACATTAAATTTTGCAACATTTCAAAAAAAAAAAAAAGAAATTTTTTTTTCGTCTCTTTTATTCATTGCTTTTTCCTAACAATCTTAAAAGAAGAAAAAAAAAAAAACCAAAACAGAAAGAGAAACTATTAAGTAATTTATAGAAAAGATAATATTTTTTTCAGTTTGAGAGGATCACATGAAACAAATTATTTTCACAGTCATTATTTTATAGAAATAAGATCAATCAATCAAGAAAAAACAAAACAAAAAAGTCATTCTTTTTACATAAGTGGAAAAATTCCGGTTTCTATAATTACTTAAATTAACTATTTAATCAAAATACTAAGAAATATTTTTCAAAATTACTAAGAAATATATATTAACTATTTAATCAAAATACTAAGAAATATTTTTCATCAAATGATAAATACTATTTTTCCATTGAAAATTGTTAAAAGATAATAGTAATAATATAGCTGAAAAAAAAATAATAATGTACAAGAAATTTAATTTAGATTCTAAATAAAAAGATATGAATAGGTGGTTCAAATGCTAGGAATATGAATTATTCAAAAAATAAATAAAAAAGAAAATAATCGTATCTGAATTGATGATAATGATGCATTCTCGTTATCAAGTGAAATAAGCATTGAAATAAAAATTAAAATAATTTTTATTGGAAAAGATGATAATAATTAATATTTTTCATCCGTAAATAAAATATCAATTTTCTAAGGGAAAATTCAAAAATTACGAAGGAATCAATAACCAAACCTACTGTTTTGTTGAATTCCTGATAAATATATTTTAACCTAAAGATAATCAATTCCATCGTATAAATCCATTATTGTTAAAAGTGAAAAGCATTACATTACGAATTGCTAATTGCAAATATTGTGCTTTTATTTTTTTCAAAAAAAAAAAAAAATTATGTCAATATGATATGCTTTAAAAAATTGAAAATTTTACAAGATTTAATTTATTATATAAATACATGCATAAGATAACATGAATGGTATGAATAAAACAATAATAATTATATTTCTTAATTTAAATTTCTCAAATTTTGTTCATCTAATTTTTCCGTCCAAATAGCTTTAAAAAAAATGCAACCTTCCTTTTTTGTTAGAAAAAAAAAAAAAAACCATTCATAGCATTAATTGCATTTTTTAGAATTTTTGGAAATGAAAAAAAAAAACTTTAACTATTTTTTTCTGCAATAATTCAAAGTTTCCTAATTTGTTGATAAGAAGCAAAAAAAAAAAAAGAAAATATTTGATTTAAGATTAAATAAAAAACAACTCATTTACTTTTCATTAATATATAATCATGTGAAAAAAAAAACAAAAAGTCATTTCTAAAACAAAAAAAAAAAAGAAAAATGAAAAAAAAAGTCTCATCAATATAAGCCATCTATTTTGGTGTTATCGTTTATCAGATTATACAATCAGAACACATTTGCATGAATAAATGATTTTTTCTCAAAAACGTCACATCCTAATCTTTCTTTTTCTTTTTTTAATGCAAATGAATAATAATTGTATAAAAGAGATTATTTAAGATTTTTATGATTAAATGATATATAATAAAATAATCTGATCACTGATAATTTAAGTAATATTTTAATTTAAATGATAATAATTCAAATTTTGTTAGTCCTTCTTAGTTCTGATTAATTTCTAATTAAGTTCCGATTAATTAATTAGTTTTGATTGGTTAAAAATTGATTACGAAGCGGTGTAAAAAAAAAAAGGAAATAAATAAATAACACACAATAGAATGATCATTGCTCAATTGCTCATCCATATTAAAACATAACAAATACATTTCATAAATTTTATTATTAACAACGATGTAACTATCATATTTAAATTATCAATGATATTTAATTTCATTTTTTGATTACAAATTTTATAAGTGAAATAGTTTATTCAATGTTAGTATCATTTTCTTTTTCATTTCTTTTCTTTTAAAATTAACTTTATAATTGATTACATAGTATAGCATTAAATGCATTATTTTAAAGTAATGAAATTTAATTTTTTTTTTTTTTTTTTTTTTTTTAATTCATCACTAATCAATTTCTCACAATTGTAAATTTCATTTTTGTTCTTTTCAAAATTTCATTTCATGGATTTAATAGATTTTTCTTTTTTTTTTTTTTATTTGTTGTTGGATGATACAGCTTTGTGCTTCCTTGTAACATTTATATTTAAAAGCTCTCTCTCTCCCTTTAAAAAACTCTCTCTCTCTCTCTTTAAAAAACCCTCTCTCTCCTTCATTTCATGATGACCGTTATGCCAGCTGTCTGTTCGATCTCTGAACGGTGTTGCTACGATACAATTTTATTCGATGATTGTATAATTTAATACTACTCGTCATCGTAACCCTTCCTCTTTCCCAATAAAAAAAAAAAAAAAAAAATTAAAGCTAAATGTTACATTTTCAAAAGAATCAATTGAAAATTTTATATATTTAATTGTAATTTCAAAAAATGCTATTTGAATTTATTGCAAACACAAATTTTTATTTAAATAACAATGAATAAATGAAAATATATACTCAAATACACAATTTAAAAATAACAAGAAGTATTAAACCTGAAAAAAAAAAAAAAAAAAGAAAGAAAATAATTAGCATAAGCTTAATCATTTTATTTCTTACACTGATTAATTCTTTCATATCATTATCATTAGTGGGAAAATTTTTATCAAATCTTTCATACTGATAGTTATTATATCGTTTGTATTATCTTTTAAATAATATCATATAATATTAGTATGAAAATAATGCAATTTGTGCAAAAAATTGAAAAAAAAAAAAGAAAATAGTTATATAATTTTATTTTTATAAAATTAAAAAAAAAAAGAGCAATATTTATGATTTAAATTTTTGTAATTAAAATCATTAATTTAGAGATTATTGCTTGCTTTAGCTAAATTTTAAATTTAAACGAAGCAGAAATTAAGTTTTACTACAAAATTTACAGTACTTTTCTGCCAATTCCATTTTTTTCTTTCTTTTATGAATTTATATCTGTTTTACCTTCATTGTATTACTCACAAAAAAAAAAAAGTGTCGTACTCATTAAGTATTTATATGAATTCTTTTATTTCTGATTTGTTTCATTTGAAATATACATTCAGTAAATTATGATACTTAAGGTAAAATTACAATACTTAAATACTTAAAATATAATACTTAAATATAGGATGTTGATTGTTACGAATATGTTAAACAATACTTTTTGAAAAAGTTGCAAAAAAAAAAAAAAAAGCAAATATTTATGAAACATTTTTTTCTTGCAATTAAATAAAATTGCTTTGATATTTTTGTATTATAATATTTATTGTATTGTCAAAAAGTTTATATTGTTTCCAAAAATAATTTAAAATTTTACAAAATTGTGAAAATCTTTGCAAAAAGATAATGCATTACAAATTACAATGTTTGTTAATAATGCAAAAATTTATTATTTCGAATCAAATTTGTAAAACTTTTTGCAAAAAAAATTGTAACTATGCAAATTCAAATGAATTTTATAAAATTTTTTGTAATAAAAATTGCATTGCAATTATGCAAATTTAAATCAAAATGCATTTTAATTAAACAAAATTATAACTAATCAAATTCAAATCAAATTTATAAAATTCTTTCTTAAAAAAAAAAAAACAATTTTATAACTCTTTTTACGAAGAATTTTATGTGGAAATTCAAATCAAATTTATAAAAATTCTTGCAAAAAAAAAAAAAATTTATATTGTAGTTATGCAAATTCAAATAAAATTTATGAAATTCTTCATAAAAAAATTATAACTATGCAAATTCAAATCAAATTTAAATTAAATTTATAAAATTCTTTGTTGAAAAAAAATTGTAACAATACAAATTCAAATTAATTTTATAAAATTTTTCGTAAAAAGAAAAAAAAAAAATTTTGTAACTATACATATGTATGCATTATTGCAGTTGCATGATGGAAATATTTTCATTAGTTAACTTTGACAAACGACAGCTAACATTGCCGTATCGTTCGTTAGGTGTTGCTGCTTTTTGAATTTTTCCACCATGTGAAAATACTATTTGGCGCCATGCAATCATTGCTGTTTTACGAAAATTGGGACTGAAATTAAGTTTACATACAAAAAAAAGACTGAAATTAAGTTTACGTACAAAAAAGACTGAAATTAAATTAAGTTTGTATACAAAAAAAAATTAAGTTTGCATACAAAAAAAGAGACTGAAATTAAGTTTGTATACAAAAAAAAGACTGAAATTAAGTTTGTATACAAAAAAAGACTGAAATTAAGTTTGTATACAACAAATTTTTTTTAAAGTTTGCATACAAAAAAGACCGAAATTAAGTTTGCATATAAAAAAGTTTTTTTTTAAAGTTAGCATACAAAAAAAAAGCCTGAAATTAACACACAAAAAAGTTCTTTTTGCACACAAAAAAGAGGCTGAAATTAAGTTTGTATACAAAAAAAAGACTGAAATTAAGTTTGTATACAAAAAAAGAGACTGAAATTAAGTTTGCATGCAAAAAAAGTTCTTGTTAAAGTTAGCATACAAACTGAAATTAAATTTGCATACAAAAAAAAAAAAAAAATTTTTTTTGAATTAATTATTTGTATGAAAATATGTATTATCAAAAAAGGAAAAAAAAAGAAAAAAAATTGTACAAACCTTGAAAATGCATAAACGATCACATCGCAAGCAAAATTAATATAATATAAGTAATGAGCGGTATTATATAAGAATATGGTAAGTGTACCATCTAAGCCACCAATAATTGAAAATTCATTACTTTGAAAGACGTATAATGCTATTGTATCCATTATTCGTAGTAAATAAAATGGTGTATTTAATGATATATATACTATTGGTACTACTAATAATATCCTGTAAATAATTTTTTTTTTTTTTGAAATTACAAATTTAAATTTATATTTGTTGCAAATTAGTTGCTATTTTCTCATAAATCATCCTGAAAAAAAAGAATGAAAAAAGAAAAAATATGATGATAACAAACATAGCTGAGCTTTGACGACGTCGAATTGAACTGCTATTAAAACGTGATCGATTAGAATCACACGTGAAACCACGTTTTACTTTTCCAGCAACTAGTAAATTCAATAAAACTACACAAAAACATGGCATTACATAACATAATATTACATCAGTAGCTTCGATAACAATCTTCAACAATTATTCTTTTGAAATTAAACGAAAAAAAAAAAAAAAAACAATTCCATTTTTTTTTTTTCACATAATCAATTAAAAAATAATATTTTAAATTTTAATTAGTGAATAATAAATGATAATATTTAAATGATCCTTTTGTATTTTTTATTATTAGAATTAAAAAAAAAAAAAAAAAAAAACTTAACTAACCAACCAGTGGTTAACTAATTTTGCGCAGTACAAACCAAATATTAAATCTTTCTAAGGAAATAAACTTTTAAGCTTCAATTTTAATTTGAAATTTTTTTAGCGTAGAATTGTGCAAAGCAAAATAACCTGAAAACTACCATCATATGGAATACATTTCCGTATATTCGGATATTGTGGATCACTTTTATCATTATACGGTATCAGTGATATGAACTGAATTAAATTGAAAGCGAATGGTACTGGAATCCAAAATAAAATCATTTTCCATCGATCCAAATGTCCATACTGTAAAATTTTGCTATTTTGTTCATAATTTTTACTTTTTTTTTTACTACATTTTTGTGGTTTTACTATTTTATAGTTTTTTATTAAAATCAATACAATCAATTGAAATATATTCAATTATTTACAGAATTAATATTAATAAATAAAAAAAAAAAGAATGAAATGCACAATTTTACTTATTTATCCTTTGTGCATATTTTGTCAGAAAATAAATTTAAATTAAAAAATTTTTAAATTTATTTAGTGAAAAATTAATAGGAAATAATTTAAGATAATTTCTATGATTTACTTTACTTTAAAAATATTTGCAAAAAGGTAAAGAGTAACCCGGGCATGTTTCAAAGGATATGCAATAGCCAAATAACGTTCAATTGTAAGTGCAGCAACGGACCAGCTACTGATATATGATGATGTTGATAAGATATATTCAATGATAACACAAAAGTGATAAGTGATAAAATCAAGTTTGAATAGAATTAGTAATAAACCAAGTAGAAAAACGCTATCTGATGTTGTCAAAACTATTAAATAGAGATTAGCTGAGATCTGCAAATTGTTTGCCTTAGAAATTAGATATTAAAATGATAAAATTATTAATAAATGATTTTAGTCAAATAACTAATAAATTGTAGTAAAATGAAATTAATAAAAAATGAAATTATTTTTTATTAAAATGAAATATTTTGGTAAATATTTTTGTGGTAACAATCAAAATATGTACTATTTCAAACAAAACGTTTTATTCGTTTATAACAAATTTAAAATTGAATTTTTTGAAATTATAATTGCGCTATAATTTTTACTGTTATTTTTACTGATATTAATGAATATTAATTTTATTTGTTATAATCAAATTTTTATAATATATATATATAATAAAGAATAGAGAAAAGAAAATGCAAAAATAAACATTTTTGTTGATCATTTTTTTAAAACATCAAAACTGTTAATTTCGATCAAAAATTAGTTTTATTATCCTTTCTTTCTTTGAAATTTTCGTTTGAGCATATTAGTAAATAGAAGAAAATAAACAAAAAAGAAAAAAAAAAGAAAATTTAAATAAATTTAATAAACTTACTTCTCGTAACCGTGAATGAAAGATGGTAACCAATGAGATGACATTACCGCACAAACCAAAAATAACAATTATTGGTAAAATGAAAAGATATAAATCGGTGCCTGTATTCTCCAAATTTGTTGTACTATTATTATCTAACACTTCCGTAACATTCATTTTGCTTTTAGTAAATTTAATTTAGAAGAATTAATTTAAATCACTAAATGAATAAGTCCTGAGATTGTACCTAAAAATTAAAAGATAAAAAAGAAAATTGTTAAAAATTGTTGAAAAAAAAAAACTAATGATACAGGATAGAGTTAATTTTGATTATTATTGATATCAATTACAAATAACACGAAATATGCGTTTATTTTCAGATTTCTAAAAATTTCACTAAACAAAATGGACTATTCGTTTTTAAATTAGTATTATTTTATATTAATTTAAACAAACAGTTTTGATAGTTAATTTGATCAGTTATCTCATGATTAGTAGAGAGCTAACTTGATTAGTTAACTTTAATTAGTCGAGAGTTTAATACAACAACTATAAAGTAAGTAAAATTAAGTATTATAAATTAATTGATTGTTTAATTAAGTCTTAAAATTTAAACTCTGGCAAATCTTTTATACATTAATGAATGATTTAGAAAGAAATGTAATAACTGATAAATGATCTATTAGCTAAATGATGTTCAAATTTTTAACTATTTTTTTTTATCTTTGAAAAAAAGTCACTAATTCAAGTTAGCAATCAAAATTATTTGTAATTAAATTATATCTATCAGGTTTGATAACATTTCCTTCGAAAAATCTTATCAAATTTTTTAGGTTTCAAAATTATTCAACCTATCAGTAATAATACTTATTTTCACTTAACAGAATTTCCAAATTAAATTAATAACATAAAATCTGAAATACACTAGAAAATTATGCATTCAAGAATTTGTTTACTTATTTGAAATTAAAATGATACTGTGACAACAAATTTATTTCATATTCTTGTAATTTTACTTTCTAAAAAAAATATATTTATCTTTTATTAAGTAATATGCTTGCTGAAAAAATTTTTGCACATTGTATTTTCCAATTAATCAATATTAATTTATCTTATGCATATCAAAAAATTGAATTTAAGTATTTTCAAATTTAAATTTTTTATCAAAACTTTTATTTACTCAACTAACTATTTCATACTTTCACAACAGCTGTAATACTAGCCGCATTTCCTTATCAATTCTAAAAATTCTAAAAGAAATAAATTCTACCATTTTCTATCAATGAAACATAAATTTTGTTTACTCAAAAAAATAAAAAAAAAATGAAAAGTTTAAAGAATAAAAAAAATAATTTTTTTTTCAAAAAAAAATTTTTTTTTTTTTTTTTTTTTTTCTTCTCTCACAATATTTATAATTTATCACTGAATGAAAATTAAAGATTCGTATTTATTTGATAACTTGTGGGAACTAAAATGATCGAATTTATTTCTTTCCAATTTCTTTTTTTTTTTTCTATGAGTAAATAATTTGAGAAAAAAAAAAGGAAGAATAAGCTAAAATTATGTTAAAAGTTTGAATTAGTTCGAAAGACTATTTTAATCTGAAAATTTTTTAAATGTAAAAAATTTTGTTCCATTTTTTTGCAATAATTTAGCCAAAAATTTGTGATTACTTTTGATGAGCTAAGTAAATAACTAAGTAAAAAAAAAAAGTTTTTGTCTATTTGTTGTTGTTTACATCAATAAATTATTGATTTAAGTATTTGTAGTAAAAATTCATTAATCATAAATGAAAGAGAAGTTTATGAATAAAAAAAAAAAAAAGATAAATTTATTAAAAAAATGAGATAGATAGTATTATTTTCACCTCTGTTTAATTTTCAAATTTAAATTTTGGCAAGCCAAAACAAAATAGCTTATCTTGCTTGATGATTTTAATATAAGTAATTATTTCTACTGAGTTTACAACATGGATAAACAATTAAGCGTTTCGATTTAAAAGGAATTCAAATTCATTAACTGAGAAATGAGATATTTTATTTTAATATTACTTAAAGTATAATTTTAACTTAATTAATACTAATTAAAGTGTATTTAACGTATAATTAAAATATATGATCTCAGTGACAAAATTATTTATTCTGTTTTTATCTTTTGATTCGTTTCATCTTTATAAAAAATTAATTTTTCTTCCTTATAAAGAAATTACTAGTGACTTTATTTTTAGTATGCTTTAATAGTACCACAAAATGTCACATACAAAAAAATTTGTTGACAATTGCAGAAGTAAATAGAAGTAAGAATAATAGTTGAATATATATCTGTAAAAGTATAATTTTTAACTGCAATCATTCTGAAAGTTTTAAATATTAATTGATTTTTGAAAAGTTACTAAATCAGTGAGTTTGGTGATGATAATTTATGATAAAATAATTATCAGTATGAAGTAAAATTTAATTTTATTGTAGATAATGGTTTGTCTCAGTTGATTAAATCAGATATTATTATCAGTTTAACTTTATTATCAGTTACAAGTGTAATGGAACCACAGAAATATACAATTATACGAAGGAACTATCAATGCCTTTCATAATGAATCAGTGAATAAAAGCAATTCGAAAAGAATTTAACATCGTTAACACTTCAAGCATTTAATTTTTATAATTAAAAAGCATATTCAAAAAGCATTTTAATTCAAAATTGATAAAACTATTAAAAAACAAAAAAACAAAATTTCTTAGTTGTTATTAATGTATTAATTAATTATTAATTTATTCCTCAATTTGGTTGATTAAAATTAAATTATTGGTTATTTGAAATAATTGTTATAATATTAGCAAATTATTAATAACTCAAAAAAAAAAAAAAAAAAATTAATTCAGCTAAAAGAAATAATATAAAATATTAAGTTAAAGTGGAAAACATAGGTATCAAACATTCCAATATTCCTAGCTAAATTATGAAAAGAAATTGAGAAAAATTTATTAAAAAATTATAAATGAGATTTAATAGATTTGCAAATTTATGAATCTAAGAATTCCAATTTGAATTCGATGATTTCAGAAAATAAATTTTTTAAAATAAAACAGAAATGGCAAATGTAATAGAGCATAAGTTGAGACAAGCTGAAAATTTCACATTAATTAGAAGTAATATTCCGAAATGCAAATATATATTTATTAAATAATAGGAATAATGAATAACAATTCTAAGTAACTTATTTTTAAATTCAAATAAATTTTAATTTTCCTTTTCAAATTTATCTCTCTCTCTCTCTCTCTCTCTCTCTCTCTCAAAAAGAAGCGTTATTCTTTAATGAATACTGTTTATAGCAAATTGTTTTGAAATTTAAAAAATGACTGTAATAAAATTAAAAAAAAAAAAAAAAAAAAACCTATGCAACAATTTTAAATAGCTCATTTTTAAATTAAAATAAAACTTCAATAATCTAGCAAAATTAGAATAAAAATGTAAAAAAGAAAAAAATTTACTATTTTTATGAATGAATAAAGAAAAAAGGCAAATTTATCATGATTTTTTCTATGTGAAACTATAAATCATAAAAATTAATCAAAATTTTTCGCACGAAAAATCAATATTTTGAAGCAATCGATAACGATTAGTATGATTGGTTGATTGATAAACTGATAGTAATTTAACTCTCAAAGTATCTACAATTTAAGCATCTAAGCAAAATTTAATTTTTTTTTTTTTTATTGTCCTAAAAACACGAATGTTTAAGCACTTTGAAACTTTAAAACAAAAAAAAAATCAATCTTTGTTAATTAAGCAATTTTTAAAATCAATCAAAACATTTGAGTCGAGAATTTTACCAATTAGTAGATGTATTTCTTAAAAAAAAAAGAAAAAAAAAAGAGTAATACTACTCGAATATAAATAATAGTAATAATGAAAAATTTGATGAAGAAAATTTCAAAAAGTATTTGATTTTGAAGAAAACGATACCATTCCAATTTATATTATATGGTTCATAATAAATTTTTTATGCTATATTTTTCTTTCAAATTTTTATTTCGAAAAATTTAAAATTGAAAAATTTTTAAATGATTGTTAAAAATTAATAGCAATAAAGTGATAAAAAATGATGGCGATGAAGTTTCAATAGAAATAAACTTCATATGTTTAATAATAGTTATCATTTCTTGTCCAATTTATCTAAGTTAAAATAAAATGAAATTTCCATTTTGTCAAAAAAGGACGAAAAAATCAATCTTTAGGATTAATTTAAATAATAAATGAGAAAGAAAGATATTTCTGTATATTTTCATTAACTATTAATAGCTCATTCTAATTTAAAATGAAATAAGCAAAAGTTCATATTTTAGCAAAATCACACCAATAATGTTTTAATTTAATTGTTAATGCTAAAATTTAAAAAAAAAAAAAAAAAAAACAAAGCTATTATTTATGATAGGTAGTAGCGACAATAATAGCAATAATTAAATTAAGTTTTTTTAATTTTCAATTATTTTAAAAAAAATTGGTGCAAATAATTTAGTAATAACTATAAGTGATTTATGACAAAATAATAAACTTAGAATAAATAAATTATCTCAGATAAAATCTAAACTTTATAATTATAATTGATAAAAATGATAGCAAAAATATTATTTTTCAGAATAAAATTAACAGAATGTAATTATAATTTCATTTTTGTTCAAATAATAATCCCTAAGTTATAAATAAGTAAACATTAAAAAAAAAAAAAAAAAAAAAGAGAGAGAGAGTTACAATAATTGTTTATAGTAAAAATCTCGCATAGTTTAAAAAGTTTTTCAAAGTAAAAAAATTTTTTAAAAGTGCCACGAATTTCTTTTCGTTAAAATAAATAACAGCTATTATAATATCGAATGATTAAAAAATGGCTGAAAACATTAAAAATTACAATGTGTATTCATTTTTCTTTCATTTCAATGTTTTATTATAATTTTATGAGAAACGAAAAGTTTAGAATAAATGAATCATAATTGCACTAAAATGAAAAAAAAAAAAATTTTCTAATGCAAAAATATGTAATTTTAATAATATTATTATTATTTTATTTAATGTTTTTTTTTTTCTTTACTTTTATTTTTTTTTTTTTTAATAATTTTATAAATTTATTTAAAAACTTTGTTGGGAAAGTCAACTTTGTCTCCAAATTTTGCTATGAAATATTTTACTAAATTCAATTTTTCCATTACTAACTATTAAGGTATAATGAAAATTGAAATAAAATATACTTGCTATTATTAAAAAAAAGAAAAAAAAGGAAAAGTTAGAGAAGAGTGAAACAGGTGTTTGTAATAGTTCAAATTTTTGATTTTAATAAAAAAAAATATGCAAGAAAATAATGAGTTCCAGATGATTTTGTTCAGTTTATGCTTACTTGCATAAATGAATTAAAATATATGCATGAAAATTGATCTTTTTTAAAAAAAAAAATATGTAATTTTAATGCAAATTGAAATATTTCATTTTTTTTTTTTAATCTATGATAAATTAATTAAATTTTTTCTCATCCAAAATTATCAAAATTGATAATAATTTCAAAGTGAATGTAAATCAATGAACATTAATGATTTCTTTTTTTTCAAAAATTTTTTTATGAATATTTTAGTTTCAGTATAAAAATTATATATAAAAAAAAAAAGCATTATACTCATATTTTGTGTAAATACGTATATACCTACGTCTTACAAAGCATTACGTGTTACGTGTTACGTATTAATGTTTACTTATGCATATATCTCTAATTAGCTAAAAGAAAATGCTTCTCATAAAATTTTAGTAACCCTTCTTCTCTTCCTACTATTTTCTTCAATATTATTTCCTTTGAAAGTTAACACTTCCTTTTTTTGTTTTGTTTTTTCTTCAACCCATCAATGTGTCTGTGTGTCGTTCTAACATTTCTTGTAAACAACTGAATTATCCATCAATAATTATCAGTGAAAATACAAAGAAATTTAATTTTCAATAACATTTTTAGCGGAAAGAAGAAAAAAAAAAGTGTTAAACGATGATTTCAAGCATATAAACTGAATTTAAGCTATGCCCTAAAGGCTTTACCATCAAATGCTCAAAAATATAAACTGAAAAAAGAAAAATAAATAAATAAACAATATGAGCAAAGAAATAATCATATATGTAATGCAAATTCATTCAACTTACAAAAATTGATCTAATTATTTCGCGTTAATTTTTTTTTTGAAATTTAAATTGTTTACTTTTTTTTAATATTAGTCTAAAAATTTATAATTAAAAATTTCAATTTGAATAAAAAATTTCTATTTGAATATCAATAAACCTAAGCTTAAAAAGTAAAATGATAAGCAATTTAATAAATTAATTTTAACTTATCAGTGATAGTGTATTTTTTTTTATCATGTGCATTAAAATTAATTGTCAAATTACAAAAAATTCAAGCAATTTTTTTCTTTTTGTTTTTGTTTTAAATTACCTTTGTTATTTTGAAGATAAACTTATGAATGAAAAATGTTTATCATTGCTTCATTTTATCTAAAAAACTTATACACTTTTTTTTTTCTTCAATAATTTTTATTAAAATAGCAAATAACTTTGATTCAATTAAGCAACATTTTCAATACTGCAATGAAGGAAGGAATTCAAAAATTTTCAAAATCTCAAAACATTTAAAAATGATTGACAAAAATTTGAATTCAAAAAATATTATTCACAAAAAAAAATTAGCAAAAATTTAAATTAAAATATCGACAAATGGACTATTTATAAGTGTAATATTTTCAATTGTATATTTAATTTCTCTGTTAGTAATTAAATAGAATGCGAATTCAATAAATAATGAGCAGAGAAAATATGAAATGATGAGAAAATCATTTACAAATAGCTAAAAGAATTGAAAATTGCTTGATGAGCTATTTAAATGTCAAAATGAATCATTCAGTTATTCATAAGGTTTGCTGCTTTTTTCACATTTTTTTTTTAATTTATCTTTTTAGGAATAAATATTTGCGATAAGTTGAACAATTTCTTTTTGTTGATATTTTCTGATCTTTTAACTTTCTAACATTAATGTCCAATAAAATGAGTTAATGAGACATCCAACTAAAATAATGTTGAAATATTTGAAATATAAGTTTCATGACATTTTTACAAATTTTACGAGAGAAAAATATTAAAATTGTTATTTGACAAATCATTTTTTCATTTCCAATTATTGAGGAAGTAGCTTTCCGATCGTCAATAATTGATGTAATTTACAGGAAATAGTTATATTTATCTTTCTTTAGAGGAAATTACGATTGAGCCGTACCGTTCGTTTACAATGTCAAAAGCTAAGGAAATTTTTCAGTACTTTAAAAGGTCACTTCAAGACATGAAAATTGAATTTAATTCCGGAATATAATCGAAATTAACTGCAGCAGTTGTAGTAATTTAACGAAAACTGTAAAAAAAAAAAAGCTAACGAAAGAATCATTAAGTAAGCTTCGTTTTGTAATAGAAATATTTGTCGTTCGTTTTTACTGAAGCAGAACAAAAACGACTTGTCAATGACGTAAGTAACGTGTAGCATTTCATATTATTTGCTTGACGACATTCCGGTAAAATGGCAAATTAGTCCAGTGATAAGAGCAAAACATCAAAATGGTATGAAAGTAAAATAATTGTTTAGAGTGACGTAAGTAGCGTGTTACCTGCTATACTTGATAAGCCGAATATGACGTGATGGAAATTTTTAGAATATTATCGCACGTATAACGTATAATTAACAAAATGAGAAAGAATATGCGAGAATAAATGAAAATAATTTTAAGACAAAAAACAAAACCAACTCAGTTAGCCAATTAACAATTTTGCGTTTATTTTATTTGAATGTAAAATTGCAATAATTACATTTACATCGCTTAGTAATTTTATCCTTTCGTAATGACACTTTTTTTTTTTTTTTTTTTAAATGAAATTTTACAGTATTACAAAGTAATATGTTTGAATTTTTTTTTGCGAAAAAAAAAAAAAAGGTTCGAATAATAAAATTGGAATGAAAAATTGATTCAAACATAATATATATAATAAGTAAAGTTAAAAGTTTTAAACGAATTCATATGAAACTTTCATTTACGTTCAATTAATTTTTTTTTTATTGAATTTTTACATTATTGTAGAAAAGAACAAAAAAAAGAAAAAATAATTAAAAGAAAAAAAAAAACATAATATTGATTCAAAAAAAAAAGCTTTTATTATTCCATCAGAAAATATTTTGAATAGAGAAATTGAAGAAATTTGCAGATTTCTTCCATTCTTCCTTCTCACTTTTTTATGTTTGTTTATTTTCATTGAATTAATTTAAAAAATTTAATTATACTATGAGGAAATTAAAGTTATTGAAGTACAAAAATACTAACCGTTTTAATATTTAGGAATAGAAGGACACATTTAGGTAACAATGTTTTTGCTTTTGTCAGTTATTTGAATTTCCATAAAAATTAATAAACAAAAAAAAAAAAAAAAAAAAAGGAAATTAGCTAAGAATAAGAACAATAACAGCAGATGACAATATTGGTGACATCATAATATTACCGCTTCTCTTCCTGAGAGCATTAATTAAAATTGAAAAAAAAAAAAAGTTTCTTAAAATCATCATTAATTCTTTAGTCGTTATTAGCAAACAAATCATTTACAGATTCATTAAAAAAAAAGTGAAAAAAAAAATTTGGGAAATTGAAATGTTTTTTGAATTAATTAAATTGAATAACGATGATTGAGTAAATTTATGAAAAATAATTTCACAGTTATAATCTATCAGTTCATGTAACTCATATTAGATTCAAAATTTATCAAAAATTTCTAAAAATCAATCAGCAGTATTTTTTTTTTCTTATTTTTTCCATTTTTAAATTTGCTAATAATGCCAAAAAAATTTCCAACAAATGAATTAATTAATTTTCTTGTTGATAATTTTACTTTAATTATTTTCATAAAAATTTCACATGTTGTGTAATTTTATATTTTAACAACTATTTTGTTTCATTTAATATAAAATTTAGAAATTTTAATAAATTAAAAATTTGAATATTATGCCTATCACTCCGACGAATAACTTTTTAATAGCAAGCAAATTTACGATTATTAGCTTATGCTAGTAAGAAAAAAAATTTTTGATTACTATAAAATTTTTTGAAATGAAATATAAAAATTTGTATTCGTGAAGAAAATTTCTGATACTATAAGAATAACATAGGATAAAATAAAATTAGCAATAAATTTAATTTTGTTTTTGCTTTGATATCTATGATAAATATTTCTAAAATGAAATTTTTTGCACTAATTTTTAATTTTTGATATAATTTAATTTTTGTTAACAAAAGAAAAAAGAAAGAAAATAAAGTCACATGTCATTTTGTTTTATTAACGAAAAAAAAAAAAAAAATGAATGAAATTTCAAATATTTGTATAAAGATTATTAGTACAATGATTTTAAATGTTACGCCAGATGTAATTCAAAATTCAAAAAAAAAAGAAAAAAGTTTTTTTAAACAATAGCATAAAAACAAAAACAAAGCGATAATCTTAAATAATTTATCTAAACAGCAAAAAAAATATCTATATCTAAATAAAAATAAACAGATTGATTAAATTATTTAACTTAATTTATACTACTTTAACCTTATCACAATTATTTGGCATATACTTGAACAAAATAACATGTGAATTTCCTTTCTTTTCTTTTTTTTTTTGTTAACAAAATTTAAATTATATTAAAAAAAAAATAAAAATTTTGAATTTAGAAAATAAGTCTTTTACACTATGCTTATATTAAAATATCATAGCAAATCTTATCTAATTCCATTCTGCTTAATTAAAAATATATTTAATTTTTTCTTTCTTTTTTTTTTGTCGTCACTAATAAGATATGTTTAAATATATTTTAACATACAAACCTTTAATCAAACCTTATTAGTGGAATATTTGTTAAAGGCAAAAATGCTACTTATTCAAAGTGAAAAGAAAAGAGAATATAATATTTCCTTGTTTAAAGATATAATTATTTATTTGCAGTTCCTCTCTTTCCTCTCTTTCTTTCCCTCTCTTTCACTCTCTCTCTCTCTCTCTCATTAAATTTATTAATATTTTTAAGACAGTAAAAGGATATATTTTTGAAATATTCATTGAACTTATTGTGCTAATTATGCAGAGCTTAATACAATCAGACATTATGCTAAAATAAATTTAAAATGTTCACAGATAATATTAAAATCGATCTTCTTTGTTGTTTTTTTTTTTTTTTTTATTTTAAAATTAAAGTTATTGATAAATTTACTGATAAAAATTAAACTTACTGGGTAAAAAGTATTTCTGTTTTAGATTGGCATAAATTTAGTATTCCAATTTTTACCATTGGAATTTATGTTCCTCAATGTTAATCGTTCTTAAATCTTAAATTATTAATTTAAATCTTTTCTATTTTCAGCTTTTCTACTTGCTTTTTGCTAATTATTTATGTTGTTAGCTTCATTTTGAAAAGTGAGAAAAAAAAAAGGGTGCTGGCGGTAGGTTGTTTGAAATTAAATTGCGCTGATAAAATAAGCAAAATACAGAGAAGATTAGTGAGGTTAATGCGACATTTGCGCTTCAGCTTACATTCGCTCATATTTTTTCGCTTTTTCAATCCTTAGATAATTTTCATTTCTTTTTTACTCATCCATTGCGTTTATGTACGGTTAAATTTAAAATTTCTATTTGAAAATCGAGCAAACACCTAGAAATTGACATTATAAAATATAAGAATTATTGAGAGAGAGAGAGGGAGAGAGAAATGTACTGAATTAAATGTTTCTTTTACGAAAAAAATCATAAAATTTGAACAATGTTTAATGTCTTTATTGTACTAATAAAAATATGAAAGTATTTTAAGTGAAAGTAAATAATTAAAAATGCTTTAAATAAGCTAAAGGAGTAAATAAGAACGCGAATTATGCCTAAAAGTCCAGAATATATTTCCATTTAGACAAGCTGATAATTTTTCAGAATGTTGACCTGAATTGTTAATTTTTTTTGTTGAATAATCTGGTCTGATAATTAGTAAATTGAAAGAAGATTATTGACTAGCACATCAGCAAGATTAATTAATTCAATAATAAAAGCTATACTTGATGAAGAGCTTGTCAACAAATTTAAATTTTAATTCCATAAATCGATAGCTTTAGCTAATTTATTTAAAAATTTAAAGCAAAAGTAAAATTTATTGAGGCAATGCTGTCATAATTAGCTGATAAACTGAATTTTTATTAATAATAGATCAATATGATATATGCTGCAGTATAGAATTTCTTTCTTTTTTTTTTTTTTTGAAAATAAAATTCAAATAAATTTGTACTTCAAAAAGAAAAATATCTGCAAACCAATAAACAACTCTTTTTTCTCTCTCTTTCTCTCTCTCTCTCTCTCTCTTTCTGTTTAAATATAATTCATTTTTTCATGAGCCGAAAGCAAAATGAAAAAAGAAAAAATTCTCTGAAATGACATAAAATATGAAAAAGTGAAAAATTTTTGCCTTAAAATTTGTAAATGAAATGTGCACATCAATTTGTAAAATATGAACATTTATCTCTTGCAGAGGTCAAATTGCAAAGGTCAAATCTTTAGTTTTATTCAATTTTCGATCAAAAAAAAAAAAAAAAATGAAAAGTTAATTTCTATTAATCAAACTATAACTCATATCATACCTTACTTTTAAAAGTTTATCATTTTTTATAAAAAAAAAACTCATTCATATTTATCTTTAAAGTTTTATTTTAAGCTTTAACAAATTTGATAAAAAACATTTTATAAAAAAACAAAAGTACTTTTGGGTAGCAAACAGGTGATTTAATAGCTGAAATTTTTAAAAAATTTCATTATTTGCATTTAAACTTTTAGCAAAATTTAATGTGAAAATTTAGTTTAGCAAATTTATTCTGCCCATTCAAATGAAGCAATTATTTATAGCAATAATTGTAAAAAGTTAAATTGAAAAAGATTGAATTGAAAAAGGGTCAACAAGAGTTTCTCTTGAATAGAATCACATAAAAGGATAATTTAATAGAAATTAATAACAGATTAAAGACATATAAAAATGCTGCAGCAAAATCAAAATCAAAATTAAAATTATTATCAACGATCATAATAAACCACAATTTGATTGATTGATTGATTGATTTTTTTTTCAATTATAATTAAATTAATCAAAGCTAAGTGAAAAAAATGATTAATGAGAAATATCAAAAAGATTATGCTAATGAGAGAATTAAATAGGAAACTATAATTGAACTTTATTGAAATTAAATATTTGAGGAAATCATAAATGGAAAAAAAAAATAGTTGAAAAAAATGTAAACAATTTTGAAGCAAATGAATATAAAATTTTGGAGCAAAAAAAAAATTTTTTTTTTTTTTGCATATTTGCTTAAATTAAATAAGAAAATGCTTATTGTGTGTATTAACATTGGAATATATTTGATGAATCGGATTTTGCTGGCAAAAATTTTCGTTTTTTTTCTTTTTTTTTCATTTGAATTCTTTCTTCTACAACTTCCTTTGCATTTCTAAATTGTAAGTTGTAATTTGCAAATTCTAAACTTACTTTGCATATTCCATATGTGATTAATTGATTTTATTAAATTGAAAGTTTATTTATTTGAATTTTGCTTTCATTGTTTTAAAATTAAAATTACAAGAAAATTATTCGACTAATATTTTAAAGTTAAAATTATTTTTTCATTTTTTGGCATTCTTAATGATCGATTAGTGCGAGAACTTAAAAAAATGCTATAAGTCTAATTTAGAGATAATTTTTTTGCAATAATTTTAATCGATTGGATAATTTAACCCAAATTTTGAATTATGATGCTATAACAGTTTCCTTCGAATCTATTCAAAAAAAAAAAAAAAAAAAATTTTTTTTCTGAAATGCTAAATTAAGAAATTTGAAGCAATAAATAGTCTTTTCTGAAATGAATGAGAAATCTTTCTTTTCTTCAAATATATCAATTCGTGTAAAGGAGTAAAATCAAAATTACAAAAATTTTGAAAAGAATTTTCAAAGACATTTTTAAAAAAATAGAAATTTTAAAAATTTTAGTCTCAAAATTATAGTTGTTGAATTTCTCAAAAGTGTTCACATGTTGAAGCTACAAAACTACTTTTCTAAATAAGATCAAGTCTTCAATGCAAAATTGCAATTGTCACAATTGCGCTCGAAAGAAGCAAGTTAGACTGAAGTTCATTCATTTGCATTAAATTATGTTATAATCTTTAATTTGTATAAAATTGCCACTTCTGCAAGTGTAAACAAATTACTATCTCATTTCCTATTTTCCTTAATTTTTTTTTTTTTTTTTTTTTTTGATTAATTTTAACTTTTATATGAAATAAAGAAAATTTTAAATTCGAATAATTTGCATATTTTTCATCTTTTTGCTGTTACATTCAATTGTAAAAACTTAGCTATGTTATTTTTATTTTGATTTTAGATTTTTTATTGAAAGTAAATATTATTATGTTGCAAAAGAATAATTAAATTTTCTATGGCTTCTGTATTGGATAAAAAAATAATAATAATATGGAAATTATAATTTAAAAAATTTTAACTTACAAATACACACTGAATGTTGTTGCAATTGTAGTAAGAAAGAGTTTCAGATTGATGTAAAATATTATCAAACATACTGTAAAATGAATTGCAATAATAATAAAAGTATTTTGTTAAATAAAAAAAAAAACATTCAAAAAAATTTGAAAAAAAAAATTTGTTGATGTATAAGCATTTTTTATTTCATTTAATAAGTTTAAATGAAATAAACATAACAATTAATCTTTAACTTAATATTCTAAAACATTAAAATTATTCCTTTGCATTTCCGTCTTCAAAAAAAAAAAAAACAAGAAAGGTTAAATGAAAAAATAGAGGGAGAGAGAAAGAGAGAGAGAGAGAATGGAAGGAAAGAGAAATTGAATTTTATTATGTTAGTGAAATGATTGAAAAAAAAAAAAAAAAAAACGATAATTATGAGCATAAATCATTAGTAATTGCTGGTGTTGTACTTGTCGAACGATCAATTGGTTGTCCATCAGCGCTTCGATCACATAACATCTGCGCATTTCAACTGATTCATTTCTTTTTTTTTTTTTTTTTGAAGATATCATCGTATATATGCATGTAAAGATAGAACATTTAAATCTGAAGTTAGTCCTAATTAATTTTTTGCTAATTATTAGAAAATATTTCAAGAATTAATTTTATAATATTTAATTTATTCATTGATTTATTTGCATATTTATATTTATTTCTTTTCTTTCTTTTTTCGATTCATCAGAAAAATTTTTCATTTACTAAAACATTGACATGTGACATTATATGTGACAAAAGCAAAATAATTTGTGGTATCTTAAACTAGCCAATCGAAATAGCATCAACTTTTTGGTAATTATGAATCTTTTTTGCTTTTTATTTTTCATCTATTTTCGTACCAATTAGGCGCAAAATGTAACCGATCAAATTGCACTTATCTACTACTTTGATAGCTTTTTCTTGTTATATTTATTTATCCAAGTTATTCATTTTATTATTTTTAATCAGTTAAAGTTTAATTGAGATTCGAAAATTTTCATAATAAATTTTATGCTTTTTTAACACAACTGAACTCTTACTTACTTTACCTTCATAAAATTTTATAAACAAGTGAAATATTTCAGTAAAGTAACTTTACTAATCGATTGTATTTAGCAAAAAGAAATAAAATAAACAACATGAAACTTTAAATTAAGTAATTTTCTTTTATTTGAAAAAGTTTCAACTAACCTTTTATCCGTTCAATTTCTAATTTCATTTGTATCCAAAGATTTTGAAAATGAAAAAAAAAAAAAAAAAAAATTCATCTTTACACAACGATAAGGGTATTTATTTATTTATGAAATACAAATATTATTGAATGATTAGCATTATTGATTGATTTTTTATTTTTTGATCCTATTTTTTGATGCTCAAATCTATTACACATACATACAAACATACACACACATGCATAAACATACATATACACGCATACATACATACATAATATTATTAATTACATTTCTTTTTTTTTAATTATTAATTACAATATTTTTTAATTATTCTCTATTACTAATTACAATATTTGAAAGAATTGAATCATTCGATTTAAAGATTAAAAAAGAAAAAAAAAAATCGAATCGTTTAAATTTTTCACTTTCTTAACAAAGCAAAATTAAATGTTATCAACCGGATTGGGCTAACTGTTCCACGGAATGAAATATTGACCGGAATCTACTTCGTTGTGCAATATTACTGATTGCATTTTCAAGAATTCTTGCTTTCCTTCCTGCTTCATCCATACGTTTAGCTGTCCTTTTCAGAGCTTTTTTTGTTATTGTTGCTGGTAATGCAACACAAAATGCGCCGCTAGTTGAACTAAAAATAAAAAAAAAAAAAAATTTTTGCTCCTATAATTATTAATTTTCTTTTTTTGATTTTTAAATTTACATTCATTTTTCAAATTAATTTTTATTAATTTAGCATAAAATGAATTAATTTATAAACATGTATAAATGCGCTCTTTTCATTAATTTCCTTTTTTTTTTTTAATAAAAAACAAATAATTAATATTTAGAAATTATTAGGAAAAATCCATCTTCTCTTTTTTTTTTCTTCTTTTCATTTATTTCACATTTTGAATTCTATTTAGTAAGCAATTAAAAAATCATAACTTACTTACTTGTTTTTGATCGGCAATGAGCGCAAGGGAGTAACTGATTGATGTGATGAAGCGGCTTTTCTTAAAGCTGTCAATGCTGTAACTAAAATATTGGACCATTTCAGAATTATTGAATTTCAAAATTATGAATGTTTCATTGATTAATATATTTGTACAATTTCGTTTTCGTTCTCTTTTTTTCGTTTTTTTTTCGTTTTTTTTTTTTTGAACTTTTTTGTTATTTTTGTTATAATTTTAAGAATTACTTAAATGTGACATTACTTTTCTCAATCACAAGAAATGTCGTTAAACAATTAGCAAACAAAATGATAACAATTTCAAATAAATGATAAATATTTGAAAAATTAGCATTTTTGATTTCTATTTTGAATTTTCCAACTAAAATTCAGTGCTTAATTTGTTAGAATCTTGAAAGATACACTAATGATTTTAAACGTTACAAAAGAGAAATGAGAGAAAACTGATATGAATTTTGAGTAAAGTCATTTTCAATTTCAAAGAAAAAATTTTCATAAAAACCAAAGTTCATTGTTAAAAAAAGAATTTAAAATCATTTAGGATAAATTATTAAATTTTGAAGTTTTGATGAAAATAGCAGCTGTTAAGCATCATCAGAACATTATGGAAAGCAATTTAAAAGCTTCAAATAAATCAAAACCACAATTACATTTTAATTAACTAAGTTTAAAAATTGTTAAAGAAGATCGACAATCAAGATTTTAACTATTATTATAAGCAATATGTCAAATGTATTGCACATAGATTTTTTTTTTCAATTTCAAAGAAATAATTTTAATTTGTTAACAAAAATAAAAACAATTTGGAAACAATTTTTTGTAGATTATTTATAACAAAATATGTATTTAGAAAAAAATGGAAAAAAAAAGACCTTCTAAAGTTTGTAGCATATGATTATTCTTTTTTTTTAAATTTTTTTCTTCAATAGATTGCACTTTTTTTTTAAAAAAAAAAAAAAGAAACCAATTTGTCAATTGTTAAAAATTTCAATAAATTTTCTATTAAAAAAAAAGCTAACAGCAATATCTTCTTTTCTAAACACCTGTATATATATTACACCTGTGCATATATATGTATATTTATAGTTGTTTGTGAAATATTTTTACCACTTTCTTTTTTTTCTGCATTATTTTAATTTCATAAATAAATAGTAAGGTGATACTTAAATTTGAAAAATTCATAACAATCAATAATAAAATTTGTTTTTTTGTCTTTTTTTTGAAAATACTATTTGCGCTACTATAATAACTAATATTGTTTTTGTTTTTTAAACTTTTATTTTCTTTTTTAAATATGCAATATTAGAAAAACTTTTTGCTACGTTTATGAGAAATTTGTAAATTTCCCTTTTTTTTTTTCTCTCTTTTTGATGATACTAAAGATAAAATAGGGAAAATATTTGCCTTATAAATGATGAAAAGATTTGCAAAAATGTAAGAAATGAGTTAAAATGAAATATTGAAGTAGAATTTCAAGTTTATAATAGTATATCAAAAAGTTATTTATACAAAATATTATTTAAAAAATTTTGTTAGTTGGTGCAAATTTAATTTTAACTTATTTAGTCATATATGATAGGAAATAAGTTATTCTTTGATGAGATTAGCTATATTCTAGTCAATTTGTTATACTTAGTTAAGCCATTCTCAAACTACATAAGTAAAGTAAGATTAAAAAAAAAACAATATAAGATGAAGCAAAATATGAATTAAATCAATTTAATTACTTTAATTACTTACTTTATTGTTTTAAGTTTTAGATTAAAAAAGAAAATAACTGTTTCCATATTTTTTTTCTGTCAATTTTTTCTATCTACTTTCCTTATCTATTTTTTCTATCTATTTATTTTTTCAATCTTTTTTTTTTGAAAAATTGTTTTCCAGCCAGAAAAGAAAAAATATTTCGTTTGCAAAAATTATTTCAAAAAAGATTGGAACATTTAAAATGTTAGCCGTTGTCCGCTATTCATCTATGACTCACTGTTCTATAGCTATGATGTAATGATGAATTGATAGAATGATAAATAAATAAATAAAAATTAAATAAAATATTCTGCGACAAGTAGCAACTAAATAGTAATTGTCCAGAAATTAGCTTAAAAATTTTATTTCTAAAATAGTTCTTCTAAAAATCAATAAAACATTTGAAGTCTTACTAATTGAGTTAAAATTGATCAATTAGATCAATTTTTGCTAAATTATTTGCAAGTATAAAAATCATTTAAAAAAAAAATTTCCCGTGGTTTGTAAAATTTAAATTCTATTTGAAACTTTTCTTCAGTCACATAAGATCAAACAAATTTTTTGGTAGGAATTTGCAATCTGTGACATAAACCTTGGAAATACGTTCAATGATAAATTTAAAGCTTGAAAAAAAAAATTAAACTGATTTTTTAGAATTTTCCAAAAATTTTCAAGCTTTTTTTTCTATTTAAAATTTTGACATAATACACAAACCAATTGTTTCAGATTTAATTTTGATGAAATTGTTTTTTTTTTTTTTTTTTTTTAAAAAAGCTCATCATAAGTTAAAGTCATTAAAAGGTTAAGGAAAAAAAAAATTGAGGAAGAAAAAGTTGTTTGTTTTCTCATTTACAATGATCATATAAAAACATATGGTTTAAATTTTTCAAACAATTAAAAAAAAAATTTTTTTTTTTGTTAAAATTTTACGATGAAAAAAATTCGTTTTTTTTTTTTTTCATTTTTGCTATTCGAAATAATCATTTTGACATGAAAATTACATAAAAATCACTTTTTCTTTTCATTTTTTTTTTCCTTCAATAAAATTGGTGTGCAAAACAATTACATTTGATATGAGAAAAAATAAAATTAAAAAAACTTTTCCGTAAATGCCACACACATCGTTTCAGTAATACTATAAAGTCTAAACAGTAAATTTTCAAATTTTTGAAAAAAAAAAAAAAAAAAGATGAAAATAAATTGAAAAATGCTTATTAGATAGCTTGCAAAATATAGCTTCATAAACAATAAAACAATTATTTTAGTATGAGAAAAGAGAGGGAGGAAGAAAAAAAAAAAAAAGGAGAACAAATGAAAAATTAGGAACAAACAAAAAGAAAAGATATATACGAGTGCTAGAAAGAAGCAAATTTTTGTGGTTAAAAAAAAAATATATAAAAAAAATATTTGCAAAAGAAAAATGCCGACAAATTGGTTTGGAATCTTTTCTAGGATAAAAAAAAAAAATAGAAGTAGAAAAGTAACTGTTTGAAGATGAGAGAAGAATGAAAGAAGTGTGTAAGAACTTTCTCTTTACATTTTCAATTTTTGACAAATTATAATAGATTGAAGCTATGAACATCATCGTTTATTATTGCATCATTTTGAAACATTTTCAATTTATAAATCATTCTACTCTAAAATTTTAGGTGAATTTTTTGTTGTTTTTCTTTTTTTTTTAATTTTTGAAATATTCATTCTTTTACTTTTCTTATCCTTTCTATTTCTATCATTCGTTTTCTTTTTTCTAACTGCTCATAAAAAAAAAAAGACTTCATAAAATGTTAAAATAAATTAAAAAAATTTTAACAATCACAAAAAAAAAAATGAACTATAAACAATTATATAAATATTATTAATATATAGATAATAAAAGGCTATTTGGATTAGATAATTAATATAGCATTAATTTTCCATTTATCCTTTTTCATTAAAAAGTGACGAACAAACATTTTAATATAATAATAATATTTGAGAATTTAAAAAAAAAAAAAAAGAAAAACTAAAATTATTTCTTCAAGAAACACTTAAGCATTATTAATCTTACTTATATACATAATTAAATTATCATAAATGTTCTAGTAAAAAAGAGCCAAATAAATGAATGAAATAATTGGACAAATAAAATAGAAGCATTTAAATGGATAAATTTGACCATTATTGATGAATCAATAATGGTCAAATTCTTATGCTCAAATATTACTATTGCAAATGAATGATAATGGTGATATGATAATAAATATTATTAATAATATGATAACAAATAGCAACAATTACTTACCGTAATCATCATCCTTAGAATTTGTAGCATCCATATTTTTACTTTTTAAGATCGTTGAATGTGCATCGCATAGATCTATCTTATCGTTCATTAATTCTGCAGAAATTTGCAAATTTGTTGATCCATTCTTTAACTGACGTTCAATTTGATCCAATGCACGTCGTTTTGTATTTAAAGCACATAAATTGCATCTGCAAAAAAATATTACTAATAAAAAATTAATCAAATTTATTCATTGAAATTTGACATTTAATTCGTACAAAAAATACGCCATTATTAATTTGATAAAGTTATCATTTATCAAAATTTCAAGATAACATTATTTGATACTAGCATGATTATCTCGGAAATTAGTAAGATAAGCACGGATTGATGAAACAAAAAGTTATTTTAGGTAAATGATAATTGTTCACAATGTGAAAGCTTAAACTAGAATTTTGCTTTACAGTGTAATCACATAATTATAAGATTAAATTTATTCAGAAATTCGTTTTTTTTTTTTTTTTATTTTTCTTACTTTTTTTTCAAAATTTGCTTCAAAAATTTACTAAATGGAAGAGGAAGTTTTATTTAATTAGTCTCCAGAATTTGAAAAAACAAAAAAAAAAAAAAAAAAGGAAAAAACCATTGAAAATTTGCCATAACATTTGATTAATCATCATTGGTCGGACGACGATAATAATAGAGAAATTCTATTCTCGTCGTCGTCAATCAGTCTGTAAACTAAGAGAAATAGCAAAAAGAGGGAATAGAGGTGAAAGTGGAGAATTGAGAGGTAAAAATGAAAAAAAAAAGCTAAACGGATAGTACATGCTATTTTAATGTAAAAATCAAATAATTCTCGTGAGTGTCATTAAAAAAAAAAAAGAAGAAAAGTGGTTTGAGTGAATTATGCTAAGGAGGTAGAAAAGGATGAAAAGAAGAGAAGGGAATATACCCGAGATTTCCTTTCCTTGTTTAGATGTTAGTTTTGAAGAGTAAATATCAAATCTATCCTTTTCTATTTTAATTTGTATAAATTAGTTTTTGAAATATACAAGCAATTTTATTTGACCAATCATTGCTTTTGTTTCCAAAACTTTTTTTTTTTGTTTGATTAAGCTTAATTTTATTTGCACTTTCATTCATAAATAAGCCAATCAAATCTTTCTTTCAAAGAAAAAAAAAAGAAAGGAGAGAGAGAGAGAGAGAGAGAAACAAAGAACGAATAAACAACTATGGCTTTATTTTTCTTCCTAATTAAGGATATATGACAAAAAATAGAAAATATAAAAATATAAATTATAAAAATTTAAAAATATAAAATAGCATACAAATTATTAGCTAACAAATTGATTAAATTTTGCAATCATTTTTCAATCTTGATCACATCTCAATAATTATACTACAATAGAGGAAAGCTAACGAAAAACGACAAATGAATTAAGTGGGATAAGCTAATAACATTTCATTTTTGTGGTAAGGAATAAATTATAATTATTTAAATTAAATAATATTATTACTATTCGATGAAGTGAAGGAAAGATTTCTACATAATAAAGCATTCAAAAAAGAAAAACAATGAAAATGTTTATAACTTAATTTTAGTTCTATTTTTAATTTTTTGAATAAGATAGGATAATTCAGGACATATATATTGAGAAAGAAGACTGAAATATTATCTGAATATGCAAATTTGAAAATTTGGAAGGTCAGATGAATTATGATTAAAATTAATTGCATAAGAGAATGATGATTGATAGTTTAATTGAAAATGAACTCTGAATAGTGCAACAAAAATAGCGCAATTAATCAACTGAAGCAATAGTAATCTCTCAGTGATTTTCATTCTTCTCTTATGTTCTTCATAGAAAATGACAAATTGAAAAACAATGATAAATTTTTAACTCTAAAAATATTATTGTCCTTTTGTTAATAATACAGCGAGAGCAATGCACCACAAACAAAAATAAAGAAATATTTAGTTATTGTCATTCAAACTTTTACCAGCATTACATATCAATCAGAAATGAAGAAAATTGAAATTGACAAAGTGCTAAATTAAATATCCATTTAAAAAATAAAATTTTTTAAATAAAAGATTTCTCTTCTCATCACATCCTTCTTGATAGTGTAAAAGAAAAAAAAAAAAAAAAGTGCTAGAATATTGTCATTATTTTTGAACTACAAAATGATTTATGAATTATTGCTGATCATAACTTTTCACTTTGAAAATTTTTCATTAAAATCATGAAGCTATGAGCGATATGGGAAAAAGAGAAAAATGATTAGAAGAGAGAGAGAATATTGATGATATTAGTGGGAAGAAGAATACATTTCACGCACACTTCTCGTGAAAAGTCTGATAATTTATAGCTTTCATTTTTAACTCTATCTTTTGCTGATATTATATACCTTTCTTTTCTTTTTGTCCATTTAAATTGATTTAGAAATTTTTAAAAATTATGATTAATTGGGTTTAGTCTTTTTTTTTTTTTGCCCAGCTTTATTTAGATCTCATTAGTCTAGTTCAGCTTTTTTTTTTTTTTTCATCAATTTAATTATATAAAATAAAAATTTTAGTTAATTATATGAAATAAAACAAAAAAAAAAAAACAATAAAAATTTTACTCAGTTCTATCTTTTATCAGTAATTAAATATAAAAAATAAAAAAGATATCAGTATTAACAATTACAATCGAAAATTTCAGATAATTCAAATTTTTGATCGAACTTAACACTTATCAAATATTAGACACAATGATCTAATTTAATAAACAAGACATTCCTAGGTTTACAGCTATCAATTAAATTATGCGTTAAAGTGATTTTCGGTTATTTATTCAATTTTAGAAATTATTTAGTTTAATTGTTTAATAGCATTCTAACAAGCAAAAGCAATCGCTGCAACAAAATTGTAAATATTTCTTTTTATTTTTAAAGACTTATTTATGCATAATTTGCAACAAAACAACTTCTCACAATGTAATAAGCTTAATTATGCCATATAATCTATAATACGTTGACGTCATACTTTATAATCAAATTACATATCTGAAATCATCGTAAAAATGAATTATTTGTAAGTGAAAATGATCTAATCAGTGATAATTATTTATCTCAATTGATTTTTATTTAAAAAAAAAAAAAAAAAAACTGCTCAATTAATGATGACATAATTATTACATGCAAAAACAATTTTCTAAATGTTAAAAACTTTTAAAAATCAAAAAAAATATAAAAAAAAAAAAAAAAAAACAAAGCACAAATTTTAATCTATGAAACAGTCAGCCATCTTCTCTAATTAATCTTTCATTTGATTTTAAGTTGTTGAAAACATGAAGTGTTAATGTTTCCTTTTTCTCTAACATTGTTGCTGTTAGTATTACAAATAAATGGAAATGTTTCTCAATGCACTAAAATAATTAAAAAATTTTAATTTGAAATTAATTAAATGAAAACTTGATAAAACAAAAATAAAAAAAAAAAGAAAAACTTCTGATATTTTTTATTAAAATATCAAAATAAAATGCTGAACTAATTTTGCTATGCAAAAAAAAAAAAAATAATTCATATCATATTTGAATTAGGGGTCATTTGATGTCGTAAAAAAAAAAAAAAAAGAAAATGAGATGCTTGTATCCTTGCTCTTATCACTATTGATTGATCACATAATCATATCTGTGATCAATACAAAGAAAGCCTAAAATTGTTTATGTAAAATGATTTAAATGGAAAAATTGTAATGAAATATTTCACCTGTACTGCACTTAATTTTAATTTATTAAATGAAGAAAATGCTAAATTGCTAGTGTTATTGTTGCAAAAAAAAAGGAAAAAAATCATTTCATTGACATTAAAATATACTAATTAATTGATTAATGTTTAATTCGGAAATATTTAATCACAAAAATCAATCCTTTAACTCTTTTTCCATAGAGACAAAGAAAAAATTTCTGTTATTCTTTCTTTTTCGTCTGCTATGAAAGGAAAAAAAAAAACTTTCAGAGATTAATTGTTTTATGAGAAAACAAAAAAAAAAAAAAAAGCAAAAAAAAAAAGGAGTAGCAGAATAACTAAATTTATTGTGGCATTCCAGATAAAAGTTATTAAGTTTCCGCTTTTTTTTTTTGAAAAATTTGAATTATTCTTTGCATAACATTTTAAATAATTTCATTTTGCTTTTTATTTTATTCATTAAATGATAATTGAATAAAATATAATTGTTTGAATCATTTAAATGAGTTACAATCTCGAAATTATTGATGCTATCTTAGTATGAAAATTATCAAAATTATCATAAAATTGCTAATATTATATTAATCAATAATTATTATGTAAAAAATTTCAATCAACGAATATTTTTGACCTTCTTTTAACATTATGAGAAATAAAGATGGAATGAAAATAGAAGTGATAAATAACAAAGCATATCAATTATGTCGGATAACTTGAAGTAATTTGTTTAGTTTTTGAAAGACTCAAAAACTTACGGACAATGACGATAGGGACATTTTTGCTTGTGACCTTTTTTTGGCTGATTAAACATACCATGATTGGCACACAATTGGCACATATACTGCTCTTTTGGCATCTATAATTAAACTTTTATAAATGATTAGCAAAAAAAAAAAAAAGAAGTTAAAATAGCAAAGTTTAAAGATCAATAATGATAAACTTAAATGGTAAACATTTTATATATTTCTCAGATAAACTAGCGTGAAAGTACAATGCACACCTTTTGACAATTTAGTCAAAACTTCATCTCACCCACATATCATTGCAAAAGAAATTTCAATTTGTTGATTGATCAATATCTTTTGAAAAAGGAGAAAGAAAGAGAAATATAATCTAAGTTATTATTATTGTTTTTGTTTTTCTTTAAACTAAATGCAAGAATTATTTATGTAACTACTAAAATAAAAAAAAAACAAAACAAAAAATATCAGTAAGCAATCAGAAAATTTTCTCGTAGAACTTCACTTGTACATCTCATACTGATATGATTACGATAATGCCACAATAACTGGCAAAATTATTGCATAGGAAATCTTTTTTAATGAAATAAACCTAAGATATTGCTAGAATATGCTAACTACTTGAAGCTAACCATGAATGGATAGCTCTAAAATTGATGCTATAGAAAACAATGTCTAAAGTTATTTTACAAATTTGAGTTTCATAATGAAAATAATTGATAACTTAATATATTTACTCAATATAGCTTTAATTCTAACAAAATATTATTTCTGTTTTGAATGGATACTGTAAAATGTTGGTATTGATGCTCTCTGCACCACTAATGATAGTGATTTTAATAGCTATAATGTGGAATCAATGATAATAATAATAGTAATAAGTAAGAGTATAATAAAGTAATAATAATAATGACAATGGTAATGATATTAATAATAATAACGATAATAATATTAATAGTAATAATAATAATAATAGTAATACTAATGATAGTAATAATAATAGAGTTTGAGACAATGAAAAAAAATTGGAAGAATATTTGCAAAAGTTATGACCAATTCTAACAAATCATGAAATTTAAAATATTTTTAAAGATAAAAGAGGAAGGAAATGAGACAGAGGGATAAAAAGAGAGAGAGAGAGAGAAAGAGGGAGAGAGAGGGAAAGAAGAAAAAGAGCGAAAATTTAAAGCTAAAAGGGCGGCACTTCATAAGTGAAAGGCGGGACGTAACCAGTGATAAAGCCATCATCCTCCTACATTTTGCAACCAACCAATGAAATTAACAATATCTCTTTTCTCTCTCCCTCTCTCCCTCTCCCTATTTCTCTTTCTTTCTCTCTTCACTGTTACTCATCAGTGAAACACGATATTAAGCTCAATTTGACAAAATGAAATTTAAAAAAATAAGCAAAGTTTCCTTTTGTTTTTTCAAATATTTCAAGTGTTAACAGAATTTCCTTTGTTTTGAGCTGATTTTCATGGAATCATAAATATCTTAGATAAGCGATAATTAAGAAATGAATAATTATAAAAGATAATTCTAAAATAGTTCAGTGCAAATATTTCTAATTTAGTACTAGACGGACCGGAATAGAAATCATCTCTTTCCGGTCATTCTTATTGGTTAAAGATTTATTTTTCAATTTAGATGAATTTCCATTTCATTAACTGAAAAGGAAAAAAAAAGAATTATTTGTTGTATAAGTTGTTGAAACTGTCATATAAGTTGACATATCATGAAATCAAATTCATTAAATACTCTATACTTGTTTTATCAAAAAAAAACTATCATATTTTCATAGTTTTATTTTTATAGATCTACTCGTGTGAATTAATTTTAAGTATCTGAATTTAAATTACTAAAAAAAAAAAGACAGAATAACAAAAAGAAGTAATGAGCAGAAATAAATCTACGAATTCTAGTTGAATAATGCAAGAGTAATAAATAATTACCAAGAGAAGGAATAATACTTAAGTAAAATTAAACATCTGCAGTAATTGAACTAATAAATGCGATGAAACAAAGTAAAATATTTGCAAATGATCAAACATAGTGTCACTTTCTTATACATTTCTGCAAAATCAGAATAACTTTCATTTTCAGTTTATTAAAATATTTCAGATTTACCACAGTTCATTTTATTAATTAGAAATTTTAACAACAAAAGGATATTTAATGAATAAAATTCATATCAAAATATCATCTTTCATACTATAATTTTGAAATTTAATCATAATATATATTAATTGAAAATGAATTATCAAATTGCCAGGAATGCACAACTAAACAATTGCAAAATCATTATGTTTGCGGGAAGAAATAAGCATTAAATTTAAAATTTTTAACATATTGCAACGATAGTATGGAGTATTCGAATTGTTGTTAATAATAGTATCATAAATGGTTTTAATCATTGTCATTAAATTTTGTTGTAGTACTATTATAAACAATAAAAGTGAGCAATATTTGATAAAAAAGAAAGAAAGAGATAAAATCAAATTGGCGATATACTTAAAGAATATTATCACACAGGTGTTCACTTATGAAAATGAGGTAATTATCCAGTTGATAATACGAAAATCAACATTTTTCGTTTTAATTATGTATTTTACCTGTATAATATTTAAATCAATTCTGTTGTCATATTTTATAAGCTAATCAATTCCGCTGTTATATTTTATGGGACCAAACTTAAGCTAACTTAAGCCAGTTAATACATTAAAAAATAATTTTTAATATCGTAGCGTTTTTTTTTTTTTTTTTTTTGAGAAATATAGCATGCATATGCTTGAATAGTCATATTTGACATTGTTTTTTTTTTTCTTTTATTCTTTTTGTTATCAAGATACGATTGGACATCTGTAGCAAACACCGAAGATAAATTTAAAATCTTTAAATACTGAATTTACAATGCTACATTTATCTTTTATCGTTTGATAGACATTTGATTAAAATTATGCAAATCATAGAAAAAGGAAGGAAATACTAGATTAAATACTACTATTAAATCTACAAAAAAAAAAAAAAAAAAAAAAAAAAAAAAAGAATGATTGAATCTAAATTTAAATTGAAAAAAGTAAGAAAAAATGAAAAGCCATTAAGTATTTTAGGAAGTTTTGCCTTGGAGAAATTTATTATTCGAAATCCCTTCAAAAAATCAAAAAGAATCGAAAAAGCCGCATTTCAAGCTTAAATCGATGCACCAATTTGCCTTCAAACTGTCTTATTAGTAATATATGGAGAAATTTTCCGTAAATTGTGCCAATGAATTATAGGTGCAAATATTTTTTTTTTTTTTTTTGTTTAAGCTTAAAAATTTTTTGGTATTGCTATTAAATAATTCACTCTTTCACTTTCTCTCTCTCCCTTCTTCTCTTTCTCTCTCTTATTTCCATTTTTGTTTTTTGTGTATTTTCTAGTTTATTTTAGTCTGCACAGTGAGATGATCAGAAATAACAGGATGGTAATCATTTTTCTCTCATTTTTTGAATTTAAAATTAAAATTAACACGGTCTACTATTTTTGCTTGAAGCTCGACATCCATTTAAAACTTAATGCAACCAAATATTCTCAAACACTTTAAAGATTCTTTTTATATGCGATATTTCTGAAAAGGGAATGATTGATATAAATAATTTTGGGGTATAAAATGATAGATAACAGTATTGAATCTTTATTTCAAAATGATAAAAAGAAAAAGATTTTTTTAAGTTTCTATCAGAAATCGGTGGTTCTGCAGTTTTTTTCCCAAAATTGAGCATAATAATAAATATAAAATAGGTAGTGTCCAATGAAAAGTACTTCAAAAGGATCTTTGAGAACTTTTTTTATTTAAAATAAAATTAATTCATAAAAATGTAAAAGAAATAATTTTTTTTCAATCTGAAGTAGTGAGAAAAATTTTATAAAGAAATGCAAACTAGGATTATTAGAATTAATTACTGTTCATTGTTTTTCTAAAATTTGTTGCTGAAGTAATATTTTATTTTAACTGGAATATTTTCATTCAACAAAATTATCAGTTAAAAATAAATTGAAATCTTTTATGAGTCATAATTTTGTCCCTTGGCATTATTGCTATTTGATAGTGATGAATTGAGCAAACAAAATAGTGATTGAATGTTTTGAAACTAAATCATTGCCTAATTCCATTAAATATATTTGATTGACTAAAAATTTTGGCTAAAAAAGTTCAATAAATTATCATAGCGAAATTGGCTCTATACTGAAAATTATGTCCCCTAACTTATTTTCAAAGGTTTGATTGGTCAAATAACTTGAAATGGAGTCATCCTTAACTTTTAGAAAGTAATTCATACTTATGACACTACGTGACTAAATGAATTAAACTTTAAAGGTATTATAATTAAACTTAAATACATCAAAGGAAGAAGTAAAATAAAAAAAGTTTGTTCATAACTGCAACAAAGAAAATACAACAAAATCTTTACTGCAGTTAGCTAATTATAAAAACATTTTCCTTGCAACAATTTGTCCAATTAATTGAGAATAGGACAGATGGATATGGTGGATGAGGCCAAAACTCTACCAGGCCAAGTGACTCAGCTTTCAAAGTATTTATTGACTGGGACATTTGGCCAGATAATCATTAGGAGCTAACTTTTTGCAATGTTTCTGATCACCAATTTAGCCTGAAGATTTTCATTTGATTTCTTCTACTATCACTTACTCAACATTTTTACTCAAATATGTTTCGTCTATAATCGCAGTAACAGCAAATTATCAAATAATGGCGACAACAGTTAAGTAACTTTGACAATATTCGAATGCTTTTTTTTCCGTTCAATTAAAAATCCAATAGAAAATCTAATGGTACTTCTTTGGTTTTTCCGATTATCAATTATCGATAAATCGAAGAATCTCAATATGACTAACATTGAACTTTATTTTTGGTGTAGCTGTGTGAAAATCAAAGTTTCGATTAATTATTGACCATTTCTGATGACCTATTACTAAAATTCTAATCTTAAAATCCTAGTTTCCATAAGATTTCTTGAAGAGATTTTGTTCTTTTTTAGTAAATCTTAAATCAAATACTTCCTTAGCATTATCAATAGCATATGATGAAAAAAAACTTAAAAAAAAAAAACATTAGAATTATTTTTGGCTTTTTGTTCAAAAGCATTTTTTTTTTAGTTCGAAATAACTGTATAGCAAAACAGAAAGTAATAATTTATTGATAAAGGAAGATAAGCATTAAAATATTGCCGTATAATTACAGATATTTTGAATATACATATTTCATTACAAAGTAACAAAATTCAATGATACAAAAAAATTAAAAAAAAAACGCAATTACCTTTAGTCTGAATATTTGTTTCCATAATGAAGAAAAAATGATATTATGAAATGAGATTTTAAGAATTAATTCTATTCATTATAATTAATAATTTTTAAAATTATTTGCAAATTTTTGAGCATATTTTTTTTTAAATACCATTAAGGAAATTTTTAAAAAATTTTCATTTTACTTACTGACTAACTTCATTTTACTTATTTCGAAGTTTTGTATCTTTCCTGTTTTCCTGTAAATCTTGCCTTGAATTTCTCACTATTCTATTCAGCAAGCTTCTCGAGTATTGAAAAAGACGCTTGAATCAGATGCAATTTCAATTTTTATAACGATTCAAATTTGTTTAATACTTTGTTCAGAAAACCAAATTTTCTCACATCAAAATTTGTCCTTGTTATGGTGATTTAATGGAATTGCTTTCGCTGTACCTTTTTTCAGCACCTCAACACTTTTCCATTTTTTTTCGTCAACAAAAATCTTTCAAAATTTTGTGGTAAAAAGTTCCACGAAATTTCCGATTAGAAAAAAAAAAGGTAAAAAAAAGAGATTTAAGGAAAAAGAAAGAAGAAATTTGAATGGAATAGTTTATAAATCGTATCAGACAAAATTTAGTATGTTAGATTAAAGAATGAAATAGATTTTGAGGAACAAAATTTTAAAATATTCTTATGTGCATTACGTAAAATATTCATATACTCTTATATATTTAATATTTTGTTCCATAACAATTTGAAAAATTTTTTTTTTTTCAATTTTAATTTAATTTTTTTCAATATCAATCAACATTTATATTACATGTCTTTATTACAAAAGATATTTGTGAACAAACACAGCGTAATATCACATCTTTAACATGAAAAAATATATGCAAAGATGATAATAGGATGAAATGCATGAAAATAGATTTAACAATAAAATTAAATTTAAAACAAAACTTAAATTTTTAAAATTAAATTAGTAATGAAATTAAGTTTGAATGGATTGATTTCAAAGTAATAAACTATGCTCAAAAATTTAGAAATCCAACCATGAAATTTGTTGGAGGAAAACTTGTTGAAACAATCTGCGCAATGAATTAACAAACAGTGTTGAATGTCAACACTCATTGAGACTTCAAAAGTTTCAAAGTGCGACCGGTCGGATGCTGAGGAAAAGATGGCATGTGTCTTCCGGTTTCAGATGATGAGGTTTAAATGGGGATCATTTGAGCTTCGGGCAGTTTTTGCCGGATCAGTACTGAGTTTTTGGGGTCTATGATTGAGAATAAGATGGGAAACTATTCGAAAAATTAATTGGTTGAAAGTGGAGCTGCACTGAAAGCGATTTTTTTATCATGGCTGGCCAGAGTTTAAAAAATTTTTAAAAATTTTTTGTATTTTTCAAAGTGAATACCCATAGATTGAGCTTGTTTGCAAAAGTAAATCTACAAAAAAAAGTAAAAGGTGAAGGAAGATAGAAAAAATATGTCAGTAACAGCCGGAAGATTGAGGATGAAATAAATATAAACAGTGATTAGCAAAAGTTGCGGATAATTTTTCTGGCGACAATTCTTTTGTGAAATCCTATGAGATTTCTCCATTATAACGGTAGTGGAATGATAAAATGTGATAGGGAAGGTTGACGGGAGAGAGTGGTTATAAGGTAGTGCAAAGTCCAAATGTTGCTAAGGAGCCCTGTATCAAGTAAATAAAGTCTGAAAGCGTGATATATTCTAAAAAGCTATAGTGATATAACTCTTTATAGAAGATAATTATTAATCAGATTTAATTTGAGTCTTTTAAAATTAAGTGTATTTTTTGATCAGTAGCTTTGTCAGTTCTGAATTCTTGTTCACCTTTAAGTTATTGGAACTGCTTTTGACTATTACTGCTCTATAAATTAATTATCGACCTAACTACGCTTAATTTGTTAATTTTCACTAGTAATAACCTAGTATTTTGCAATGAGAATGTTATATTTTAGATCAACGTGAAAATGCGCTTTCGAGGTTGGGGTCGCCGTGGTCCAACACCACTTTTTCCACCCTTATATGGACCTCCGCCTGGTGCTACACCTTCAGGACCGGTATTTGCATGTCGACCAATGTCGTTCGATTTGGCACTTTGTGAAGCTAGTTTTCCAAGAATCAAAGAAATGGATGATACCGATTTGGCACAAGTATTCTACATTGCTTTTTCTCTTTGCTGTGTATTCAGTAGTTATAAGTTTTTTTTTTTATTAATTTCTATTAATATAAAATTTTATTAATATAACACGTGGGTGTCATTTTTCTAAACATTTTCAGAATTTTTTTTATTTAATTAAGGCAATAACTAAGCGGCATCAGGAAATTACACCAACACCAGTTGAACAAACCGCAGTTCTTGGATTGATATCAAAAATCAAAGCTGCAATTGAGAAGATCAGTGCTGCTCCCGATCTTCTACCCTCTGTGGTAAGCTGTGCTGCTATATTTGCTCTGCAAGTAACTGGATGCTTTTAATAAAAATATGTAATATTTTGAGTACGTTTTAAGTGACTGTACTTACGAGTTGTAACAGTGGCATGGAAGATTATACTTGTAAGTTGTAATAATTGTATGCAAGAACGCATGGATTATAAGGATATTAAATGTCTACTTTTATCGTTTTCAGACTGTTGAAGAATTTCGTGAAGTAGGGTCATTTCGGAAAGGTACCATGCTTGCTGGTCATAATGTTGCTGATATTGTTGTTGTGTTGCGTTCTCTTCCGACAGGTATACTTAAGCCAGTTTTCTGAAATTCTTTTCAATGCTCATCAGGCTAATGCGCATGCAGTGCTTCCAAGTGCAGCTTTATACTGAATGACCGAACATCAACATTGACATTGAACATGGTACTTATCATTTCAGTTCATTATTTATTGTAAATATTGCTAATCGTTGTTTTAGTGGAAGCAGTATCAGCACTGGGCCAAAAGATTGTTGAAGAGCTAAAAGCAAATGACAAGGAGGGTTTGTTTCCTCTTGTCATGCTTCTTTTTTTTTTTTTTTAGATTCTCTCGTCTATTGTTTTAATTTTTACAATTATTTACATGCTGAATATATGGAAATTATGCGTTTACTGCTCGTTGTAGATCATCTGTACTGTTCTTAAATTCTGCAACTGGCTTTAGTTTTATGATTCTGTGTATTCAATTTGACTTTTCACACTTCCTGCTAGAAAATACAATTTTAGGATGCTTCAGCAAATTTTCTAACTTTAGTGTATGGCTGTATTTCTCGAGATTTCGGTTGTGAATTAGCTGGTCCAAATGCAATTGTGCGTTTATTGATAACTACAGTTCCATCCAATGCAAAACTTCTCGAACCTGATCTTCACTGTACAGTTTTCATGCTTCAGATCTTTTTAGTTATTGAAATCTTATAAAATTATATCAGTATTATGAAATGTTGGGATTTGTATGTATAATTTTTTGTTATATCTGTAATTTTTTAACTGTTATATTTAAAAAATTACATTTTTTTCCTAGTGAAAGAAAGCATAATGATCTCACATATGGCTGCCCTGAGACATGCGCGATGGTTTGAAGAGAATGCATCAAATCCAACTATTAAGGTTAGCAGGATGATTTAATGACGGTAGTATTATGATTAAACTTTTTCTAACTATGTAAAATATTAGGCGTTTTAAATGATTTTCGTTTGTTTCGGCTTTTTTAAAATAAATTTTTTATGTAATCAGAGGATCTGTGTTGCAGATTTTGATTCGGATCATGAAAGATATTCGTAATCGTTTCGACCAGTTGAAAGACTTGAGCGTTTGGAATATAGAATTAATTGTGTGTTAACTTTTCTGGATTTTTCTTAAATGGCTGTGGGGAATTGATGTCTGATTTCAGTTTCATTTGTTCGTAAAGAAAACTAGCACTGAAAATGAACAAAAAGATATGAGGAAGAGAAAGCAGTTTAAAGACGGGAAAGGGATAGTTGAAGCTAAACATTTTAGATTTCTCGATATTTGTCGTTTCACTAATTTGATTTAGTCACATTATGCGGTGGTGAATACAGCATCACAACAACCACTTTCTGCGAATCAAGCATTTCGACGATTTTTTCAACTTCTTGCTGCCGGATTATTACTTCCCACTTCACCGGCGCTAAGTGATCCTTGTGAGCAGGCTCGGCGTATTCATCAATCGCTAACTTATGAGCAGATGGTTAGATTTGCTGTTGCTCCTATTGCTTTAGATTTTGATTATTCTTTTTATATTGCTAAAACCAAAATGAAGACTACCCAGCAGTTCAAGGAATTTTTTCAAAAATTTTTTTATGCTATAATATTATATCATTATTTTTTCATCCTCATGCTTGAGTTTTTTTTTTTTTTTTTTCACATTAACACTGCATCATTTGTTTTTCAGGATCAGTTGTGTAGCTCATCACAAACACTTTTGCGAATTATTTGTCATGGTGGTTATAAACATGTATTAGGATTAGAGACATCAAAAAGCGGTTAGTATTTCCATGATAGCGTTTTATTTCCCTTTGTTCATCGATTTAAAGTATGTAAGTTAATCTTTGGAAAGTGATTTCTCAACATTTGAAATTATTTAATTCAGTTTATTGATTTCTGAAATTTCTAGGGCTGGTAACCGATATGACATTTTGGGGTGATGTAATTGTCACACCTTTAGAAGCAGCTTATATTGACAAAGTAATGGAGCCCATGTATGAAGATGAAATTAGTGGTGAGAAATCGGATGAAGTAAGAACTGATAGTATGGATACTCAAATCGTAAAGTGATTTAATTATGCTTTATATGCTCTTTTTAAATCTTTTGCACAGATATATAGTTTCTGACGTTATCCACTTTTTGAACAAACTTTCTTGGACATCCGTTTTTGTCAATTTTTTTTTTTGATAGTGGTTCATTTTTAATCTGAGATCTTTTCCTTTTAACTCTATTTCAAATCCATAACTTCTTAACTGTACCAATAAGTTGAAATTGTTAGAGTTTGCTGGTAATTTGGAAAAATTTTCTTTTCGTTGAAAAAAAGTTTTATTCAGTTTTATTATACTGCTGATATTTTTTTAAATGTTAGTTTTGGATGTGTAAGAATTTTTATTCGTATGTTGCATATTTTTGTTACATGGTATCCAAATCCTTTCCCTGAACTGTTATCATCTGGAACTAAAAATTTCTGTTTGTTGAACTGCTTTAATTTAATTTTTACTCTCTTCTAAGATAATGTTTGAAATCTTTTAATTTGATCATTACTTTGATGTTAAGTTTTGAATATGTAAGGATTTTCATTTTTACAACTTTGTATTATTGTTTTTTCTTTTTTTTTTTTTTTACAAGAAACTTGGAAAGACAACTTTTTTGTCTGCATTACTGATACTTTGTAATACATATGGTCAATAAAACATTCATGTAAATGCGTTCTTTTATCGTTTCGAAGTTTAGTACCACAGTTTTTTTTTTAAATTATCTTCGCACTTTGCTCTCTCAGTTATTAAAGAATGATTTCTGGTTATGTCTGTTTTTGTAGTTTTCCAGAAATTTTTTTTTTAAGTATTTTTTTAAGAAGCAGTACTTTGTTCTTTATTGCGTGCAATAAATAATACTTTTTTTTTTTCCTGATTACGATGATATTTCCTATATTGCTGGTTTATTCTTTTATTGTTCGTCTTTGTTTAAATGGTCATATGACAATATAGATAATTAGAGAAGAACGTTAAGATGATAGTCATTAATAACTATCATTTGCTCTAGTTTTGAAATGAGATCCAATTTTTCAGGGCATTATGGCTCAGCGCCGTATGTCATCATTAGCTAGTCCTTTCGAATTAATGACGCCAAGAGCTCTTGATGTAAATGCGATAACTGAAACGTTAAACCGAATGTTCCCTTCACTTCAACTTATCCCTAGTGATATCCAAAAACCAACGGTAAGCATTATCAGTTCAATTAGTATGAGAAACATCAAGTATGAAGGATTTATGCTAAGGTTGCGTTGTATTTCCTGAATTATTCAAATCAGTTTATTTCGCTTTCAAATTCAGGAGGATCGTCTACTTTATTCTGACTTTTTCCAATAGATAGGTTGAAACTTATTGATTTTTACAGTGCAATGCCAATCAAAAAATACTGCATGAGGTTGTTAGGTTGAATTTGAAAAATTGAATTCCTTTGATGGAGTTTTAAGCTACTTATGATTCAGTCAATGATCTAAGTTGCTTGCTATTTCAATAGCTAAAGAAAAGCAAAAGGGATGGCGAGAAGTAAATTTAAGTATTGGGGAAGGAATATAACTATTTTATAGATCTTCACATTTCGCCATTTCGTTCTATTGTAATTTTGGACTTTCTTTGTTTGAATTTCAGATAAGCAAGATTTTGAGGAATTTTAGATAGGAAATAAGATTTCGAGGTAATGAAATTAACGCTTCTTATCTATTTTTCTTTTTATTTTTATTTCTACATAGATCATTATTCGAACGTTTATGGATATTTTCTACTTCTCTGAAATAGTTTTAAAATATGTTATAAGCTGTTATTATTTTGAATATGAAGATAACAGCTTACAATATATAAAGTAATTCTTTAAGACAACTAATTAAATTGAATATTTCCATTTTACTCATTTGATAGTTCAGGTCCGAAATTTATTTCATTCTCTCCCGCAAATGAGGTTTGATTTAAACAAATAGTAGTTAGAAGAAAGTCTAAAATCACAAAACTCACCACATCAGGTTGCAGCCATAGTAACAGAATTTATGGTAAATGATTACACTGTTTCAGTCTGAATTGATGTGTGTTGTATATCAGTATATCACCCAGTACATCATGGATATTCCGGATGCTGTTTATACGACACCACCGTTTGCATTTAGCAACGCCATGGATATGGACTTATTCACTCAGGCATATCCGAAATTAGTTATCTTCCAAGCCTTGTAAGTCATTCAGAACATTTTCGTTTTTCTTACAACGCTTTCCGTTATGTGAAATCACTAATTCTTTAAATCCTATTTTCCTATATCACTATGTGATTATGAGGATGGGATTCCTGAAATCTATTGCATCGAACCAAGTTTAAATCTAAATTATCAGCAGAACTGTTTCGCTGGTTATGACCGAGGTTTCTTCAGATGAATGGCCGCGTGTAAAATAAACTGTTCTAATTATAATTGTAATCAAACTTCCTTTAGTTTTTAACTAGATTTTTAGGCCTAGGAATCATACACTTAAAAAATTTTATTTTTTTTTATTTTTTTTTTTGTAGATTTCAAAAACTTCTTTAGTTGATTAAGTAATCAAAGACATCCCAGATCTGCTATTGTGGAAGATATTTCATCAAATCAGATTCAGTTCAGTTATCTCGATTTAGTCGCACCAGAACCAGGGCCGACACGAATTCTCCTTTCTACCCTAATCAATTTCATTGAATTCACTGCAAATGCTATTACGGTTAGTATTAAATCACCTATTATTTCAGTGGTATTATAGTGAAATGAAAATGTAGCTAGAACGAAGTGTTACCATAAATGTTATCATTCAGATAGGTTTTTTTTAATTTTTTAGCTGGAATATTTTTCACGATTTATCCTTATTTCTTATTCCTTGTAAAACTGTTGTTTTATGTGTGAATTTATGCTAATGAATGTGAGATACGCATTTACGGTTCCACTTGTTGGAGTAGCAGGGTACGATTTGTTTTTACTAAATAATTTGTGATGTGGAAGATTTCTATGTTTAACGTGTGTTAATATGTTTTTGTTGGTTAGGCTTTTTTTTTTTTTGTTTAATTTAAAAGTACAAATGGTTTGCCAACGAAGTTATTCTAATTTAAAAGTTGCTTCTTCAGAGATGGTGTTATTGAATATCTTTTCGAATTCCAGAAAGCGCATGACATATTTAACTCTGTCGATAGTCGTAAAAGTGATCTGGAATCCAAAAAACTTAGTGTTATTGATCTTAATAATGAAATACAACACCTGCGTAATGATGCAACGACTCGAAAACATTTGGAAAGTGAGGTAAATGGATTATCAAATGAACAAAAAGTAGTTCTTTTTTCTTTTTCACTTATTTGTCTCCTCATATGAGGGCACATTATTACCTATTGTAATGCCTTGCAAAAGTAACAGCAACAAATCAAATGTTCTGCAAAGTTGTTTTATTTATTGGCAAAACTGGAAATTTAGTCAATAAATTCTTTTCAGTTCCGTGAGAAAATGGAGATCCTAGAACGTAATATAAAAGAAACATATGTTCAAACCGAAACAATCCAGATGGAGATGAAAGCAATTTGTGAAGCTAATATTGAAAAAGAGAACAAACTGGTGCATTTTTTAATCTTCGGTGGATGAGAATTGATTTGGATAAGTGATTTTTATATTTTCAACGTCGATTTCTTTTAATTTTCTCTTATTTTTTTTTTTTTATATGTTGATAAATTTTGCAGATGGAAGCACAAAATGAAATTAAACGCCTAACATTTCAAAATGATGTTGTTGATCGTGATATTGTCAATTCGCCTGATCGTTTGAACGCTGAATTAACTGATTTAACAAAGTATTTGGAAAATATTCAAAAGGAAATTTCTTCAGAAAGGCTGGTGTATATACATTTTTTGTTTAGGAAAGAAAGTCATGAACAGTACTGTAAAGTACTTTCTTTCTATTTTTGAAATTCTTTGAAAGATTTAAGGCTTGACCAGAATGAAACCACAAGTTTTACCTTGGTTAGTGGATACTCTTTTCAAAATTTTGAATTTTATAAAATAGACTTATAACTAACGGTTTAAAGTTTTTTTAGCATTTTCTTTTCTCATTTTTTGTTTTTTATGTAATATCTGGTGCAATTTTAATTGAGCTTTGCAATTCAACCAAGTGACACATTTCGTGATAGTGTTACCTGTTTCGTGTGTGCTTCTGGCACTAATTACCATCATGAGACACTTTGCAAGAAAATATTGTTAATATGTTATAGTTATGCATTATTTTATGATTTCTGCATTATTATTTTTGTTTCTACAGTCGTAAGAAATGGGAATATAAGGAAAAACAAAAGGAAAGAATCATGATCGGCCGATCTATAGAGCATTTTATGGAAATTCTAAATAAGTTGCGTGAGCGTCAGGTATGCAGTTTTATTTTTTGTTCAAATACTTTGTGTTGTGATAGCAAGTATTCTCCATAAAAAAATTAGGCTTCGTATACAATAATGTTTTTTCAATTAGTTAAAATTTTCGTGATAAATTCCAAAAGTTACATTTTACACTGCACTGAAGCTAACTATAGCGATATTTAGGGGTCTTTTAGTTTATTCTTTTCTCATTTTCTATTTCTTAATTAACTTAATGTCTGGTGTAATGTTTTGCTTAAAATGATTTTTGTTTGGAAGACTGATTCTGATTCAAAATGAGGTATTTATTTTTCTGGATTTGCAGAAGGATGGTGCAATAATTGAAGAAACATTAGCCGCTGCAGAGGAGCAACGAAATGAAGCGAAAGAAGCTTATATGAATATAGAAGAGAAATTGACAAAAGAGAGAAATAAATTGCTTGCGATGGAAAAAGAATTCGAAAAGGAAGAATCACTTCACGAGAAATCGCTAAAAGACATTAAAGAACATTTGGCGACATTAAATGAGTTAGTTTTCATTTTTTGTCTCTCCTCTCGGTTTTTTTTTTTTTTTTTTTACTTTAATATCCATGGGTAACTTTTCTTTGTCTTCATTTGTATCCTTGATTTTTTTTTATAGAAGCTTGGTTAAAATTTTACATATGCATTAAAATGTATTTGAGGAACTAGATCTTTTCAATGTTGTAGTTTTCTTGATAAGCATAATTTGTTCATATTATTTAATTTATTTAAGATCTATAATTTCACCTCTTTGATTTAATATATTTTTCTAATAATTTTTCTTTTTTTTATATTCTTGCTTTGTGTGAGACAATTCATACACTTAATTTGCTTGTAATTATTATTTTTTCTTATTACTTCCTCTGCTTTTGGTCCTTTTTTTCAATTCTTTTTTTTCTTCAGTATTTATTCCTAAAAATCCTGTTTATTCCACACTTGTAAATTCCTGAAAATTTACTCAATTAGTGATAGCGCAATTAGCAAGTGATTAAATGGGAATTTTTCCACGTCTGTGAGTCGTTGTTAGAATGCTCATATGTCGTATTCTTTATGTGGCAGAATTAAAGGATTATTATATGTTCGGATTATACTTTTTTATAAGTTCTTTGTTTCAGTTTGATTATTAAGAAAAAGAAATGGGATCTAATATCATGAAACGTTCACTGATAAAAATGCGTGTATATAGAATTTCCCATTCTCCTAGGGAAAGTCTTATTTTAATTTAACAAAAGTCTTGTTTAAACGAGTACCATTTTGTCTGACATAAAAATGAATTTCCTTTAAATTTTAATTTTTTATATTTCTTTGGTTTTATATATGGCATTTCTAGACAAGTGAAGGATATTCGTCGGCGAATGCAAGATTTTGATAAAGAGAATGTAGAAGTACAACGAGAAATCGCGAAAGTAAAGAATGAAATTGCAGCATTGACTCGAACAACGAATGCAGATACTAGAAATTTGGCTACGCGTCTTAACGAAGCTCTTAATAAAGTTCATTACAACTAAATATTTCAACTTTATTCTCTTTTTAGTCTAATTTCTAAATTTACAAGTTTTTCAACAGTTTTAGCATTCCAAATAATTTTTCTTGATTTTCCAATTTTAATTTGCATTAATCGTTTTATTTTATTTTTTTCGAGTGCAGTTTTCTGAAAATAATGTGCGTATTAGATAAATTTTAAAACTATGATTTTGTGTGCTAATTGGAGAATATTGCTGATTTTATTTCATTATAGTACTTGGATGCTGAGAAACTCTACAAAGAAGATTTCCGCAAAGTGGATAGCCTACACAATTATTTGGTAACCATGCTGAACGCATCTAATGATGACAGCACTTTCAACACATCACATTCAAGCAGTGTGTTGAGTGAACGAAATATAAGTTAGATAAAGTATAAGTTTAGTGGTAATTGAGTTTTTAGTTATCAGTTATTTAAATGTTCTTTCTTGAGATTTGATATCATACTTTATGTTAAAATAAAATGAGAAAAATGTCATCAAAATCAAAATTTCAACATATATGAATGAACGTCTCATATCATTCATTCAATTATATCTTTTTTTTTCGAAAACATATCGATTTTCATTCCCACGTTTTATCGATAAAATTCAGGAACTTAAATTCAAATCTATTCACGAAAATTGTTTCATTTAAATCTTTGCCGTCATATTTAATGAAAAAGCGAAGTTTGTTGTGTTACATACAAGTATATGTGTATACTTCTACTTCTACACGTACTTATGCGTAGCATTTGTATGTATTTCCATGTATGCATAAATTAGTTAAATAAAATCAAATGATAAAAAAGCACTTCGTTGGAAACTAAAAATTTGTCATTGGTTTATTTTTTTTTACTTCTTATGTATTTTTTTTTTCCTTTTAATTTATAAATTTTTTACTGTGTCTGGAGATTACGTATTATTTTCCAATTGTAACAATCGGTCGTTTATAATTTTAAACACTCATCCTTCTAATTTTTTGATTGAGTAATTCGTAATGCGAAGATTGATGTTTGCAACAACGTTCCTTTTTTTATTTTTAAACTAACTAAATGAATGATCGAAAACTAACATTTCTAATATTAACACTACTATTAATAATATTCTCTTATTATTTACTATTATTATTAAATTATTACCGATACTTATGATCAGCATTTATTAAGTATTTAATTACCAGCCTTTCCCCCCATGGTATTAGTCATAATATAAGCTTAGTGTGGCAGAGTAATCTCTTTTAAATGTAGTTCCAAAAAAAAAAAAAAAATACCCACTGTATGCTCATCACTGACTAGTTTCGTATGAAACATTCGTAATTCATGATGTTTTTTGATTTTTGCACTATGGCTTCATGCCTTTATAATCTTACCTAGATCATTGAGCGTTTCTTTTTTTTTTTTTTTTTGGTAAGTTATTTGCAACCTTTATCAAAAGCCCGAAAATTCACCTTGTGCTTCAGATTAGTTTACATAACACTTAACCAAATCCCTTACAAAAGATCAATATGAATTGTGTTAAAAAGATAAAAAATCTTGGAAAATTTTCGGGTAATAAATATATCGATGTCTCCTTTTTGTGATCTCAACAGGGTTGGTGGTGTAGTGAGACTGCCACAAAAGCAGTGCAAGACAGTTTGGTGGGGAAGAAGACAAGTTTTCGACTTGTTTACGTGCAAAAGGAGATGAAGTATTACTGTAGTAGGATTAAAAAAAGAAAGAGACTCCTCGGCATCTTTGCGCCGGAAGAACATTTCTGATGTTTGTAAGGAGGAGTGGAGTGCTCATTGTACTTATTGTCTTATATGTTCTGGCGGTTCTATTGTTTCTTGCCGTTTTTTTTTTTTCTTGCAGTAACTTCACCAGTTATAATTGATTGTGTACTTATTATGTTGGTAGTATTGGTAGTATTGTTGCCTGGAAATTTTGAGATCTTTCGTCATCTTTCGAAATTAATGGTGAAAGTCTTGAGAGTATGCCATTGAGGTCAAAATTTTGCTGGATTAATTTGCTGTTGGATATCCTTCCATTCCTATCTTTTTTAAATCCACAACTTTGCATTAATTAAAACCTGCTTTGAATGCGTTCTTCTATTCCAACATTCTTATGGTTTCCGATGCGTATTTGTGTGCTTAATGTTTTTTACATTTCAGTTTACTTGCCGTACCTGTTTTGGAAAAATAAGTTGCTCACAGAAATCTCCGCCTGCTAGTCTGAATCGATTTTTCAGAAAGTGTTTCTGCCTACGACTATAACTTAATACGTAAGAATTTAGAATCTGGTTTAAAAATTTTGACATCTTTACTATAAAAAATTCATTTCTTAAGTCTTGGAGTTACTTATCTCTAATTGGATAGTAACAATTGAAAAGCTAGATATCCGTGTAAAGCAGGAACATAACAGTTTTGTTTAGTATTCCTTACAGCCATATTCCTTATCTTCGCAATTATTCAGCGTAGAATTCATTAGGGTGGAGGATAAGAATGCCTGAGTGGTTGCATTACTTAATCTTCACTGTAATTTATTTCTTGATTTTCCATTTTGTTAAAACTATTTAATTATCCATCGCATAAAGAAATATACCATTCAAGTTTTTTTTTTCTGCTTGAAGTTTTCATTTTGCTGGTAATTTTCTCACTTGCAATTGTTTTAGCCATTTGTTATTTCTTTGCAATCCTTTCTCTCAAGTCGTTTTTATTTTTTTTTTTAATATTTTAAATTTTTGTTCATAATAATGTTGATCATAATTGTTGATAAAATAAAGTGAAAAAGCGTGCTTGTGCAGCTACATAAATAAGCTATTAGAAAGATAATGAAAGAAATATGGGAACAAAAAGAAAAAAAATTCAATCAAATTAAATTTTTAAAGGTAAAAATTGAGAAAATAAGAAGTGGTTATGATAAAGGTTATGAAATCGTTAATTTTTAATTCAAAATGCATAGTAAAAAAAAAATACACAATTATATGAAACAACGAGTAAAACAATGGATATATCGAAAGTGTTAAGAAAGTACTCTTGCAAAAGGGATTTTCCATTCAGAGTTTGTCTTGCAACTGAAAAGATTGCACGATATATGTAGGTAATGCTATCTTGATAAATTACTTAGCTCTGAAATTCTAGGAAATGTCGAGACCAGGAGGTTAAGCATTTAAAAAATAAACTAGGAAGTAAATTCCCAATAATAGAAGAAATAAGAAAGATGAAATTGATGCTTGGAATAAAAATGAAAATGGATAATCAAAAATTTATGGGCGAATTAAGTCATCGTGGATAGTTCAAAAAAGTCTTTTTTTTTCAACGTTTAGCTTGTAAATCAAAAAGGCTTTTTGTAAACATATCCCATAACTGTACTGTTTTTGGTCAATACAGTACCTGATGGATGCCATAATGACATAAAAATTTAGACGACGGTACGAAATAGAACATAAAAGAAAGAATTGCTGAAAAAAATCTTATTAAATTGTGCAAAAATCAGAAGTGGTAATTTGTACGTAGCCTTTATTTGACTATTCATTCCTAAGAAAATGAACAAAAATCTGTATTAATTAATAGAAATAATTGAGAGAAGAAAAAAAAAAAATGTTTATGTAGAAGAATGGTATGGATGTACGAGGATATGATATTAGTACGAGGATGTTAGATTGAGATGTAGTAGAGACAAAAAAAATACTCGAAGAAAAAAAGGATGGAACAGTCTCCATATATTGGATGAAAAAAAAAAATCTTCATGAGTGCGAAAGAATGAAGACTCTCGAGCGCGAAAGATTGCAGAGAAATACTATTATTATGAATGTTCATTTTCGTCACTATTTTCTTGTCTTTTTGTTGCGTCAGAATTATCAGGGAAAGTATGGGGTATTTAATGATTAGCATAAATAGAATTATGTGTAGGTAAATTAAAATTATGTGTAGGTAAAAAAGAAATACTATTATTATGAATGTTCATTTTCGTCACTATTTTCCTGTCTATTATTATGAAAAACTCTCGAGCGCGAAAGATTGCAGAGAAATACTATTACGTGACTATTTTCCTGTACTTTTGTTGTGTCAGAATTATCAGGGAAAGTATGAGGTAGTTAATGATTAGCATAAATAGTATTATGCGTAGGTAAATTAAAATATGTAAATCAGTGTTTTTTCACCCTGTGTTCTTTTACCATAAGTAAATAATAGTTACGTCACTGGTCTTTGTGCTTAGTGAAAATTTGATAAGTTTGCTAATTTTATAGAATTGCGGCTCCCATGGAGGACCAAGAAATCGAAGTGCTTTTCGAATACCTTAAAAGGGAACCGGAGATGTACCGGATTTTGCAAAGGTTCGTGAGCAGGACTGTTCAGGTAATTTTCACTTTGTCTTCCTCTTTTTTGCTTTTATTTTTTACATTATTATTTTTTTTTTATAAATTGATACAGTATGAAGAAAGAGTTGCTGAACTTTGCACTGCCTTAAATTTAAAAAGTGACTGTAAAAAATAGCTTTTTCAGTTTGAACAGTCGCTCATAGAAAGGATGGCGGAGGCGGGGTGGAGGTTGGAGGAACTGGTAGGGCAGAGTGCCCAGCCAGCAATGGAAGAGGATCCGGTACCTCAGGAGCCGGAATTTAACGAAGAAGAGGCAGAGTGGGCTCCTCTGCCTGAAAATGAAAATGGTGATGAGGCCGAGAACTGGCCATCAGAAGCAGAGTGGACCCCTCTGCCGGAAGACGAAGAAGAAGAAGAGCCTGAGGTACCGGGGGTACCAATGGAGATCGAGGAACCGGTAGAAGCAGTACGCGAACTCGTCCTGTAAGTTTAAGTTTTAGCAGCTATTGTACTAATTTGCTAACTAGATATTAACCTTACCTACCCAATAATTTGCAATAAATATAAAACTGTTTCAGGCGAACGAGGACAATCAGAATCCCGGTTCCTGCCATGCAAGAAGCAATGGCTGCGGCACCTCCGGAGAAATTCGAACCAGCTGATTTAAAAAATCTTCCGGAGCAACTCCGAAGAGAGTTGATAGTGCCGCAAGCAGAGCCATACACGGTGGCACAAGGAGAAGGAAGCAAGAACATCGGTAAGTTATAATTTTAATAACTTAAGAAATGATTATATGCCGCAATTTGTAGAAGAAATACAATCATATTTTGACTTTGTATTGATAAAATCATATGATATCATCGAAAATTTCATCCCTTATAATGCACTAAAACGATTACAAAATTCTATATCGATACTCGAAGAACAGTTTGTGCAACAATATTTTCTTACTATTTCTATTTTCAGTGTGTGGCCTCTGCTGCAGGCAGTTTGAAACGTTGAAAGGGTGGCGCATTCACGCGTCGAGAACACACAAGCAAGATGGTAAGTATTGCGAAATGAATTTCCAATTAGTTTTTAAAGATATCGCTACATTTGATTCATTTAAAAGCCAGTAGACTGATTAATCATACATATTCCAGGCTTTTGTGCCCGTTGTGGGCATTACCTCTTGCTGCCACCTGAATTTACGGCCGCCCAGAGAACGGCAGCAATGGAGCTTCATGCCCTCGATTGGTGCCCGAGGGCATGCGCGGCCGTAATAAGCAAACGACAGGTGAAGCGGCGCAGACTTGACCTGGTAGGAAGAGAAGAGGATGCGCATCACCTCTTCATCCCAGGTAAGAAATTAATTAGCATTGAAGAAGTGAAATTTAAAAGTTAAAAAAAAAATGAACGGCCATAGAAAATAAAATATTCGTAAAGTGGGTCTCGTAATTTTTTTAATCAGTGGTTTTTTTCAGGCTAATATTATTGCCTGGTCTTCCATATGCGGCCACCTGTCGCTGCCTGCTGCGAATCTCCATCCTCTTCCAATGAAAGACGTCCAAGCTGGTTAGTAACATCCAAAAAATAAAAAAAAAATGAAAAACTAACAAATAAAAAAAACAAAAAAACAAAAAAAAAAAAAACTAAAAAATAAAAAAAAAAAAACTAAAAATAAAAAAAAAGCAAAAAAATAAAAAATTAACTAAAAAATAAAAAAAAAAAAACAAAAAAAATCGAAAAAACCTAAAAAAAAAGATTTAAAAAAATAAAAAAAAAAATAAAAAAAAATTTGATGTTTAATTTAATGTAAAAACAACTGATTTCAAAATATGGAAAAGGCTGAGGAGTTTGTAGCTGCTTTACGTTTTTGTATGTCATTTACCGTCCTAGTGATAGAGTAATCAAAAGCTTGTAAAGGGCATTTTTTTGCCATCACAAGCATAAATCAAATTACTTTGAAATCAGTTGTTTTTTCTTTTTTTTTTTTTCTTTTTTTGTTTTTTAGCCTTTGGGCAGCTAATTTTTGTTGAAAATTGTGTATTTTATTTATTTTCATCTAAATAATGTAATTTAATGTTCTTATTTTTTGATATTACTTATAACTGTTTAATAACTGTTTTTTTTTTTTTTTTTTTTTGATTTTCTAAACTTATCACATTTATTGTTTTTTTTTTACAACTATTGTTACTTTATCCATTATTTCTGTTTAATGAAAATTTTCATTGTTATTTTAGTGTTACTAATGGTGTTAAATTTTTTATTTAATTTTATTGCCAACTTATTGTATATTTAATTTTTGCACTTTCTTACTTGTAATAAGTTCTTTACATTTTAAGATGATTTTTTGGCTATTTAAAAAAAGCACAAATTTCTTCATATGAATATATTTTTAATGGAATTGAGCAATTTTTGAATGTTTCTGTCTGTATTTAAGTAGCATTTTAATTTAAATAAGATAAGTTGTCAAAAGAGGATAGATTCAATGAGATGTAATTTAAAACTTTTTGCGCTAAGTCATAAGTTGATATCAATTTGTAATTATCTTTGTGTGTATGAGGTGGGAGGGAGTGTAGGGATGGTCGAAGGGAGGTATAGAATTATACCTTCCTTCGTCAGCATAACATTAACTAAGCATAAAGAAAAAATTTTTGTTTTGAAATTCAGATGACGGGCCTTCTGAAATCTGGAATAAATTTCAAATTTTTGATCTCTATTCATTTTTAAGGATATTTTTTGAATTGGTAGAGCTTTGGGCTTTAAAAAGATTTCAAAAATATTTAATTTTTGTTTTTTTTTTTTTAATTTTTGCGTTTCAATTTTTTTTCTGAATTGAGTTAAAATCAAAAATCTTTTTTGAAATTAATTCTGTTTTATTCGGATTATTTTTTGGAATCTTTTTTTGGATTTTTTTTTTTTTTTTTTTTTGGTAATTTTTTTTGGATTTTATTAATTGCATGCTTTTTTTCATTCATTTCATTTGTTGCTATTTTCATTTTTTTATGCCTTTAGCATTTTACTGCTTGCTAACTTTTGTCTATTCCACTAATACTAATTTATTTTCGTTGTATTACCACTAATTTGTATCACTTTTTTTTTGTTTCAAAAATCTTTCACTTTTATCTTTTTTTTGTTTATATTGGTTTTGCATGTGTTTTCGGTTATTTCTACTAATTGCGTGTTTTTTTATTTTTTTTTTTTTTTATTTTTGCTATTAACACGTACATTTTTTGTATCTTACTAACTGCATGCTTTTTGTAACTTTTTCTCATGTATACTTTTTCTTTTGTATTTATTGCATGCCTTTATTTTTTCGTTGTTTTCACTCGTTTTTTATTAACTGTATTTTTGCATGCATTTTTTCGTTAATTTTATTAACTGCATGCTCTTTGTAACTTTATATTATTTGATGTTTTTTTATCAGCATTATTTTTTCGTTTGTATTTATTGCATGCTTTATTTTTTTGTTGTTCTCACTCGTTTTTTTTTTTTTCTTGGCTAGTTTTATTAACAAGCATGTGTTTTGTGAACCTATTTACACCATTTTTTCGTTTGTATTTATTGCATGCTTTATTTTTTCGTTGTTCTCACTCGTTTTTTTTTTTTTTTATTAACATTATTTTTGCATGCATTTTTCGATCAATTCTATCAACTGCATGCATTTTGTATCTTTACTCACACATTTGTTATTATGGCGCACATTTTTTTTGTATTTAAATGCATGCTTTTTTTGTTGGCTTCATTCATTTCTATTAACATCGTTCTTGCATGCGTGTTGAGTTTATTCTATTAACAGCATGCTTTTTGTTACTTTATATATTTTGCTGTTTTTTAATTAACATTGTTTTTGCATGCATTTCTTGGCTAGTTTTATTAACATGCATGTTTTTTGTGAACTTACACCATTTATTATTAAGATGTACACTTTTCTCTTTTGTATTTATTGCATGCTTTTATTTTTCACCCGTTTTATATTAACATTGTTTTTGCATGCATTTTTTGTTAATTTTATTAACTACATGTTCTTTGTAACTTTTTCTCATGTACACTTTCTTCTTTTGTATTTATTGCATGCTTTTATTTTTCACTCGTTTTTTATTAACATTGTTTTGCATGCATTTTTTGGTTAATTTTATTAACTGCATGCTTTTGTTACTTGGTACTATTTGCTGTTTTTTTATTAACATTGTTTTTGCATGCGTTTCTTGGTTAGTTTTACTAACATGCATGTGTCTTGTGAACTTACTTACACCATTTAATATTAAGGCGTACACATTTTTCTTCTGTATTTATTGCATGCTTTTATTTTTCACTTGTTTTTTATTAACACTGTTTTGCATGCATTTTTTGGTTAATTTTATTAACTGCATGCTTTTTGTTAGTTTATACTATTTACTGTTTTTTTATTAACATTGTTTTTGCATGCGTTTCTTGGTTAGTTTTACTAACATGCATGTGTCTTGTGAACTTACTTACACCATTTAATATTAAGGCGTACACATTTTTCTTCTGTATTTATTGCATGCTTTTATTTTTCACTTGTTTTTTATTAACACTGTTTTGCATGCATTTTTTGGTTAATTTTATTAACTGCATGCTTTTTGTTAGTTTATACTATTTACTGTTTTTTTATTAACATTGTTTTTGCATGCGTTTCTTGGTTAGTTTTACTAACATGCATGTGTCTTGTGAACTTACTTACACCATTTAATATTAAGGCGTACACATTTTTCTTCTGTATTTATTGCATGTTTTTTGTTACTTGGTACTATTCGCTGCTTTTTTATTAACATTGTTTTTGCATGCGTTTCTTGCGTTAGTTTTATTTACATGCATGTTTTTTGTGAACTTACACCATTTATTATTAAGATATACACTTTTCTCTTTTGTATTTATTGCATGCTTTTATTTTTTCGTTGTTCTCATCGTTTTTTTTTTTTTTTTTTTTTATTAACATTGTTTTTGCATGCATTTTTTGTTAATTTTATTAACTGCATGTTCTTTGTAACTTTTTCTCATGTACACTTTTTTCTTTTGTATTTATTGCATGCTTTTATTTTTCACTGGTTTTTTATTAACATTGTTTTTGCATGAGTTTGGTTATTTCTGTTAACTGCATGCTTTTTGTAACTTTACCATTTTTTGTTGATTGATGAGTACATTTTCTTTTTTGTATTTGTGCATGTTTTTTCGTTGTTCTCACTCGTTTTTATTAATTTTGTTTTTGCATGAATTTCCTAATTCTGTTAACTGCATGCTTTTCGTAACCTTATCACAGCATTTGCTGTTGATGAGCAGATTTTTTTTGTATTTATGCATGCTTTTTTCATTGTTCTCATTCATTTTTATTAATATTGTTTTTGCATGCATTTCTTAATTCTGTAACTGCATGCTTCCATAACTTTTCTAACAATATTTATTATTGTAGTGCAAACTTTTTTGTTTTTAAGTGCATGCTTTTTTTTGTCGTTCTCACTCATTTTTTATTAACATTGTTTTTGCATGAGTGTTTGGCTATTTCTATTAACTGCATGCTTTTCGTAACTTAATCATATTATTTGTTGTTGATGAGCACACTTTTTTTTGTATTTACGCATGCTTTTTTTGTTGTTCTCACTTGTTTTTATTAACATTGGTTTTGCATGCATTTCTTAATTCCATTAACTGCATGCTTTCATAACTTTTCTAACAATATTTATTATTGTGGTGCAAATTTTTTTGTTTTTAAGTGCATGTTTTTTTTTTTGTCGTTTTCATCCGTTTTTTATTAATATTCTTCTTGCATGCATTTCTTAATCTATTAGCTGCATGCTTTCCCTAACTTAATCACACCATTTGTTGTTGACAAGCACATTTTTTTGTATTTTTTTCATGCTTTTCTTTTTCTAACTTACTGTCACTCCCTTTTTTTATTAGCATTATTTTTGCACGCATTTTTCGGTTAATTTCATTAACTGCATGCTTTTTTTACTAATCTCACTTGCTTTTGTATTAGGTAATTTTTTTTATTATTCACATCTCCTTTTTCTCGTATTCATTTTATGCTAACATTGTTTTTTGCACGCATTTCTGTTGCTTCAAACTTACCGCATACTTTTCGTCTTTTTCAAAGGTTTGTAACTTTTAGATTTTCTAACTTCCAGTGCTTATTTTAGGCTGCTACTAGCCAACATTCTGGAGCAACTGGTCAAATTGGTTCTAGAAAGTTTTTTCATTTGTGTCAGCTTGATAATTCAGCTATAATTATATGCTTTTGGAATCGCAATAAAATTTTCGTGTGACTTATGCTTATATGAGATGAAGAGAACACTCGAAAAGTAAGCAGTTCCAGTTTATTTCTAATGTGTATTTTCAAAAAATTATGCTAACAGTTTGTTCAAAAACTTATTTTTTTTCTAAATTTTCTTCATTCATTGCTCAGTTTTATTTCATTCAAGAAGAGTTTTTTAATTGTTCAATTTTATTTCATTCAAGAAGAGTTTTTTAATTAAACTGTCTATCGAATCATATTAATTTCTTGCACCTTACTTTATTATTTACATAAGTTTGGTTTATTTCAGCTCATATTAGTTATAGTTAGCAGTAACAAATAAAAATTCATTTTGATAAAAAAAAAAGGTTGAATATTTAAAGGTATAAATTTATGAAGTATTGCTAATATTATCATACAAAGCAGTAGTTTTTTATTGGATACCGGGCTGAGATTATTTCGTTCTATTCAGTGTTTACAGTTGTTTGATCAGGCAATATGGTAAGTAATTTCGTACTGCTTTTACGTCTCTTTTTCTCGAATATTGCAAATTAAAACAAATATTTCAAAATCATGGTTAGGTGCATAGAGAATTCTGATCAGTCAATTGAAAAAACTCGAGATGTTCATGATCATTTTGAAATTTTTCTCAAAGAAGCGATTTTAAGTTTAATTCGGTGTCAAATTATTTTTAAGACGAATATACAGGAGAATAAGAGATTACGCAGATTGGAATTCTGTAAGTATTTACAAAGAAATTTTTTATTTAAATTTCATCTGCTCAGCTCTCTTTCTGTTAATTACTTTATCTGTTTGGTGATAAGTGATAAATTCCACTTTTTCTTTTACTGAGAACTTTTTTAATTTGTTTTATTTTTCAGAAGTATTATATTGTTAAATTGTTGAATACAAGAACACACGAATTTCTAACCAGCACTTTAATTAGATTCTCAGTCGAGGTAAACTATTTATTTGTTCAAACACGACTGAGTAACGAATTGAAGAAAATTCACAGCAAGTTTTTGCTGAATTTGATTTTTGCTGAATTTAAAGTGTAGCACATAAGAATATATTACATGCTTAGCTAAATTACTGTTTATTCCTTGGTGCACTGCATATTCCCAGCTATCTTTGAGATAGACCTTAAAGATGTTGTTTTATTCGAGATTTAAAATCATGGATTTTTGTTTCACTATGACTGTTGAAAAATTTATTAATATTTATATTTTGCACATTATCATTCTTCCTGCATGCAATATTTCCATAGAATAGAAAGTGCGACAATTAGATGCAAACAGATGCGCTCAGAAATGTTTAGTGAATTGGTGGAACGCCACTAAATGTTGAAAATGATGGAAAAGAGGAAAAATGCAAGTTGTACTTCGTTTTGTTTAACCATTTATTTCCGTTAATTATAATTTCTTCCTTTTATATCTTTCATAGATTATTTGTTTATATATGTTTTTCTAGCAAAACTTCAATATTTTGCGGAACAAATATGAAGCAATTCATACCGTTGCTAGTTCTTTCTAATAAACCCATTCGTTGTTATTTGATAAATTTTATATTACTAAAATATTATTTTGTGAATGTCAAAATTTTAGTTTCTTTATTTATTTTAAAAAGAGAATGTTTTGACAAAAAAATTATTTTTCAAGGATCTTATGAAATTAGTGAAGACTGTGGACAAAAAATTGTTTTTCAAGATACCACTGGCGAAGAAATTAGAAGGTATTAAGGCCACGTCATCAAGGTTAATTTTATTTTCAAGAATCGTAGTTCAATTTTCAGCAGTAATCTTTGTCCATGTCAAATTAAGTGTTGATAATAACAAAACACAGTGGGGGAGGAAAATTCATCGCGAACTGGGAAGATAACCTACCCGTATTATTGGGCATTTATTCTTTTCTATCTTTGATTAATACAGAAATTATTTATGGTCTAGGTATTTGAATTTTCCCTCCTTTCTCGCCGCATTTTTTATCTCGTACACTTGGAAGATTTCCGATTTGAAACAAGAAAGTGAAGTAATAGCAGTTGTTTCGAATGTTTAGCATGTCGACTTTTCGACCTACCTAGGCCACGTGGATATCATCAACAGATTGTTCTTCTAAGTTTTATCACTCCTAGATGTTTGCTTATTTTGTTTCATCCAGAAATATTGCATCTAATAAATTTCATGGTAATTTGCATTTTATTTCGTAATATCATATTGCAGAATACGGCTATGATTGAACTATAATCGTTTACAAAACGATGATATCTAAAATTGATAAAGCTTATCTGATGAACTCATGTCAAAACATTGAAATCCAAATAACTCAGAAAGCTTTTTTTATAAAGAAATTTATCTTATACACTTGGTAGATAAACTTATACAATATAAACTGAATAAAGCTTGAAATTAATGATTGAATGAGATCAATTTACATCCTTATTTTGAAATACAACAAATCATTCCAGAAATCAATGATTGAGAAGACGCAAATCTCGGATAATACTATTGATACGCTAAAAATGGATACATTATCGGTATGATATTAGCTATGCCACTATATATCTTTCTTATCATTATAATCAATATACTATTTATTAGATAGAGAATTACATTAATCTTTGCCATCTCTTAATAAAATAAATAATCTCTATTCTCTCCTCTAAATACGAGACATGTTCTGATGAACTTTTCAACGATATGTTTTAACTGATCCCAAGAATAATCTGCATTGGATGACCTCTTCGTTCTGTCTCAATTTAAATAGAATACGAAATATGTGGATGGAATTCATTTTCAACAGCTTTGATTATTAATGTCATTAATGGAAAGGCGCATTTTACTTTGGAGGAAAAAAAAAACATTCTTTTTAAAAACATTTAAAAAGAAAATTTAAAAAAGAGATTATTTATTTTATAAAGAGATGGCAAAGATTCTAAAACATTCCTTTTAAATCATTTCGTGCTTTTTTAAAAAATACAATTATTTGTGTTTTGAATTACAAAGAATAGTCAAGTTATTAACAATAGAATTTTATGAAATATTAATATTTTTAATAGTTGAGGTAGTATTCAAATATTTGTTGTTAAATGCATAAAGCATAAATGGAATGTTTTGTTATGCAAATTGTTGATCATATGTTAAAAGGATTGATCGCTGCAACTTTGGTAACTGAAAATATCACAAGGTCATTTAACTGGTTCATTCCCTCATTTCTTTTATCTGTTTATAGTGGTCATTTTGCTCCAGTATGTGATAATGGATCACTCCTGTTCATGTTGAGAAGTTTTAATATATTAAAAAACAAATGACAATTTAAATTTTTTTTTCAAATTTTCTATTTTTTACATTTTTTTTTACAAATTTTCTATTTTTTTTTTACATTTTTAATTCATTTTTACACTCAAAGAAAGCAAAAAAAAAAAAAAAAAAAGCTAAATGTTTAATAGCAAATTGCGCTCACTTTGTTCATTTTACGCTTAAACGATGTTTTTCCAGTAGTTTTTTATTATTTGATCTTTTCATTCATATCAATCGAGAGATAATTATGAAGTTTTCAGGACTTTTCTCAACTTTATTCTTATATGAACAAGCAGTATTGCTTTATTATATAGATTCTCTATATGACATTTATGCTACAAAATGCATCAAAAATTATAAGGCTTACTTATTTGAAAAATTTTAATTTTTAGAGGCTAAATTGTAAGAATTTTCATAAATATTGCTGATTGTTTATTGTATTAGCTTGATAATGTATGATTTTACCCAGCTGACAATATGGTAATATTAAACAGAAAAATTATTATGATTATTTTTATAACTTTTTTGAAGTATTGATCCGCAGTTGTTCGCTTCAATTTAAAACAATTTATGAAAATTTCAAATTTGGTATGATTTTTTTGCGCATAAATCAATTGATGAAGGTCTAACATCTAATCATACCCTTTTTTTTTTTTTGGAACTTTCTTTCAAGTAATTATTTACTATATTTAGATTTTTTTACTTTTTGCTTTTTGTATTATTTTGAAATTTTTTTTTTTTTTTTTTTTGAGGTTTTAGAATATTAGCATTCAGAATCAAATGATGTAGCTGATTTTATAACAAGCTGCTAGCTTCCTAACAAACATTTTTTTAAATTGCCTATTTATAGAAAGTATGAAAAGTGAATTCCAGAGCATTTGAAGAAAGAATTCATTAGCTATGAAAAATTTTTCTTTCATTGAATTGTGACTTGAACTAATATCTCAGTTTGATGTTTCACATTAATCATTCAATATTGACAATAGCGCCAGTTTTATTATTCAGCGCTTGCTTAAATTTACCATTCACCTAACCTTTCGATCTTGAAATGTTAAATGGTTGAGGTGGTTTTATCAGTTTTTATCATTTATTTGTAATATGCTCAGAAATGACAGTCTTTTTTGACATCTAAAATTAAGCATTTGTGCATTTTATATTTAGAATTATTTTTTCGAATAAAAAATAAATCTCGATCATTGAACGCAAATCTTATTTAATATTAGCAGTGATATATGTATGAAAGATATTACGCGATCTAATTTGTCAAAGTATCTCATCTGATCTACTCATTGGTTAAATTGAACAATTTTTTAAATGATAAACTTATTCGAGAAAAATTATTGCTTATTTTACAAGCATTCGTTTCTAAAATTGTAATATTTATTAGAGAAAAAATTTCTTGAATATTCATTGGAATTTCACTAAAAAAATATTTAGAGAAGCTTTTCAATTTCTGGTTTTTTTTTTTTCAGTGTAAAATGTAACTTTTATCTTTCAAGCCTGTCTGCTTATGTTTGCTTATATATGAACTTTCAATCAGTGATATTTAATTCTTTCTTGAAATAATTAATTATTGATTGAATAGATAGAAATGGAAAGCACTAATAATTATTGATTATATCGATATTGTTCCCTACTTCTTTCACATTTGAACTAACATTTTCTTTTATTCTTATCTCTTTCATTGTTTAATTTTGAATATTTTTGAATGTGCTCAATTCTAAATTAATTCCAGCTAAACTATTAAAGAAGTATTAAAATTTCCCTGTGCTAACAATTAACATATTTCTTTTACTTTCATGCATATAAAATTTTTACAAAATATCAAATATCGCAAATTTATTCAAATTTCGCCCACTTTATTGAAACATTTAAAGGGCTAAAAGAAAGATTAAAAAAAAAAAAAAAAAGAAAAAAGATCGATGACTTGAGCATTTTGTTTCTTAATATCAGTCAAGTGGTTGTTGCATTTTAAAAATATCCATCTCATCAACAAAACATCAAATACATTATATTTAAAATAATCAACACTTTTGCGCTTCTGAATAAATTTTATTTATTCATTGTTAATGTTAAGAATTAAATTAATGATTTTAAAAATGTCGCATTGCTTCAGTTTGCTATATATTCATTATTCTTATCACTATTGTTATTGGAAAATGGCTAATAGTAATAATATTATTAAACAATAATAATATTGTCGAAGAATTATTCTGAAACAAGCAAATGAATTCAGCTAATTAATTGCTTCATTAAATTTAATTTATTTTAAACTATTAATAATTTTTGAGATAAAAGAGGCTATTACTGTATCAGTCATAGAATGTTCAAATGAACTTTATAAAGAATTAAAATTTTCATAAAATTCTAAGAAATTTTAAACTACATGAAAATTGAATTTCTCATCAGTGATAACTGTTGGTAATGATTTAAATTAGCAATTATGTGCTCTTTTTTTTCTCCGATAATGTTTTTGTCATTTAAAACAAAATGATCCCATTTAGTGTTAATAAAGCAATTTTACCGATGAAATTTCAGAATTGAAAATTTTGAAAATTATAGCTGAATTGCTGTATTGCGGCAAAATGCCGCAACGGAATACATACGGAATACATTATGATCTAATTTACATTATAATCTAAAATAAAATACATAATGTCAAATTCTGACACACATAACAAATAGCATCGTGAATTAATGCATTATTTGCTTGTTGATTAGTATATCGGAGGTGAAACATATCCAAAATTCGTAAACACAAATAAATCATTCATACGTTTTCCTACAATATTTGATGGCCTTCTGGTTAATAAATTATTTAAAAATGAACTTTTTAGTAATGAAAAGAATGAATGATTGAATTGAATATTTCACGTAATTTTATTATTATCACTTAAATATGATAGATTGATGAGTTTTATGTGAAAGTTAATGCTTTATTAGAAAATTTCCACAAATCCACTAACTTTTATTATTTGATTTATTATCATAAAAGCACTAGGAAATAATTAAGCTAATCACAAATTAATACAAAAGTGAAGTAAAATTCACTTCAATCATAGTTAATTCTTTTTTTTTTTTTTTTTTTTTTGTTTTAATTATAGTTGATTATATATTTACTAACTTTGTTGTTAAACCATAAAATTTCAGTTTTTTGAGTAATCTATGGGTGTTTAATTTGTACATTTTAGCTACACAAATATTCTTTTATTGTTCAGAATTGCTTAAATTCTTGCTTGCGTGTTATCACTAATAACGTGACATTCCGTGAGCCGTACACCATTTCAATATGTTAGCATATTATTTCAATATAATTTCAGTTTATATGCTATTTTACACAACACATATACTTGATAATAAAGCTTTATTTAAAGTTTAAATTATCAAAAGATACATTTGTACTTATCACATACATCATAAACTCTCAGTATTATTTTACGTGATAACGTGATACTGGAACTATTTCGAATTTGATTTGATCAATTTAATTAACAGTTAACAAATATCTTCAACTCTATCACCAACAAATTATCATCCACTAATCTGTATTGCACAAAATTTACATAATGAATTTTTCTTTTTGAAAAAAAAAAAAGCTTTAACAAAGTAAATTTAAATCTTTTTAATCAGATTTGCTACTTATCCATGTTTATCAGTTGCATTATACTAAAATTGATAATTATATTTTGCTGTATAATTCTTCTATTATTCATATGTATTACATTTAAATGTTTCATTTTTTCCTTACAAAATAAAATGGGGCACAATTTTATGATTCATTTAAAAAAAAAAAAAAAAAAAGAATTATTGATCCATTTGCACTTTAAACAATTACTTTAACAAAATTTCAAACATTAGAAGCCATAAAAGAAAAAAAAAAACAAAACAAAACAAAAGCGCCAATAAAATGAAAGTTTCCAAGCAAATAAATTATATTTCTATTCTATAATCGAATTTTCTTATAACTGTATTTGTATATGTTACAAAATCAATAATCAATAAAATTGTTATCGTATTTGAAAGGAGAGGAATGCAAAAGCTATTCAATGTGTTACTAATGAAATAAGTTAATTTAGACAAATATTAGAGTTACATAAAATAAAAAATTTTATATCATTTTGCTATTTAATAAGAGTCATTAATTTTAATTTTTTGTCAAAAGTGCAATGTGTTTATGCAAATTTGTCACAAAATTTTTTGCATTTCTATTAGAACAAAAAATGAATGGAATGGAATGTAAAATAATGTTTTTCGCCGTTTTTTCTTTTAACTTTTTCTTTTTTTTTTCTTTTTTTTTTTTTCAATTTAATGGTATCGTTTATATATTTAGTTACAAAATTATTTTGCATACATTTTAGATGATTTTATGCGCACTTTTTTTTTTTTGAATTGTTGCGTGTTTTTTCTTTCTGTGACACATTCACACTTACGTGTGACATTCATTATGCACGTGGTAAATCGTTGTAAAAAGTTAAGTATTGTAAATAATTTGCGTGAATTGATGAATTGAAAATTACGAAAATAGCACAGATTTTAGGATTTAATTATATAATTTTTTTGATTTAAGAAAAAAATTATTATGCAAAAACAAATTTATCAATCTTTCTCATTTTTTTTTTTTTTTTTTTGTAACAATAATGGTAATTAAAAGTAAATAAAAGGGTAGCTAAAGATTATAGGCTATTGATTAGCATTGTAATCGTTGGTTTTGTAATGCTAATTATAGAATTAACAATGAACTATTATGTTTATTCTGAATTCAATTAATTAATCTAATTAATTCTAATAGTTAACACTTTTAGTTACTCTATCAAATTTTCATTACCGCCATCTTTTCTATCTTTTATTTTAATTCTTCGTTATCTAAAGATCAAAGAAAAGGATATGCTTGAAATATTTGCCCATCTTAATATCTTACCAATATATAATTTATTTTCACAACTATCATTTATCTATAAAAAATGATAATTTATTTTAACTTTATAGTGATAATCTTAATTATAGTCCATAATTATTTTTTTTAATCTTATAGTGATAATCTTAATTAACTTTTTTAGACGGAAGACTTATCACAAATATGAAAATGATTATACATTTCGAGATGCTCATGTATTTAGCGGATTTTGCTAACTTTTATTGCACATAGCATTTACGGCTCTACACGTACTTACGACATAAACAATATACAGTATACTTTTATTCATGAAAGAAAATAACGCTATTTAAGAAATGGAATATATTTCTACCAAGAAAAATTCCTGAAGAAATTCTTGATAATAGCGTAATCCAATCTTTCAGAAATGATATTTCACGGAAATTTAATCAGTGATATTAATACAAATATGCAAGTATCAAATTAAATAACCGATAATACTGTTTTTTAACGCAATAGTTACTTTTTAGTTTCTATAAAAAAAACATAAATTATTCTTTCTACTAGTAAATGAATATGTAATTTCATCGGATATATTGGTATCCGCACATGCGGCATTCAAGAATTGCAAAATTTTCCGCAGATTTATTTACATAACCTATACGTTTCTTCTATACGAATAATTTAGTATTACTTAATCTAACCATAATATTTGACAATCTTTTTAACTTGACAATTTCACATTCTAGTGGGAACTTTAGTGCCAAATCAGGAATGCACTAAAGTAAAGTAAATTCTGTGACAAGTAAAAATATAATGTAAAAAATTGTTTTAACAATACAACTTGTGTTCAGCTATAATACACCATATCACGGAAACGTGAGACACACGTAATTGTAAGCTATGCGATAAACAATGAACCGAGTAAGCGGAAGTGAGAAAAATTCAAATTTTAAATCATTTTTATGAAGAAAATCTTCAAAATTATAATAAATATTTTAAGTCAATTATATTTTACAGAAAAATCTTCAACAATATTTCATTTCCTAATAAATTTCATTTTCTTAACAAATTAAATTGAATTATTATCACGTGAACGTAATCATCATATGTTAATGATGAAAAATAAAATAGCAACGATTTTATTTAAAGTAACAAAATAGGACAAAGTGATGAATTAGCTTTGAAGAAGTTTCATAAAATGATTAGCAGTAAATCTATTTTTAAAAATTGTTAACTATTTTCTTTTAAATTTTATCTATTTTAGAGTAGAATTTTTCTTTTTTCACTACTGTCTTTAATTAATCTTAATTAAATTTATTAAATTTAAGTAAGCATTGAATCTATACGCGCCATTATTAGAATATGGCGGTTTATTAGATAATGCATTGTAGCAGAAAATTACACTCTGCAATCCACTCACTGCAAACGACCATTAATGCATAGACAAAAGGTCAACTAAAGGTTAAACTGCTATTTTGTAGCACTAAACCATTTCATTTATTAATGTGAATTTTTCATTTATAAGCAATAAACAATGCAATTATGCACAATATATTAGCACAAAAAACTGCTAAAAAATTATTTAATTTATATTTATTTATTCATTTCATTTCAAATTATCATTTCTATTAATTTTTCATTTTTTTTTTTCTTTTATTATTTATTTAATTACATTTCATATTTTTCATTTGTGCTTAAATTGCACTTTTTTTTTTCCTTTTATATAGCATGCTCTTCCTCTAAAATTATTTCGATGATTAAGCATACCATTTAATGCTTACATTACTTAGCTTAAAATTGCCCACCTTATAATATGATTGCTACAAAACAGAGAGAGAGAGAGAGAGGGAGAGGGGACGAAAGGGAGCAAATAAGTATATGTACATACCCTTATGCATTATTTTGTTCAGGATGGAATATAAATATCCTTATGCTCACTTTTTTTTTTTTTTTTTTTGCATAGAATATGCAAATTACTTATTTTTGATGAAATAAAATTTTTACATAAAATCTGTTTAATTGTTTGCCTTTTTTAACATTACATAGTGTTTGCATTACAATAATTTTTTTAATTTATAATTTTTAAAGTCTTTTTTTTTTTTTTTAACCTTAAATAATTATTTTATTGAAGTATAAAAGCAGCAAAAGGAATGTTAGAAAATTGAGAAGAATGCTAGATAAAATTTAAGTGAACTGTTAAAAAATTCAAAGCAATTTATAGCATTATTTAATCACTAGCTAGATGAGTTAAATGATTAATGAAATGTGAAGTGAAAAGATAATTGGACATCGTTGCTATGTTTGTTCAAATTAAACGCTATTGACTTTAAAGCTAGCATTATAGTTTTTAATTTAGAATGATAAAATTGCAATGGTTAAAATTATCACTTATTCTTTTTATTGTATTTATCATTTTCATCACTTATGTCTGTTTACGATGGGGAATATTTAATGAAATGTTAATTTTGGAACGAGTTTTTTATGCAATAAAATTGGTAAATTGTTTATTTCTTTAAGCATCGTCCCTTCTTCTTCCTTCCTTTTTTTTTAATTCACTCTTTTAGATATATTTCTTCATTTTAGTTCCTTAAAAAAAAAAAAAAAAAAGAAAAAAAAAGAAACGAAATATAATGAGATAACGAATAATTTTCACTTTTTGAAAATATTTCTATCTCTTATAAATTAGACTAGACTAAAATCAATTTAACTCAATTTTACATTTTCATCTGATCACTAAAATATTTCAGGATCATACATCGTTGACAACACCACCATTAATACTTACGTGGACAAAATTTTTTAGCCAATCATGGGCTCAGCGTATTAAAAATGATACTAATGATTGCTCTTATCAATGTATAATTACTGATGATAAAGAGTAAGTGAATATTTCATACTATTATTTATTAATATCAATAAGTGATAATAATATTTGGTATTGCTATTTTACAAACGAATAAATTATTATTTTTTTTTTTTATATTATTTATGTAATTTTTTTTTCATTACTTATGTAACATTATATAATATATATTTTGTTATATTATTGTAATATTATATATTTTGTTATATTATTTTCATTATTTATGTAATTTTTTTTTTTGCTAATTATTTTCATTATTTATGTAATTTTTTCATTACTTATGTAATATTATATATTTTGCGCACAGTGTATTAATTGCTAGAAATTATTAGAAATCTAGTTCCGTGATTCAATTCTAATTAGAAATTTTGATATTAATCGTATGCACTGATAATTCCGTTGTGAAAATAATTGCGCAATTCTTTAAGATCAAATCAGTAACATTTCTTTTTTTTATTCTTTTCTCCCTTTCTCTTTCTTTTTTCTTTTTTTTTTTTTTTTTTCGTATAATAGAAGACTATAAATTCTTTAACATTTTATGTTTTAGAAAAGAAACTTGCACTTGCATTGTTGAGTGATGTGATGATATGATGACGAAAGTTGTTCATAGGAATTTTAAAATGAACAAACAATTCTTAAACATACATTTACATTGATTGATTGGAAGTAGATCGTTTTAATTAGACAAAAAATTTTGCAAATGATACGATCATTGGTAAATTATAATATATTACCTAAACTATACTATCATTAGCAAATTATGATGTATTACGTTGAAATGTTGTTTACTCATATTAATCCGTTTATTACTGATATGTTGATAATTTGATATGATTATTTCAGACAATTGTCAGAAGCTGTAGCCGTATTATTTCATATTCGTGATTTGGAAACATTACCAAAACTAAGGAATTCGAAGCAATTATTTGTATTTGTATTGCATGAATCACCTCTGTATACGTTTAATAATTTGGATTTTGTGGCAGAAGATTACTTCAATATAACGATGACTTATAGGTTTTATCATAATAATTTTAAAACTTCATTTAAACTCTTCAATCTTTAGTTAAAATTCGAACTGATAGATAGATTTTTTTTAGCTTAATTCGAGTTAAAGTACAAATGTTTTTTTTTTTAATTTATTTGAAAATTTTTAAAACATTCAAATAAAAATAAGTGTATATTAATTTAATATTTTAGTTAATTTCATAACATTATTTCATATATATTAATTACAAATTAATTTCGATTCAATTATCAAATTTTTGAAATACTCTAAATTATTACTGTTATAGACGTGACAGCGATATTTACATACCATACGGTATGATGAAAAAAATAACCAATCTTACACCGAAGGAGCAAATTTGGGATTGGAATGAAGTTTGTTTTTATATTAATCGAAATTGTAATAGCTTACAAATACGGAATAATGATAAATAGGAATCCGGCATTAAATTCCTGATATATCTTTTTGTTTTCTTTTTTTGATCATTAAACCATTCCAATGATTTTATTTATCAATTACAAAACAAACATTTTCATATGTAAAACTGAAAATTATTAAGATACAAAAATATTTATTTAAAATTTATCAAAAAATTCTTTAAATTCATCAAAAAAAAATAACATTTTTTTTATTGTTTGTTTGTTTTGAAAGGTATTAAAGATAGCAAGTGGCAAAGTACAACCAATTTTACAATTAGTTTCAAATTGTCAAACTAAATCAAAACGTGAATTGTACGTGGAACAACTTCGAACGTATATAAATATCACGCAGTATGGACGTTGCAACAATCAAAGTTGCGATGAAGAATGTGAAATAAAAGAAGCTGGTACATTTATCGTTTTTGGTTTCTTAATTTAACTTTTTACGCCAATTTTTTTTTTTCTCTTTTTTTGACCTTTAACTTTTTTATTTGATTGTAAATTGCAGCACGACATCGTTTTTATTTGGCATTTGAGAATAGTATATGTCGTGATTATATCACTGAGAAATTATTCAAATGTTTCCTAAGATTATTGATACCAGTGGTGTTGAAAAAATCAATTTATGAGGATATTTTACCGCCTGGCTCATTTATTGCTGCAGATGATTTCACATCACCACGTGAACTAGCAGAATATTTAAACTATTTGTTAAATAATAATACAGCCTATTTGAGGTATCATTTTTTTCTTTTTAATATATTATTCTTTAAAGGTGTTTAATTTTAAAATATGAATATTTCAAAAAGAAGTATCTTAGATAATTTTTTTTTTTTTTGCGATCAAATGATATGAAACATTTGATAATCTTATAGAATGATGCATTATTGATTTATTCTATGGATTGATTAATCAAATTATCATTGAATTATTTGAAGTATTTCTGTTTTGTATTTTGACCTTTTTTTCGCTAACTGTCGCCTTTTTCTTTTTCAGTTATTTGAAATGGACGAAATATTATCAGAAAACATTTAATGTAAGCAGTTACTGTGAATTATGCAAATATCTTCATAGTGATATTTCTAAGCCACGAATAATTGCAGATATCAAAAAATGGTGGTTTCAAGGATGTATTAAGGATTATGCAATTGACTTATTGAAAAGAGTTAAAAGTATCAGTAATTTTTAATTATCATTAAGTTATTATTATTGCCAGAGTTTTATTTGTAACTCTTGGAAGAAGAAACGAGCAAAAGTAATATTAATTAGTATTAAATATGATAAATTTGATATCGGAAGTGATAGCTATACGTTTCTGGTGATATTAGCAAGACAAGTATAATCAAATAGAAATTTTTGAATTCCAACACATATCAATGTTTGTCTTTACATTCACTTGTTTTTATTTTTTCTGTAATTTATTTGTCGTTTTTTTTTTTTTTTTTTTTTTGATTTAAATAATTTCTATTTAAACAAATGCATTAATTTGACATTTTTTCGTTTAAAAAGTGAACTTTGATTTGAATAAGAATACTTATTTGTTATGATTTGTTTTGATGAACAAAGCAGCAAAATTAAGTCAAAGAATGAAATGATTGTAAAGATGAATGTTACACTAATAAAAATGTTTATCGAAAATTATCGATTATTGTTTTCGATTAAACTATTCGAAAAATCTTCTAATATCATCTAATAACTGCCTTACTCTTAGAAATCATTGTAAATGGAAATATTTCAAAATTTAATTTGCTATCTTTCAAATTCTTACTGATATGTATGATAAAGAATATAATAGTTAAAATAAAAATGAAAGGATTACTTGTTTTTTGTAACGTTGTAAGTAATTACAAGTGAACAGTTTTGAAAATTTGTGACTGATAAATGTGATGCAACATTTTGAATTCAATGTTTTATATTTCAAGTTATTAAGTGTTTACGTCAGGGGTAGCATAGATTCATTTGATCAGCAATTTGATCAGCAAAATGACAATGCGACAATTGTAAATGTAATATGTTGAAAAGGAAAGAATTAAATGATAGAAAAAGATGATGGAAGAAGGAAGAGGAAAAAGAAAAGAGAAAAGGAAAATGAAGTGATGAAAAGGGCAAAACTGCTTTGACAGTAAGAAGTAGTAGCAGCAGCAGTAGCAGTAGTATTAGTAATAAATTCACCTATTTAAATAGCAGTGAGAATTCATTCAAATATAGTGACAAGAGCAAAAGATGACGACGATTGAGGAAGTTGTTGCCATAACAGGTGGTAGTGGATTTCTTGCGCAGCATCTCATCTTCTGTTTACAGCGAGACAATCATCTCGAAAGTACTGTTGTCGAGATTCGAACTATTGATAGAAATTCATTCAGCAAATTTCTTGGTACTATAAGTTACTTTTTTTTCTTCTTTTTTTCTTTCTTCTGAATCTTTGTAAAAATTAACTGAAAATTTATCTTCCATGACATATGTCATTTAAATATTAATTTTATTACAAAGATAATCGTTTGATAGCTTTCTCTTTTTTTTTTTTTTTTTCAATTTTCCTAAAAAAAAAACGATGTAACTGTCTAAGAATTAATCGATTCATTAATTCGGCATTTATTTCTAAAATTTAAATAATTTACTTATTACCTAATTGATATGACTCTTAAATGGTATACTTGATTGTTGAAATTTCAAAGCAATAAAAGAAATGAATAATAGTCATTCAATATCTAAATAATATTAGAATTTTAAATTATAAGTTTTAATAAAATTTTTTAATAGAAATCTTTCAGGAAAAGAAAAAGAATAAACAAATGAAAACAAATATTTTTGTTGCTAACAATAAGTAAGAAAAAAATGTTGCAATTTATTAAATTTATTCATGAAGTTGTAAATTAATTAGAAATACAGAAAAAAAAAAAAAAAAAACGAAACTCATATTTGTTGTTTATTTCCAAAAGTTCCATTTTTTTCTTGTACATAAATTATCAATTTCCTTTACTAATTAAAAATTTTTAATCAAAATTTAAAATCTGTAAATCTATTGCTTTCATATTTTAAAAAAGTTATAATGAATTGCATACCTTCTATAACCTGTTTTATTCCATTTTGACGGTCAGTACTCAATTAAAAAAAAAAAAAAAAAATTGGAAAAAAGCTATGATAGATCTAATTTTATATTATTTTAAAATAAAGCATCCATTTAAAACTAGATTTTGTGAATCTTTTGTTCTTAATTTTATTTTGTTTTGGCTGCTTCTTTTTTTTTTTGCATTTTTTTTTTTCAGTTATAAAAAAGCTTTTTAATAAAAACAAAAAAATGAAAGATAACACATTTTAGTTACATTTGGTATTTTTCCTAAAATTCTTTCTTCTTTTTTTTTTTTTCACTTAGTTCTAAAATAGAGAAACTTCACACATTTCGTCATCATATCAAAATTTAAAATCTAAAATTTTATGCTTTCCTACTTTGAAAACTTGTAAGTACATTACTTTGTCTTTCAATTCTCTTTGTTTCATTCAAATTTTTTTTTCTCTTCCATGATTGAATAACTAATGAAAAATTAAAAACAAAACTCACAAACATACTTAAGAGAAAGATTGATTTCTCTGATAGTGTAGAAATTATTAGCACCTATTCTTTTTTCAAATATTTAAAGTACTTACTATTATATTTCAATTAAAAAAGAGAAACATACAAAAGCTTTTTTTTTTTCTCTTTTGCAATACGATAATAAAATTTTGTATTTCCTTTTATTTTTCAAGGAAAAAAAACTCTGTTTTTAATTTTTTTTTTTTTTTTTTTCTGTCATCAATTAAATAAATTCATATTTATTAAACAAATATGAATAAAATACTTTTTTTTAACAACAGATTTTGTCATTTTATTCAAATATGATAACAATTTAACAAGAAAAATCAAATATAATAAACGAATTTGTATGTGTAAAATATTGGAAAATATAACTATAATTAAATGGTATGAAATGTATAAATTGAAATAAGAGTATGATTACTTCAAATTAATTAAATTTTTTACATTTTTTAATTATAGATTATCCATCACGCATTCCTTTAAATCATTATCAATTTGATATTTGTGATGAAAAAAAGCTTAAATTAGCGCTTAACTCTGTAACAACCGTTTTTCATTGCGCTGGTAAATCACTGGAATATTTACATGACGGTATAAATCACACTGATCAATACTGGCATGATAATACAAATGGTATAATAATAATTATTACTATTATTTATTCATTTAGTTCTAAATTTTCTTTTTGAAAACTATTTGATACAAAATAAAAAAATTGCAAAAAGAAATTTTCTATTTCTTTTTTTTTTTTCAAGTGAATAAATTTAATTTTTTGTTTAATATAATTGAAGTAATACCAAAAAATCTTTTTTTGTTTTGATTATAAAAAAAAAAAAATGAAACTTTTAGGAAGAAAAAAAGAAATATTTAACTGAGAAAATTGAATAAAATTTTATAATTAAAAATTTTTCAATTAATAAAATTGAATGAAATTAATAATTTAGCAACGGAAATTCTATTAAAAGTTATGCATGAAGAGAAAATTCCACATTTGATTCATATAAGTGATGCATATGCATGCCTGCCAGTGGGTGACAATTATGGCTTATCGGAACAGATGCATTTGAATTTTCCAAATAATTTTATGCTTGGAATTTATGGACAGTCAAAAATGCGCTCAGAAATGTGTGTTCGAAAAGCTGCTGCTAAAGGTATGAATGAAATTTAATTGTTTAAAATGAATAGTAATAGAATAAATTAAATTTTATTATAATTCTGAGAATTATCAATTAAAAAAAAATTTCTTTGCTGTTGATAAAAAAAAAGTTTCTTATTCTTTGCTGTTGATATGTCTAATATGTAATAAAAGTTTTATTTGCAATTAATTAATTAATAATTAATTTTGTTACATATATACAGGTAATTAATTTTAAGAACTAATCATTTTCTATTTTGAAAATTTAGCATAAATTCTTCACCTAATACTCTTATATGACTAATTATGATAAGATAATTTCTTTTTTTAAACCTGTCAATATTTATTTATGCTTAACCTTCACTATTGTTTATCTATTATAAAGTTAAATTTAAATTTATTGAATTAATTTTTAAGGTCAAATAAATGCATTAATCTTACGTCCAACGTTTATCTATGGTGAAGGAGAAAAACATTTGTTGGGTTCAGCATTAAAATTATGTTCGATATACGGTGGCATTCCATATTTACAGGATGACAGTAGAGGACTTCATCAATTTGTTACTTTTTATTTATTATTATTTCAATTTTTGCTCATAGATCTAATCATTTTATGCAATATTTGTATTATATATATTTATACGTTCAAATTAATTTATTTATACACTTAAAATAATTTATTTATATATTTAAACTAATTTATTTACATATTTAAACGCATACGTTTACAGCGTATACATGCGAAATATACGTTAATACTTGTATAAACCAATTATTTATATATTTATATGTGTTTTATTTATGCATCTAAATTAATTTATTTGTATATTCAAATTTATTCATACATTTAATCGTATACGTCTACAGTTATATTTACACGTAGTATACATTCAGAATAATCGTAACGTGATTCTTTTAAGAGAGAATTGAAATGAATTAATAATGAGTTGTTTTTTTTTTTTTTTATTTTGAAATGATAATTATAATTTCTGGAATATTTTATTTTAATTATTAAAAAAGAACTTTTTTTTTTTTAGCTTTATGCGGGTAATATGGCTGAGATAATGAAACGAGGAATGATGTGCTTGAAAGAAAATCCGGAAAGATATAACGGCGAAGTAGTAATCTGTATGGATTGTACACCATGCATACGATTTGTTGATGTAAGTTAACAATAGATTAGTGCTATCAGTTATCTAGCTTCATAAGCTTATCAGTTTCTTAGTCGTAGATTTATCAGTTATCTTACTCTATAAGCTTATCAGTTATGTTACGATATAAGTTGATCAGTTATCTGTAAGTTTATCAATTATCTTATGTCATAAGTTAACACACACAAAACTAATATTATCAGTTATTTTACTTTATGCTTTTAGCTATCAATTTATTTTATCATTCCACCTTTTTTTTTTTAAATTATTAATAGCATTTTTATTCATTTTTGATATGAAAAATTAAAATTTCTGTTTTAGTTTATGGTACCATTTTTGGAAGCGAAAGGCTTAAAACGTATAAGCACATTAAACTATATGCAAGCTCATTTCATTGCAGTATTTTATGAAATTCTAAATAAATTTGCGCCAAAAAAATCATTCGGTCATTTGACATTATCATCAAACAAATTTATCAATTGTAAGTTGAAAAATACTGTTATACTTTTGAAATGAATAATTTCAAAAAAAAAAAAAAAAAAAATGAAAATAATAGAAAAGGAATTATTTGATAAAATAACTTCTTTTTTCTTTTTCTGAAATATTAAAATATTATTAAGCTGTATGTAAGTTTATTTTAATGATGGTAAACTCAATGAATTATTTAAAGATTAAATGGTCTTTTTTTTTTGTCTTTCTGTTTACATTTCTCTTTTTATAGTCAAAAAATTTTCTAGCATTTTAATTATTTTTCAAAAATTTATCAAAAAATATACTTTTAATTTTGCAAGAGTATTAGTAATAGTATTAGTGGTAGTGGTGATTAAATTAAAAAAATATTTCAGGTTGGACGATAGGATTTTCCAATCGTAAGTTACGTCTATTACTTGATTTTGTGCCACCGTACGAGCAATCGCAAGCAATAAATCAAACATTATGTTGGTATCGCAAAAATGGACAAACAAATAAAAATCACAAGAAGACAGTTGAACTTAAGTAAAAAATAAATAAATAAATAAATAATGAAATAAATAAAATAAGTTGCTGATATATAATTTGTGATGATGATTACTATTATCATTAACGATATTAGCATTAATTATACTAAGTTGATAGTAATAAGATTAATATTATCATTGATAACATTGATAGTGATAATAATAATATGATGTGCTAATAAAAATTTTGATAATAATGTATGAAAATGAAAAAAACAAAACAAAAAAAAGTGAGCATTACAAGAGAATAGAAGCAATTTATAAACATTGTAAAATTAAGAAATAACTGATTTTGATAAATAATTAATCGATTATTTGAATCATTATAATTATCATAAAATAATTCAAGATAAAATATTGCAAAATAGCAGTAATTTATTTAGAAGAAATTTTTATGGGATCAAATTTTAACTACAAAATGAAAGAAACAAAAAAAAAAAAAAGAAAGGAAAATAATTTTATGAAAAGATGGAAATATTGAAATGATTGTAAGCAAAATAATTATTCATAAGATTATTTAATACGCATTTTTTTTTTGATTATAAGATAGGAAATCATTTAATAACCATAAGACATATACGCTTCTGCTGCCCATTCCTCAATGAAGGGACCCACACGAGCGTACGTACACTTACGTGAACTAACTATAAGTTAATTATTTGCTGATAAACGATGTTAACAGTGATAAGTGACAATCACCAATGCAGTATAATATGGTCAATCAGAAAAACATAATTGATTGATCACTAGTCAAAAGTGGAAAGATTGTAAACCTACTTGTTTTTGTTGTATGGACAGATTTCAAATTACAATTGAATTTCAAAGAGAGTAAAAATTGAATATTTAATACTTATGTCAAACTAATTATCATACCACATTTCTTCATTGCAATCACTATCACATTGCTTACAATTATTGAAATATTATATATCATATATAAAAGTAGAAGTAAATGTTTACATAGTTAATTTGAAATTATTTGAAAACTTAAAAAAGAGAGAAATTAAAAAAATCGACAATTAGCATTTGCAAAAGTAATTGGTTAAGTTATAATCAAATAAAACTATTAAAGATAAATGATAAAAAAGTTAAATGAGAAAAAATTTGTGATGTAATAGAATCATTGGTTTAAAAAGAAAAAAAAACGAAAAATTGATATTTTCAAAGTAATATCAATTGATTAGCAGATAGTATGGCAAAATTGCTACGATTTGAAATATTAATTAAACGAAATATTAATTAAAAAGTGTCAAATCAAATTTAAAATATTCAAAACAATGATTGGTTCATATCATAGAATAATATTAAGTAATCAGTTATTGATAAGATGGAAAATTCGCTAATGAATAATGATGTAAAGAAAATGAATTAAAATAAAAGAAAAGAGAAGACAAAAAAGATTATTTTGTTTGAAGAACATTTTGGAATTAAAAAATAATCATTATTTAAAGAGATCGAACCGGTTATGTCACAAAATATAATAATAGATCTTCGATCATGTCTTGATTGATAATCAGTATCATTGGTTGATCATAATTAATTGATAATAAGTATCGATCAACGATTCTCATTAGCATGATCAATTTTATTTTTTTAGGATTATAAATGAATTATAGAAAAAATATAGAATTATAGGTGATAAATGATAATAAAGACATAAAAGGTGAAAAAATTTTTATAGCAAAGACATAAATTCTCCAATCAGAAATTTCACAAATATCTCATTTACTTTTAGAATTCGATTCCAAAAAGTAAATGAAAGTAATTACTAGACTATATAAATGTAATAGGTATATTATCAAAATAAAATTGATGATAACAATGGGATTGATAACTTAATGATAAAGTACTTGGAAGTAATTAATATTCTTGTATAGTGATAATATCCATAATAATATTAGCAACAAATATTTGAATAAATTTTAGTAATGACAAATTTGACATGAAGCACAGATTGAAATGGATAACTGATACTAAAATAATTAATTGATTGAGCATAAAACGGTTATCAGTTATGAAACTGATAATCAGTGTTGCTTTTCTTACTATTAAAATTCAACTCATTGCTTTATACAATAGCTAGATCTATGTTTTATTGAATAGCTTGGATAAAAATGCAAACTGATTTAAAAATGTATAAGAAATCATTCAATTCTTAAATGTTATCATTCAATTCATGATAATTCATTTCAACAATACAAAAAAATTAAATTTAATTAATTAATTAATTCAATTTGACAATGTTGACAACTGCTTATAAAGTGCAAATCTTAATTTTTTAATATATATTTATAATTCTTTACTGACATATATATATAAAATTTTTGATGTATAGGTATTGATAGTCTATAACACATGAAAAATCTTAGTAATAATTAAAAAACCTATAATTTTTCTCATATTATTAATTGTTTACATTTTTTATTATTATTATTAGCTATTGTCATCAATTAATATTATTACTTTCATTATTGATTATTATTATCAATTAGTAATATTACTTTTATTACTGTTTTGTTGTTAATTCCTAAGAATGATTGATTTCTACTTTTAAAAAGACAAATTTCAATCAATTTAAAGGAATCGTCAACAAATATTTTCCAACAAGTGCTTTCTTTTATTAAATCATACGAATATCGCTTTTACTAGCAAACAACTTTTCTCCTTTTCCTTCTCTCTCTCTCCTCCTCTCTCCCCCTCTCTCTCCTCTCTCTCTCTCTATTGGTCAGTGTCGTTTGGTTGACAACGGCGTAATGTTACCAACCGGTAGCCATGGTAATTTTCTCATCATCATTTGGCTTGTATCACCATAACTTATTCTTTATATTTACAGATTTTTTCTATATTCTTATTAATTTTTATTTTTTAAAAATATTTTCTTTTAAACATTCCTTTAATTTTATTTTTAAACAATTTAATATTATTTGATGCCTTTTTCATTATTTTCAATTAATAAATTTATTCCTACTTTTTTTTTTTTTTTTTCCTTTTTCTTCAAAATTTTTTTAGCAAAAAATTTGAAGAAAAAAGCAATTTTTCAAAAATTTATTATCTAAAATTGATTCCATAAAAATGCTTTTTAAATGAGAGTTATATTTATAAGTCTCATTTAAAAAGCAAAAAATCATTTTAAAGCTCAAATTGATAAATTTTAATGATAAATTTAATTGGCACATTTGTTAGCTTTTAAAAATTAATTAGATTTTGTTCACTGATTTCTTTCATTCTTTTACTATCGCTTAATTGTTATTTCCCTATTTTTCCTATTTAATTGTTTTTGTTTAAAATTCTTCTTCAATATCCAAGAATGTAACGTCATTTTATTTTAATTTATTTTTACTTGAAAACTAAAATAATTAGATAGCAATAGCATCGCAAGCAAAAATGCTAATAATTATTACTTTAATTGTTTATTTAGATTGCTACTCTGAAAATTATGATTTGGTAAACAACTTTTGATTTTAATCTTAGTTACAAATAGGAATTTTCAAGTATTAAATCAAATAATTAAAAAAAAAAAGAAAAAAAAAACTTATTCAACATAGGTTAAACTGTTTTGGATGATTCAACCACAAAATTCAATATTATTATGATAATTTTATTGCTACAAAATTTATTAAACAAAACAGAAAATCAGTCCAAATTTTTAAAAATTTTTCAATTATAGAATTAAAATATTAAACTTAGTTCGTGCATTTATTAGATTTTAAAAAATAAACAAACTTTGCTTAATTGAATTATTTGTGAAATTTTAAAAGTTCTTCCAAATAATCTGAAACATTTTTATGTTCAAAAATTTTTCTGTAATAACAAAGTTAAAATGATAAACAAATTAATTTAAAAAAAAAATCTCTTTTAATAGCAGTAGATCTATCATTGTTTATTTTCAGTTCTTCCTTCTTTTTTTTTTTTCAAAACTATATTCATCACTTAAATTTTCAATCTGTAAAAAATAGAATTTAATTTTAAACCGACAATGAAAATTACTACAGCAGAGCAAATTGTAAGTAAAAAATTCTTTGTTATTTATTTGAAAAAAAAAAAAAAAGAAAGAGGAATAAAGAATAGAATCTTTTTTTAACTTTACGTTTGTTTGAAAGGGAATCATTTTGAGGTAATTTCGATGCAAAACTAATCGAAATTTAATTTAAGATGAAAAGATGTAAATTTTTTAACTTTGAATTTTCCACGATAGTACAAATTCACTTTTATTTTTTGCATTATCAAAACCAACTCTGATAATAAATTAAAAAAAAAAAAAATCTTGAAAGAATATTTTCTGTTTTCTTGCATTTGTAATTTTTTTAAATCTCAACCTAAAATCAATTTTCAGAACAAAAAAAAAGACTAGTCAGCTGACTACTTAATTTTAATTATTGTTCACATTGTCAGTAATACTATTATTATTTCAAACTAATCATCATTATCATACTATCATAAATCATTGATAATAATAATAGTAGCATTATAATAATTATTGTTAATAAAGTGATCAGTTAAGTTTTATCATTTGTGCTTCTAACTTGATATTATGCTTTTATTCAATCATATCATTATTAGTTATCACTAATATAAGTATTTTTTCCCTTATCATAAACATCTAATTTCATTTCATATTTATGAATTTTTCCTTTATATAATAAATTTTATGACTATTAATCAAATGTTGCTATGGCAATATCCAATGTATTTCATTTCTGAACTTTGATAGATTTAATTATAAAATTTATATTAATAAGAAATACTTACACATTAGCATGACAATACGCATGCAGCAATTGCATTCGTCATGTTTATATAATTTAAAAATCTCATAAACATATTATATCACTTAAAAAAGGGAAAAAAAAAACGAATTTAATTATAAGAAGTTTAAAAAGAATTCAACTATCATAAGAAATAAATTTATGAAATTAAAAAATAATTAAATGTGAGGAAATGTGTTTTTTTCTTCCATCAAAAATAAAAATAATATCGATAAACTATTTTGCCATTTATTTATTTATTTATTAAATACTATTTGTAAGCAAAAACATTACTTCTCATTATTTATTTTACTTGTTAATAAAATCTAAATACTATGATTTTATGCTAAAATTAAAATAAAATTAATTCGTACTATTACTGCTGCTTTATTACTTCTCATATATCTTTTCTAACTATATTAGTTCTCGTAGTAATTTTATGTTTATTAAATTTAAATTAAGTAATCAATAGCTTAGTAATTTGCATTAAAATAATTTTACAGTTTAGTAAGTTATACTGAGTAATTTGTAACATAATAAATAAATTTTCATTTTTATGAAAAGTATTAAATTAAGCATTGGTGATAGTAAAAAGTAACTTTTGCAATTAATTAATTTATCACACTTTAATGGTAACATTCATTCATTTCTAAATGTTCTAAGCATTTCATTTTTCTTCTTCTGTCTTCTTTTTTAAACCACAAAAATTGATTTGAAAAAAAAATTCAAATCATTGTTCTTTCAAAAGATTAAGCTCAAAAAGGAGAAAATGATAGCAATAATTTATTTCTAAATAATTTTATCTTGTTATAATGTACCAAATTTGATTCATCAAAAAGTTGAAAGATTTGAAAAGAAGAGAAGAACAAAAGAAATATATTTTTATAGAACGTAGTGGAATATTTTAAAAGACTTAAAGATTGCCAATCTTTTTCTTTTGTATTTTTTTTTTTTGGAAAAAATCATACCTCACAATTTTGAAATTTTTAAAATATTTTTGAAAAAGCTATGAGGCAATTTTTTCTTTCTGTTAAACTTTACAAATGTTAATAATGCTTAGATGGTAAATTTTAAAAATTATTTGAAATTAATCTTTTCATTCTATTTTTCATCTTTTCCATTTTCTTTTCAAATATTACACTTTTTTTATTTTATTATTTTTTTTTTTCTTTGGTTTGTTTACTCTATAAATTTTTTTTATACTCAAAATTTTGATACTATTTTAGTTCCTTTTCAAATAGTTGTTGATGTATATAAGCATAAAAGATATGTTAATTTGTCCTTTTTCTTAATGTGCAAACAACAAAAAAAAAAAAAAAAAAAGCAAATAAAAAAGGATGTAAACAAAAAAAAAGAAAAAAAAAAACAATAGCTTCCAGGAAGTTGCACATCTTTTCTTTTTTCGTTTTTCAACTTTTTTTTATTTATTTGTTTTGCTCGATGATACAATATTTTCTTTTCAATTTTATAGTCAAAAAAAATTTTTGTTGTTTTTATTGAGCGCAAAATGAAATGCTTTAATGGTTAGTTAAGCTGTCTTAACTGGTTGTATTTGTTCTATTTTATTGTCACTCATAAATTATACCATCCAATTTTTAACTTGAACAATTTTTTTTTTTTTTTTTCTTTCTTTCTTCTTTTCGTTTTTAATGTGAAAATAAGATTGAAATTAAACTTGAGAAGCTATTTTCAGAATTTCTTTCTTTCCTTTTAATTAACAAATTCTAATTTTAAATACAACTTTCTTTTTTCTTTCCTTCCTTTTCCTCTCTTTTTTTTTTGTTCTTCCTTTACAATTTGATCATTTGCATAAGAAATAAATAGAATAAAATAATTTTGTTCTGTATTTCCCATTTGCGCACATTTATTGTTCAATTTTAATCTTTGTGGTTTTTCTTGTTTGTATTAAAAAAGAAAATGAATGATAGTAAAAGGTAAAGATAAGAAGAAATGATTCAAACAGTTCTTCTCATTTCACTCCTCTTTCTTTCATTTTTTAAAATTTCACATCTTTTAAAACATATGTCTCGGCATGACATGCGTATATGTGTGTGTGTGTGTGTGTGTGTGGTGTATGTGTCTGTCTACTGATAATGATTGAATTTCAATGTCAACTAGTACAAATTTTAATTTTATTCATTCTACAAGCAAATGTTCTCTATGTGAAAAGAAAAAAATATGTTTGAGTAAGAAAAGAGAAATTCATAAATGAAATGAAGAAAATTTTAATTTCAATTTACACCTTTTTTTTTTTTTAATAAAATCCATTATATTTAAATTAAAAATTGAAAATTGTACGAAAAATTTCTCAAATTTTTATCCAGCAATTATGAAAATATATGAGAGTGCTACTACACAATACTATTTTCTTCTTTTTGGAATTTCAAATAAAAAAGCTTTCATTAGGAAAACAATACAGTATATAATACAATTGGTATTATATTGTAAATATTCGCAAATATATATAGTAAAGTAAATATTAGGAAAACAAGTACGATTATTTAAAAATGTATTTTAATTTGCTAGCTCAAACTTTTGGAAATGAAATTTAAAATTCTAGATTAACATTGTTTTCTTTCATTTACCATTCTCAAACTCATCCCTTTTTCTACTTATTTTGTAAACACAAATAAAGTAAAAGTCATTAAAAAAAAAAAGGAAAGAAAAACGAAGCATGATTGTAGTAAACAGAAAAATTATATTCAAAAAATGAAAAAAAAAAAATGCTTAAATAAAAAAAGAAAAAAAAGGAAAATAAAGCAAAAAAGAAAAAAAAAATTATTATTGATAGAACCCAAAAATGAAAAAAATGCTTAAATAAAAATAAAAAAAAAAAGAAAATAAAGGAAAAAATGAAAAAGCTTTTTTTTATTGCATTTTTATTGCACATATCTTGAAAATCATTTTAGCACCATGAAAAAATTTGCCTAAAATACGAGAAATAAATACTTTTTTTTTTTTTGTAAATACGTATTACGTATTGGCTCTTTCTCAATGAATTTCTTTTTATGCGGTAAATGCAAATTTCATTTAAATGTAACAATTTTACATTATTATCAATTTATTTCAATTTTCAACATTTCAATAGCATTGCTAAATTGTTAAGAAAGTTTTATATGCTATGCTAAGAGTACTCTTTTTTTTTTTCTTTTGGAAAATTCATAAAATGAATTTGTTTTGGCTTATTTCATCCATGCAAGATTACAATTTCACATATGCGGGAAAATGCAATAAAAGCAATGCTGAATGCAATTAAATTAGGCTAAAAATAGGCCGGAATAGCAATTAATTATGAATTTCCGGAAAAGAAAGAAAAAATGAAATAACAAACAATGATATTAGAAAAAGAAGAAAACAAAATAAAAAAAAGACAAAATGAAAAAGAAGATAATAGAAAGGAAAAGAATTAAAAACTTATGCGCTTGTTTTTGTTCTTTCTTCATTTTATCATTTAAAATATTTTAGTTTAATAACTAAAAGTTATAAATTAAAATTTTTTGAAATCAAATAATCTTTCACTGTACAAATGTATTATTAAACTTCATTTAATCTTCAGAAAATATCACAACAATCATAGCTATTTTCGCGAGGATAATTTAATTTAATTCTGTAAAATAATCAAAAAAGAAAAAAAAAAAATGTATAATTTTTCAAAACTCTTTTGACTAGGACTAAATTTTTAAAAGGAAAAAATATTTCTCGCAATATCTATTATAAATCCTTTCTTTCCATAATTCTTCAAAGACTTTGAAGAATTACAAAAAAAAGCTAAATTATGGGAAAATTTAAAAATTCAATTCATAAACAGTTACGCTAATTTGCTCAAAAAAGACGTCATTTATTTCCATTTATAATTAAAGCTAAAATTTCAATTTGATAAAAATAATAATAATAATAAATAATAATAATAATAATAATAGCAGTCGGTAATAATAAATGATAACAATTAATAACGATAATAAATAATCATTAATAGATAATAACAATAACAAGTAATAAAGCAATACTAAATCACTGTTTCTAAGATAATTAACTTAAAATAACTTCTATAGACTCATATTTAACCAATAAATAACTCATACAAATATATTCATAAATAATAGGGATGAAGTATATTTTGCTTTGCAATATCAAATTTGTCATATATTTTAAAATACTCTCTTTCCACCTCTCTCTCTCTCTCTCTCTGTGTGTGTGTACGTATGTCTTTCTCTCCCTCTTTTTCCTCTCCTTTCCACTTCAACTCTTTCCATTTCATTAATACACTTTTTTCATTCTCATTTCTCATCCATTGATTGACAATAAATTTTGAAGCATTTATGCAAATTTATGCGTAACAAAAGATTAAGCCTTTGTAACATTTAAAATTCGTAATGGATGATACATTCGATCATTAAAGCTTCTCTCATTCACTTATCTCTCTCCAAACAGCTTTCTCTCCTGCTTTCTTTGCTTCCTTCTACCTTTATCTCTTCTCTCATCTTGTCAAATTTGTCAATTTTTAATCCATTTGTAATGCTTATTATAGCTAATGACCAACTATTTAAATTATTTCAGTCATTCTATTTTAATCGTATATCAGTTAAATATCATTTCCTTTTCTTTTCCTTCCTTCATTTGTTATTTCATTTATTCCTTTTCCGGATATTAAATTACGTTTTTAGACGATTTATTTCATTCAAACATCACTGACACTTCATTGTTATATTTATTTGCACATATGATTGCAAATGATTGAGTAAGTAAGCGCTATTGCTTGCTTACTCAGTGCCAATTTCAACTTATTTATTTGAAATGCTTATAGGAAGAGATAAGCTAAAGGAGCAAAAAGAGAAAAAGTATTGCTTTTTACTAAAAATTTCATCCAATTCAATTTATCCATAAAAGTTTTGGTGCTTTTTTCTTTTTCTTTCTCCTTTTTTTTCTTTTTTTTTTTTTACATTTTTCTTTTTACTAAATGCTTTTGATTGCATTTTATGCATTGCATGTAATGCGGTAAACTCATCCAGAATTTCGTTGCTAATTCAATTTCAAATTATCATTTTGCATGAGAAAAAAATGCATTTTATAAAATGCAATATGTATGATATAAGCAAAGTGTTTTTAAATAAATAAAAAAGAATAAACACAACAGTGATTTTGTGCTAGAATAATAATTTTAATAGAATTTAAAAATTATAATATTAATAAAATTTAGAAAAAAGAAATTTTTATTTTTGTCTTTTTGTTTTTCTTTTGGATGGATAATTTAATATGTCAATTTTTTATAAAGTAACAAAAATTTTGTGCAAAATCATAAAAATGTTTTCGAGTGATTAGATTGAATTTTGAATAATTATAGAAATTTAAGTAGTAATACTTTTTCTTGACCCTTTCTTCATTTTCATTTGTTTTTTTCTTTTTTTGGCTAATAATGAAATAATAATTACTATTTGCAAACAATTTTATATTTGCACTTTGCTTTCTATTCTTTTTTCTTTCTTAAAGTCAAGTATAAAATTTTAAAAAAGAAGTAATTATTTATTTTGAAAAAAAAACTTTTCAAATCTAATGTATATAACTTTTTCATCTGTCATAAATACTTTGTAACATTGATTGAATATATAAGATTTCCTTCCTTTTTTCTTTCTTTCTTTTTTCGTAAAGAATTTTAAATAAAATTTAAATCTAAACGAAAACAAAAAGGAAAAATGTGATGACACGCGATAACAATATTCATTTATCCAAACAATAAAATTTCCTAAATTTTATAAGAACAAAAAAAAAGTTTTCGTAAAAAATTGAAGTTAACATTTTTTAAAAAACTTTATTTTAAACTTTCAGTATTACTCATTCATAATTCTCCCTTTTCCATTTTTACATTAATAATTAAATTATTCAGAATATATGTTACAAAATTTAATAAAACAAAGACCTTTTTTTTAACTTAAAAAAAGCGTTGATTGAAAACATGAAAATTGCAATTTTTCACTTGTATGTGTATGTCTGCGTATGTATGTATGCGTGTTGTGTGTATTTGTGTATGTGTTGTTCTTAGCGGGGCGCAAATAGGCAGGCATTGATGTGAGACAGGAAGGAGGAAGATTGAAGTGCTTGCTTGGCTTGCTGTAAAGATTTTGATGATCACAGAAGTCTTGTCCAATCTATCCATCTATCATTCAAATTCTCATCGATCGCTTTCAAAAGAGTTTTGATTTGTAAAGAAAGGTTCTCAGTTGTCGTTGTCGTCATCATCATTATCATCGTCATCATCATCCTTTTCATCTTTTTTGCACCTCCTACTTCTCTCTCTCTTTATCTCTTATATTTCACTTTAAAACCTTTTAACAAAAACTTTGCATCCTTTTCATCTTTTTTGCACTTCCTATTCCTCTCTCCCTCTTTCTCTCCTCATCTCTTTCTCATATTTTACTTTAAAATCTTTTAACAAAAACTTTTGCATACTTTTCATCTTTTTTGCACCTCCTATTTCTCTCTCTCTCCCTCTCTCTCTCCCTCATATTTCACTTCAAAATCTTCCAACAAAAAACTTTGCTTGTTATTATTAAACTTTTTAGCTCCACACATTTTTACATATTTTAGCCTTTTTCCATTACTTTCTAGTTTGATCCATTTTTTTTTTTCATTTTGTAAAAAAAAAAAGATTTGATAAAATTTTAATAAAAATATTTTTTCAAATTTAAAATTCAAAAAAGAAAAAATTTTTTCTCCTTATTCAGTATTATTTTATTGTTTTAAATTTTGTTATCGATATGATTTTTTTTCTCCAAATATTCTATTATTGAATTTATACTAAAACATTTTGAAGAATATTTGATGGCATAAATAAGAACTAATATGTAAGTTATTTAATGATTACTCATACTCTTTAACTTTCGTTAATTGCATTATCTAAACAAACAAACATCGTTATATTTTTCATTCACTAATTTTAAGTTTTCTTCTGTTTTTGAGTAAAAGTTAATTTCTATGTATTTTTTATTATTTATTTACTTTTTTTTGATTCAAATTTACTCTTTTTTTTAAAAAAAAAGGACACTTTCCTCAACTAAATTGATTTTTTTCTTTTCTCAGGTTTTTTTTTTTAATTCCAAGACTATTATTCCCAAACAATTCTATTTTAAAAATTTTAATACTTTGTTCAAATATGTTAATTGTTATTTGTCATGATAATTGTTATTGTCAGTAATGAAAATTTTTAATTCAGTCACTACGTTTCAAAATTTACTTTTATTCTATGGAATATTTAGTTGGTAAATATAACATCTACTTGAATACTGAAGTAACATGTACTCAAATACTTAAAACATTTATTTGAATACATAGAGCAATTTGTGATGGGTATTCGAAGGATGGCTAAATGCAATGTATACAATTTGTAAATAGAAATAAATTTTTTAAATTTTTAAAATTACCGAGAGAAAAATGAAAATGAGAAATGTATGATCAGCATTATTCAGCCTAACCTAAAAAAAAGTTTTAAACAATCATATCGAATTTTATCTTATCACTTTTACTTTATCACTTCGATTGGTATATATGTATGTAGCATTTTATAAGTGATTTATTAAATAATATTTTATTTACATTATGTAAGAAAAAAAGAGAAAATTTCGCACTACTGATTGATTGATTTATTAAATTTTGGAAAAATTTGAAAATAAACAATTATTCATTCAAATTTTTTCGACTTTACTGATTTTTTTCTTTTTCTGGGGAAAAAAAAATTAAAAATGGTTTTTATCATTTTTAGCAATAATATATAAAGTATGTTCTTTCTAAAAATTTTATATGAAAGAGAATCCATTTTGTGACATATATAAGCTATATTTTTCATGTCACTTCTCGCATTTTATATTATAACAAAAAAAAAAGATTTTCCTTCTCTTTAAAAAAAAAAAAAAAAAAAAAACAAACAAAAACTGAGGAAAAAAAGAGACTAAAATTTAAATGAATGATAGTTTTGGGAATCCAAACAGAGAAGATTAAAAATTTTTTTTTTCTTTTCTTTTTGTCTTGCAAAAAAAAAAAAAAACTATTTCTTTCATTGTCATTCGTCAAATCCTTATGCTAAAGATAATATCATAACAAGTTGAAAATAAAAATCATTTTGTTTTGCTTTTTTTTTAAAAAAAATTTTTGTTTGTCTAATTTTAATGAATTTTTAACCAAATTGTAATTTTTACAACAAATAAAATCCAAACATTTATTTTGTTATATTTAATCTTAAAATATTACTTCAAAAATAACTCATTGAATATGTTTTGACAAATATTTATAAAACATTTTGTATTAAATTAAACAAAAATTTCCATTTATGAGTTAAATAAGTCATAAAAATTATATGAAATAATAATAGAAAAAATTAAACGAGAAATTGTGATATCCTATTTATCTCTTAAAAAATTAAAGGATAAGCATTTCTTGAATGAAATTAAAAGATATTTATCTCCTAAAATAGAAATTAAAAAAAAAAAATGTTGTATTAAATTGAACAAAACAAAGCAGCAAAAATTAAAGAATGATAAAATAAAATAGAAATAAAAAAAAAAAAAATAATAAAAATAAAAATAAAGCGGAAAAGATTTATTTTGTGAATGTATTTTTTTCTCTTTTTTTTTCTTCAATAACATTTAATCCAGTTTCATTTTCTTTCTTTACTGTTTTTTTTTTTCTTTTCTTTCTTATTTTTTACTTTGTTTTTTTTTTTTCCTTTTCAAAACAAATTTCACAAGCTGCTTCATTTAAACTTGTAAAAATATACCAATAGATTTTAACTATTTACATCATTTCTCATTCTTTTTTTTCTGTCTTTATATTTATTTATTTTTTTTTTGAATTTATTTTCTTGAAACTTTTAAATTTATTTTTAAAGAAATAAAATATTATAATATGATTGAAAATTATTTATAATATAATTTTTTAAAAGTATTATTTACATTATCTCACATCCTTTCTTCGTTCATTCATTTCCAAATATTTAATTATATTAAATATATTTATGTATTTTACATGTAATTATACTTAGCAAATACTAATTTGTCTATTATTTAAACTTTTGCTTTTGTCATTCAAATTTGCTCAAATGTTTGTATAATTTGATTTGCTCCTAATGCGCATCGTTTCATTTATTGTTGACAATTACTGTCCTAAATAATATTATGTGTAAATATTTCTTCGTACATTATTATATCATTCATTAATTATCAAATTATCTCGTCTCTTTTCTTTTTCTTCTTTTATTTTTTCGTCATTAATTAAATTTCATCTATTTTATTATTTGTTTCTTTTTATTTTCCTTAAATTTAATTTATTTGTTTCCGTTTCAAATATAACTCATTTTTTGGCTTTATTTATACTTAGGAAATAATTCATATTTGGGTTTTATGTACTTATGTTTATAAAACTTATAATGTATTTTTTTTTTTTTTTTATATATGATAATGATGTGGTACTAAAATTTTGAAATAATTTACATATTTTACAAAAATGCGTTTTTACAAAAAAAATACATTTTACAAAAAAAAATTAATTAATTAATCAAATTTATTTAATCATCCATTTTACGATTATTTCAAGAAATTCTATCACATGTATATATATATATATATATACATAAATATAAAGTGACCCATTTCTTTCTAAAATTTTTATTTCAAAAAAAGAAAAATAAATAAAAAAAATCAAAAATCACTTTTTTTCTCTCTTTTTTTTCTCTCTTTTTCCCTCTCTCTCTCGCTGTTTTTTTTTTTTTGAAAGTCACAAATGGATTATTTAATTTGTTTGCTATATTCCACAAATTGCATGTCATTTGTCTTTGAAATTTGGTAAGAAATTGACATGAATTGGGTTAAAGAAATGCGACAGAAAAGACAATAACAATGGAAGTGATGATGAGAAAAACCTATCAACAAGTATTAGAAAATTTATTTTTACTAGAATATTTCTCACTTCATTATATTTCTATTTACAAGAATATTTTTCTCAAAAAAGAAAAAATCGTGTTTTTTCCTTGTCAAAATTGATTTGAATTATTTATTTAAATGGCTAAAATATATTTAACAATTTATTTAAATATGTGATTTTTCACACTTTTCTTTTTAAAAAAAAAAAAAAAAAAAAAATTAATTTTAAAAAATGAACGGTAAAAGTCTAGAAAATAAAATCTTGGTTTTTTTTATGATTACAAAGAAATCAAAGAATATAATCAATTCATCTGATTTATGTATATGAATTTATCATGAACTTATGATAATTCATTTTATGAATTTAAAAAAAAAAAAGAAATTAATTGAATTTACATCTCCATTTTTTTTTTTTTGTCATTTATATTCAAAATAAATTAAATATTACTGTATTTTATCACTTTTTTTTTTTTAACATTCGTTACATATCGTTATTTGGTGAAATTTTTATTTTCACTTAAAATTTAAAAAATAAAAAAATTTTTTTTTCAGGTGCCTCAAGTATTTTCTTTTTTCTTTTGATACGGGTTATCATTCGCTCATTCTCTCCCTCCCTCTCTCTCCCTCTCTCTCCCTCGAAATTTATTTCCCTTCTGTTCTATTTATTAAATGTTCTAATAATCAAAATACATACTGAATGACAAATGCCAAACCGTTATGACGAGTTCCAGCGAAGGCGAAATACTTCAAGCAAGTCAAATTATCCGAGAACGATGGAAGATCGTAAATTTTTTCATTTTTCTTTTCTTTTCTTTTTTTCTATTTTATTTCAAAATGAAATCATTTCAAATTTAATTTATTTTATCAAAAATTTTTTATAATAATACATTAGCTTATGTTGTTGTATTTTAGCTTAAACTTTTTTCCACTTTGACAACATTTTTTAATTTTTTCAATAAAAAAACATCTAAGTTTTTTTTTTTTTTAATAACCATTTAGCAGCTTTTTTTCTCTTTTCTTTTTTTTTAAAAAAAAAAAAAAATGAATCTAGTTCAAAAATAAAATTAAAAAACAAAATGAAAAAAAAAATTACTAAAACAAAGATAAAAGAATGATCGAAAAAGAAATCTTTAAGCACTTGAATTTTAGCCATATAATTTTACAAATCAAAAGTAAAAAAAAAAAAAAAAAAAACAAACAAACAAAATTATTATTGTATACATAACAATTAATAAATATAATAATGAACAATTAATGCTAATTATAAATATAAATTATAATTTTCTAGAAAATGAAAATTGGCGGTGGCGGTTTTGGCGAAATTTATGAAGCAATTGATTTACAAAATCGTAGTGAACGAGTAGCTGTGAAAGTTGAATCTAGTAAAGCAACCAAACAAGTACTTAAAATGGAAGTTGCCGTACTGAGAAGACTTCAAGGTTATTAATTAATCAAAAATTTTCTTCTTTTCATTTCCTTTCCTTCTCTTTTTTTTTTTTTTCTTTGGAAAACCATTCAAACTATTTTAAATAAATGAGATAATTTTAAAATTTAAAAGTTTAAAAAAAAAAGAAAAAAGAAGAGATAGGATCTCATTTATTTAAAATCTATTAAACTTATCTAAGAATGAAAATAATATAATGTTAAGAGAAAAAATTAAATAATTACAATTTGTTTTAAATATATGTTACTTTAATTTTTTTCTTTAGTTCAATTTTATATAATTTAATGTTGATATATGATTAAAGAATTATAATTTGTTTGAAATATATGCTATTTTAATTTTTTTTCTCAGTTCAATTTCATATTTAATTTATATAGGAAAGCGACATGCATGCAAATTTTACGGGTGTGGACGAAATGACAAATTTAATTATTTGGTAATGAGCTTACAAGGGAAGAATTTAGCCGATTTACGTCGTGAATCACCCAAGCAATCATTTTCATTGTCAACAGCAATTCGAATTGGATTACAAATTTTGAATGCTATCCGAGAAATACACTCAATTGGATTTTTACATCGTGATATCAAACCTGTTCGGCTTTCAAATATATTTGAAAATGTTTTTTTTATTTCAATAGATTTTTTTTTTTTGATAAAATTAATATAATACCTGTATCAAAAAAAAGAGTTCGAGTAGTTTAAAAATTAAATGTTTTTGTTATTATTAGATATGACTTTTTTTTTTTTTGATAGTGAATTGATATTGATAATTGATTAATTGATAATTAATTAATAATTGATAAACTATTATGTGTTTTTCTGTAAAATTAATACAATATATGTATCAAAAAAAATGATCGAATATTCTACAATTTTAAATATTTTATTATTCTTATCAGATATGACTTTATTTAATGATTATAATTGATAATTAATATTAATTAATCAAATATTTAGTCAAATTTTGCATTGGGTCGAACAAATGCTACCTGTAAAATGGTTTTTATGCTTGATTTTGGTCTTGCACGACAATATCTTAATGCAAAAGGTGAAATTCGAAGTCCAAGAAGTGCAGCTGGTTTTCGAGGTACCGTACGATATGCTGCTGTTTCGGCTCATAAAAATAGGGTAAAAGTTAATTTTTCTTCCCTCTAAATATTTTAGAAAATTAGTTGATTGTTAAGTCGAGAAATGAATAATTTTAAAATAAAAATGATATGATTAGTTGATAATAATGAAAATAAAGAATGAAAAAAAAATTAAATTATTATTTTGCTTTAGCTTTGAATATTATTGTAATCAAATTTTTATTCAACAAATGAGAAATTTTATTTAAATTCTGCTATACGAACAAAGGAAGGAAATTTTTTTACAATTAAATTTCTAAAATTTTCATCTTAATGCAAGTTTTTCAATAATTTCAAATTTTTTTTTAGGAAATGGGACGACAAGATGATCTATGGTCATTGTTTTATATGTTAGTTGAATTTTTGCAGGGTTCATTGCCATGGAGGAAGATTAAGGTAAAAATTATATTTCAATTTCGAAAACGCTTTTCATTTCCATTAATTTTACAAATTTCATTTGTAATATTAGATTGAATTTTATTACTAAATAATAAACCACAAATGAATAATTAGTTAATGATTATTTGATTTTTAGATTAGGAATGAAATAAATGATTAGAGTGGAAAAAGGGTTGTAATACATCTGGAAAGACAAATCATTGAATAAATTCTTCATTCAACTATGAATTTTTTTTTTTCTAAACTACAAATTTAAATTTATAAAGAAAATTTTTTTTTTTCATTCTTAAATTAAAGAAGGAATTAAAATTAATATTTGAGTTGGAAGTTTTTTTTTCCAAAATTTAATTCATTTTCTTAAATATTTCATTCTATTTCTTTGCTTTTTTTTAAAGTCTTTCTTTTTTTTTTTTTTGTTGATAGAAATGATATTTATTTTGTTATTTTGCTAATTAATTCCCATAAAACTTTCTATCTTACTTTTCGTACATTTTCCTTCTTCACTAAACTAAATGTTATTAATATTGTAAAAATATCATTTCTTCTCTTTCCAAACAAAAAAAAAAAAAAAAAAAAAAAGGAAAAGAAGGAAAAATTAAAGTTATAATGAAAAAATTGTTTAGCTAAAAAACAAAAAAAAAAAAAAAAGTTGCAGCTGTTCTATAATTTCTTAAATAATTCTTTATATATTAATTTTTCACTTTTTTTTTTTCAAAACTTTCATTCATTTTTTTTTTCATCATATTTTATATAACTTTTTCATTTTTCATTCATTCATCATATTTTAACTAAATTTTTATTTATAAACTAAAAAAAAGGGATAAAAAAAAGAGAGGAAAAATAGACTTATTTTTTTCCACTTCAAATTTTTAAATAAATTTTTTCATGAAAAAAATAAATACGAAAAAGAAATGAAAGAATTTCATAGTTTAATGTTTGTGCATCTATTTCAATCATAAATTTATATTCTTATTGCAAGTAATTTTTGATTTCATATCATGCTAATCTAAATAATTTTTCAAGGTCAGCTGATATGTGATCATCTGATCAGAATGAAAGGAAAGAAATAAGAAAAATGTTGTCATTCATTTCTTATAAACAATTAAATAATAGATGGAAGTGAAAATAGTTGATAAGAAAGAATGAAAGCTATTTGAAATGGATAAGATAATGAAGAAAAAAAGAAGAGATGAAAAATAAATTAAATAAATAAAAGTTAAAGAAATGAAAAAAAAAAAATTATTTTTTTTTTCTTAGTAATTTAAGTTTGTTTATTTATTTTATTATTAGCTGATTAGCATTAGTTGAAAAGATAAATAAAAAGAAGGAAGTAAGAAAGGAAAGAAAAGATGAATTTTATATCATTTTATCACAAAAAAAAAAAAAAAAAAAAAAGAAACAAGGGAACAAACAAAACATTTCAGTTGTTTATTTTATTTTGTTTTTTTTTTTTTTTTTTTTTTTTTTGCTTTTCTTTTTTATCCTTTAACAAAATTTAAATTTAATTGATTTAAAATTGCATGAATACATTAATGAGAAAATAAATTTGAAAAAATAAACGAAATTTAGTGATATGTTTCTCTTATCATAATTGTTTTGAATTTTCTTTTCTTTTCTTTTTTTTTTCATTTCTTTGGTAAAATTATATTTCATTTGTTTAAATTTAATTGAAATAAATAACAAAAATGGTAAAAGGAAACAGTGAGTAAAATTTATTACATTTATTAATTGTAAAATTTTTTTCTTTTCTATAATTATCAAATTGATATGATATATACATATTACAACAAATGAACAGATAAAATGAATAATTTAAAGTAAATTGCAGCAAGAATTTGTAATATTGATAATAATATCAGTTGTTTCAGAATTGAATAATTATTACTTCCTCATTTCATTAATTCTAAACGAACAAATTTTTCACAAAATATTAGCTAATAATAATAATAATAATAATTTCCCATTTATAATAATTATTAGTCTAAAAAAGAAGGAAAAAAAAAATGTTGTTTAAATTGCAGTAAAATAATTGAATGAGCGAAAATGAAAAATGAATTGCGCAAATAATCCTCTCAGAGCAGATGTTCCTTTTACATAATAATAATAATAAGCTTATTTAAGCTTCATATTTTCTTTTTTTTTTTTTTCTCCCTGCTTTCCTTTTTATTCAATCAAAAATTATTTGAATTGAAAGAAAATGAACGAACGAAAGATTATTTATAAAATTATATTGAATAAAATCATTTTATTTATAATTATAAATGTTGAATGGTTGTGAGAGATAGGTTTAAAATATTTAATTGTTACTGAAATATCTAAAAGTTCTTATGAATAATAATAAAATATCAATAATAGCATTAATTTTTTTTTTTTTTTTTTTTCAATTTTATTAGAATGAATGAGGGAAAAAAAATGGGACAATATTGAAAATTTTTAATAATTGAAATGAAATGGGTATGCTAAAGTAATATGAAATATATATTTGTTTAGTATTATTTACTTAAATTATTTAGCAACTAAATTAAATATTTTTAGGATAAAGATGAAGTGGGTCGAATGAAAGAGGAAATGAATTTAAATGTTTTATTGGATGGTTGTCCAAGAGAATTACATGATTTTGCAGCATATCTAAAAACACTTGGCTATCCAGATGAGCCAAGTTATGGCTTATTGGAAAATAATCTACGAAATATTATTACACGGTAAAAAAAAAAAAAAAGAAAATTTAATTTTTTTTTTTTTTTGTTATTTTGGAATTAATAAATAATATTAAAATAATTTAATCCTTCTTGATAAATATTATTGCATAATTCAGGCATGGTATAAATACCGATGAGCCATATGATTGGGAAATTAATTATGAAAATCTTGGTCCAAAAGTTCGCCTAAATGGTTTGTTTGTTTATTTATTTGTTTTTTTTTTTTTTTCTGTAAACTTTCATATATAAAATAATTCAAAAATTTTGTGAAGTTCGCAACAGTATTTTTTTTTTTTTTTACTTTAATTGTTTGAAAAGAAAGAAAAAAAAAAATTGTGTAACACTTTTTTTTAAATTCTTTCAACTCATTCTTCTGTTTCAAAAAAAAAAAAAAATATTTTGGTGGTTTTTCCTTCGTTTCTAATTAATTAACACATTTTAATAAAAATAAACAGCTAACATTTACTAAGAAAAGAAAAAACAGAAAACGATTTTTTTCTTTTTTTTTTTAAAAATGCTGTAATAAAGAGTTTGCTATAACAGAAGAATTACCTTTTTAAAGTTTCAAGTGTAAAAAAAAAAAAAATAGTAATATTTTTGAAAAGGTTGAATTTAATTTCAGGTACAATCCCAGCACGAAATCGTTCGCATACAACTGCATTAAAAGATCGTTTACTCGAGGATAAGAATAAGTAAATAGTTTCCGGTTTTTTTAATCTAGAATTTATCATACGGAAATTAGATGCTAAGAAATATTTTTACGTAAATTTATTAAATAAATTTATGGAATGCATAATTATCAGTCATCATTTTAATTTTTTAATTTTTTTTTGTCTAATATTTTGTTTTTCTCTCCTTATTTTCTTCCTTTATCAGACATCACATCTACTGTATTGATAATGATATAATTTTTGATTAAAAACTAAACAGTACTTATTCTAGTTTATTAATTTTAACTCATATATTTTAGTTAATTAGGTCGAAATTTTATTGTTTATCTTCTATTTCATTTAAACTTTAACATTTTTCTCTCTTTGAAATCTTTCCCATATTAATTACAACTATTTGAAAAATCATTCTTATAGAATTAAAACAACGAACAATTCCAATTGTTAAAAAACAATTATTAAATTTTACGAGAAAAATATTAGTAAAATAGCTAATTATTGCTTAAAACTAACACTAATTATTTTTTGTTTTTTTTTTTTTTTTTTTTTTTTTTTTTTTAAACTATTTTCATAAATCATTTAATGATTTATTCAGTTCATTTCAGTATTTTTAAAGCAAATTTCAAATATTATTCAAAAATTTATAGTAAATAGAAATTTTAGAGGATTGGACACTCAAGCACCAATTACAATGGGTGAAGAGGACGATGACCATGATCACACTGGTCATCATGTCAAATATTCGTCTACTGCAGAAAAAGATACGCATGATAAGCCTAAATACAAACGACAAGAGTTTATGAGGTATAGCAAATTTTCAATTTATTTTTAAATTTAATTTTTAAATGATCAAAAGATAAAAGAAAAAAAAACATTTAATTTTTAAATAAGCAGAAGATAAATTTTTCATCATTTTTTGAATAATTTAAAAATTAGACGAAAAGAAAAAGCAAAAAAAGCAAATCAAAAATCTAATAGAAAAATATGTTATCAAATTGTTTATTTTCATTGTATCTTTTTTTTTTCCACCTAATTTTCCATTCTTTACACTTTATTTTTGTTCTTTTTTCTGCTTAAATTTTTATTTTTAATACTGTGTAAAAAAAAGTTTTAATAAAGTTTAATTTTTTAATTATAAATAATTTTTTTAGGCCTAAATATGGCGCTGTAAATTTTGATGTGATCGATGCGGTAAATGCAAGATTAGCAGCTGCGGCATCAACTAGTGGTACCGCTGATTTATTTAGTAAGCTGCGAATTGAAACATCGCTTGATAATGATGAAAAGAAAATCGGTGATGTTGAGGTTATTTTTAATTTGTTTACTTGTTTTGTTTTGTTTTTTCAATATTTAGTTTTTAAGGAATTATTGTAACGTAATTAATATCACAATAATATTAAATAAACATGTAATTATTATTGTAATGATATAAACCAAAGAAAGTAATGTAAAGTAATATAAATTTAAAAAGTTTCAGGTAGATTGATTTTTTGATTGATTGATAGATAATTAGTGAATAAAAATGTTTTGAATAATAATTTAGTATCTTCAGAAAAAAAAAAAAAACAAATGTAATTAGTAGAAATTATTTAAAATTACTAATTTTGATTAGAAATGAAAATTTAGTTTTTATTTTTTAGGTAACATTTCATATACCACTGAATACCTCAAATACCTCAAAAGTGACCGGATATCAGGAAAAAACAAATCGAACACATCAAAAACGGCATAAAACAGTACCACCAAATACCATTGAGAAAAGCACAAAGAGTAATCGTTCATTAACGGTAATTATTATTTTTAATTTTTTTTTTTTTTTTGTACTCTTTAAAAAATCAAGCTTTTTTTTTTTCTTTTAAATAAATTAGGAAGTTGAAATCATTGTTACATCCTATAAATTATATCAATAATATTAATATTCCGGAATCCGGAATAGCATATATTATCATACATGCATATATATATATAAATATTTCTTTCATCTTATCTCAATTATGATAACATTACCATATCTATATTTTCCATCGAGATTATTTGTTCAATCATTCATTCTAGCGATCATTCAATTCACTTCGACACAGCAAGGTTTTTTCATCAATTTTTGAGTGCGTTTTTTTTTTTCTTTTCTGTTCAAATTTTATTTTTTTATTTTTTTTGTCGTCAAATGCTAGAATGAAAAAAAAAAAAGTAAAAAAATAAAAAAAAAAAAGCTAAAAATAAATTGCAAAATTTTCTTATTTTATTTAATAGTTTTTTTTTTTCTTATCGCTTTTGATATAAATTAACATCAAAATGTCATAGTTATTAGTTTTCCTTTTTTTTTTTTTTTTTTTTTTGTCTTTGTTTATTTTTTTTCTTTATGTGTTTGTCAAAGTTCTTTTTTTTTTTTTTTGCTTTTTTAATTTTTCTCTTGTAATTGCAATATTGTAATTTTTGAAAAATTTTTAAAATAGTAGTATTTAAACTTTATAATTATAAGCGTAAAGATTAATAGTGTAATAGTGCTAAATTTTATTTTATTATTTGTTATTTACTAAATAATAATGGTTGAGTTAATCTACATTCTTATGATATTTTATTTGAATCAAACTGATTAGTGTAATTTGTTTTTCTTTCAATAAAATATTTCATGAAATATGACTAGAGAATCAATTCATTAACCTTTGACCTGTATCAATTGTAATATATTTGTCAACTTATCATGTAGCAATTTAATGTCGTACAAATGGAATTTCATTTATCGTCTCGTCTTTTATATTTAATCTGATAGTAAAATAATTTTCTTTTTCTTTTTTTTTTTTTTTTTCACTGATATTAGTCTACTATTATCATTGGATCATATCAATCAATTGATCAATTGTTCCATTAATGCAATGTCACATATTGTCACCTATCCTAAATTATATATAAAGTCTTGTAAATCATTAAAAAATATTACTTTCTTAAAAATATCATTTCTCTAATTAAATTTTTTTGCTCTTTTTTTTATTTTTTGTTAACGCTCTTCTATTTTAGCATATTAGTTTAATTGGAAAATTCTTTCAGCTTTTTTTTTTTTTTCTTTTTTCTTCATTTTATTAAATAATTAGAGGAATAATTTGTGAATGTTAAAAAATGCATTTAAAATTTTTATAGCTTTCGAGCGGGAAACGGTATAGCAAAAAAATGAATGATGCACCGTCAGTGGTTGAACAGACATTTGCGCAAGCGGATTCAGAAACCGGTATTAGCAGTCATCTAAAAGCACCAACAATTATTAGTCGATGGCATGGTACATGTATATATGTGTTTATTAGGAATTACTATTTGATTACTGATTAGTGTTTATCAGCAATTACTATTTAATTACTAATTAATTCATTTTACTTCATTTTTGATATTTAAATTGATTAAAACATGATTCCATATTAATTAATAGAAATAAATTCGTTAGTTGATAATATCATAGCGAAAAAATTAAATATTATTAGTTTTTAGCTTATTCCAGTCTTTCAATTTGGAAAATTTTTTTAAATTTTTCATCAATCACCAATATAATTGATAAATGTTGCACAAAAATTTATCAATTTATTGTAAATAATAAACAATTATATTTGACATTTGTACAGTTTTATAAGAAATATTTCATTCTCGAAATTCTCAATTCTTTTCTGATTTGTATAAATTTGGAAGTTAATAAAATAAAAATGAAAATTCTATCAATAGCAAAATGAAATAGTTTTGTTTTTCTTTTATTTTTTTCTAGTTATACATTTACAATAGTGTAAAATAAGATCAAAAAAAAAAAAAAATGGAATGCTTGTTTTGATTATTCCGGAATTCTCTATTTTTATTTTATTTATTTCTCCTACTTTTAATTTACTTTAATGTGCTTAATTTCCCATTCATTAAAACCAAAAATAAAACGAAAAAAAAGAGAAAAAATGTCAGTGACATATGTTTTTATTCTTATAGTTAATAAAAAAAAAGAATGCTTAAATTTAAATTTGTTCTTTTTAGGATTTTTAGAAATTAAATTTTAAATTTCTATTTCATTTGTTTACTTTTTTCTTTTTTTTTTTTAAAGGCTCATTCGATGAATCTTGTGCCGATTATGAAGCAGCAACAAATGTTGACTGTTTGCGCGTGGAAAAATCAGATAATAGTGGCGGTAGTAAACACTTACCGCTGACCGGAAGGCATTCTTCAGTAGCTGTATCACCACAAACACCACCACCACCATCAGCAGCACTTTGTTTGTTTATTTTTGAATTAATTTGAAGTTTAATTTGATTTTAAAATTTAACAAATTAAATTTGAAATTATGTTCTTTCAAATTCCTTCAAAATGTCACACTTTTAATTTACTTTAACCTACTTTTACTCTTAGTTTTGATTTCTCTTATTTTTAATTTATTGTAACATACTGCAATTATTTCTTAATATTTGCTAATTTTTCATTCATTAAAACTAAAAATCAAAGAAAAAACAAACGAAGAGAAAAATTGTCACCGACATGTTTTTTTCTCTTTCAATTTACTTTAACTTTTAGTTTAAAATTTTTTAACATACATAGCATTGTTGTGTTTTTTTTTTTCTTTTCCTACATATAAATTTAAAATTTTCATTATTTTCCAATTATAGCTCGATCTACAACTGTACATAATACTGATGCAAAAAATGATAAGCAAACATTGGTCACCACAAATTCCAATTTATCGCCCTACAATGTTCGTTTATTTACCACAGTATCAACTCCAGAACAAGCTTTAATTTCATCATTACCGTCGGTAATACCTTCAGTATCACCAAAAATAGCTGTAACACCTCCTGTTGCACGGGCGTTATTTACCACTCCTCAGACAATTGCGCCAACAAAAACAACTTTTCAACCATTATTACATGCAATGGCACCGACTACTTCAACTGTTCAATCAGCATCTGCTTCGTTAATGATGCATTTCAAAAATCTTGTAAATGTAAGTTTATCATGATAACGGATGATACATCTCGTACAGATCCACAATCAGTATTATCCGGAAGCAACAGTTGATGCATTTTCATACGGATCCACAATTAGTATCATTCAGAAATAGCGGATGATGTATCTTACACGGATCCACAACTAGTATCATCCGGAAGCAACTATAATACATCTTAACGGATCTATATTTAGTTTCATCCGGAAGCAACGGATGGTACAACTCATACGGATCCACAATTAGCATTATCCCGAAATAAACGGATGAAGATAATAAAATGTTACATTTCTGTTTTTATCAACATTACAATCATTTTATCTTATAATAATTAAATGATATATTCACTTTTTTCTCAAATAATTCGATCAATTGAAATATTTATTCATTTCATCCAATTTCATTATGCAATTAATTTTGCAGTCATTCAATTCATTTGCAAATGGTAATGGCGCTACTGGCACATGTCCGCCATCTAATAATACTTCAAATCGCCATGATAATACATCAAAACGTTTTTCATTGGATAATAATGCAATTTCATTACAATTTCAAAATTCCTCCACACAATTCAGCACTGATTATAATGATAAAAATAATGAAACTGCTGCAAATATCAAAAATGATTCTAAGGTTAGCATTTTATTATAAGTAATAAAATTTTATAGCATATTTCATTTAAGCATTACTTTCAGTTTATTCCTAAATTCTTTTTTTTTTTTTTTAAATTATAAAATGATAAGAAATTAAGAAGTCTTGATGAAATTATTCATTATCTTTGAATTTATACTATTTCAGATAAGTGCTAAAAATAATAGTAACAGTAATACTGATCAGGAAAAAGAATTACGAAGACAACGACGTTTACGAAGACGATCTGTATGTCAGGAAACATTTCCAGTTAATGAGGTTAATAATCATTTTTAAATTGTATTTTTTAAAGAAAAAAAAAAGGCATTTGATATGAGTAATGTTTTACTTCTGTGAATACCATGCAGCATCTTTTATTGATGAATGACTTGTTTAGTCAATATGGAAAAATTCAATACGTGATCCTGAAATAGGTGGACAAACCGGAAATACTGATGGAGCAACAAGATCAGTTAAGAAAAGTATTAGTGAAAAACATCTTTTTAATAATGGTATCGAAGTGACATCATCATCAGATGGGAGAAATCAAGTTATGGAAGATGCTAAATGGCATATACTTAACTTAAGGTTACTTCAAATTGTTTTTTTTTTTTTTTTTTTTTGCCACAAATAAAGTAATGGAAGATGCTAAGTGATATATACTTAACTTAGTGTTATTTAATTTTTGATTAAGATAATTTTTATTTATTCAATTTAGCAAATTTATATTGTTTACTTGAAAAAGTTTACATTGTTGCATATTTTACATTAATTGTCCTCTTTAATGACCCAAATAAATTATTGCTAATCATTTAGATAAATTTTAAAAATAATTTATTACTAAACATACCTTATCTCAAAGGTTAACTAAAGGATATTCTTCATTTATCACTTAAATAAAATATTAGAATTTTAAAAAATTCATTTTTTATATTTATTATTTCTAATTGTTTACTCATTAATAAACATAATAATATATTTTAGACGGAAAAGGTATCAATTTCTTGGATTAACACCATCACCACCACGTACAGCAATGCAGTCTTGAAAATTTAATTCGATAGTTATGCAATTTCTTATATTCGAAATTTTATATTAATGTTCAAATATCAGCTGTGTTTGCCTTTTCCGGTTATATGTATAAAATTTCTTTTCTTTTTTTTTTTTTTTTTTTTTTTCTTTAAAGGTATTTAAATGATCTTGTGTTTGATTATTATTCGTTAATTATTGAAAAATTTAATGTAATAGTATATTTTCCTAATGATTAAACAATATTTTTTCAGGAATTCCGGATTTATCTAATATTAATATTCTTATATGGAATGATTATACAGGTTTTGTCTCCTTAACATCAAATAATCTTTCCATATTGTTTATCGTTCAACGAATTAAAATATAAGCTGAAAATCTATTTATAAAAATAATTTTTAATTTCAATATGTATTTCAAATTTTGATATTTATAATAAAAAAAAATAAATCTCTTTTTTTTTGCTTTTCTTCAGAACAAACAAGTTTTATTAGGTAATTACAAAAAATTTTGCAATTAATAAATCGTTTTTTTTTTTTTTTCTTTTGGTGCAATTGCTCAAATGCGCTTTTGCCTGCTCATACAATATGATAATGATATATTTATCATATTATCTTCTCATATTTATTGGAAAATGATAGCAGGTGTTTTTTTTTTTAAAAAAAAAAGAAACTTTTTTCCTTTTTGATGCATCTTTTTTAGCAATAATTTATATTATGATTAAAAAATGATAATTATCAGATAAAAATAATCATTTGTTTAATAATTATTTCTCTTTTTTTTTCTAGTCATTTTGTTTTGCAATATTGTATATTATCACAATCTTTTTTTTTTCTTTTCTTTTTTTTGTACAATCTTAGAATGACCTTTGATATATATATATACAAATGACCTTTTGATATATACAAATGACCTTTGATATGTCATAATAACTTTTCATCAAAAAAAGAAAAAAAAAGCAATCGTTACCTTATCGTAATGATAAGTATTTATACAAAGTAAAACAAATAATGCATTTTCTAATAAATATCAAGCGTTATAACAATTTAACTGACATAATTTTTGTTTTGTTAAACAATTTAAGAATAATAAAATAGTTTTAGTTGTTTTTTTTTTTTTTTTTTTTTTTTTTCATTACACGAAGAAGTAAGCAAATTGAAATTACATCTAATATAATAATCAAAGTTGAACTATTTCCAATTTAATATAAGTATTAAAAGATTGAATTTAAATGAAATAAAATTAAAATTAGGAAGAAAAAAAATTTATCAAATTAAGGACGAATTAAAATTCATTTATGATTTAAATAGATAATTTAAAAAAAAAAAGTTACCAAATTTAGGCTAAATTTACATCTTCTATGATTGCTTATCAATGTGAGTTCTGTTTTTTTTCATATTAAAAAGTTTGAAATGAATACGAAATTCTGAGAATCATTAAATTACAATCTTTACATTTTTAAAATTCAATCATAACTTACTTCTTTATCTTTAAATTATAAAATGATTAAAGTTTACGGTCAAGTGTTATCAAATGCTTATGAACTGATCAAAATATGATCATTTAAAATGATCAAAGTTTACGATCGATCGATCACTGCTTATAAAGTGATTAAAATATGATCATTCAGATTGATCACAACCTACAATCGAATGTCATCCATTGTTCATAAAATGATCAGTGTTTACAGTCAAATGTTATCATTCATTACTCATAAAATAATTAAAGTTTATTTGATTGAATTTCACAAATTTTTAATATATTTATCTTATTTGTTTGGCTATATAACTTGAAATTATTCTCTCCTTGCTCATTTTTTGTTTTTTTGTTTTTTTTTTTTTTTTTTAAAGTTTATTTATAATGAATTTACAATTTGATAATAATGAATGTAAGATGATCATTTCAATTCAATTTGTTACATCTGTTGTAAATTTGATATTGATTTGAGATTGTAGCTGAAGTTAACTTTGATCGATACTGTAATTTCATAGTATTACTTGTAGAATATGAGCTTATTGTAGCTGCACACAAATGATCGATAAGATTAGCAATTAATATTGTCCATGCACGACATGAACCAGGAAAACTGCGTACGCAATTCTAAAATTTTAAACAAAAATTTATCACAAAAACTGATTTTATAATTTTAATTCTTATCAAATGAATGATAAATAAAAAGGATAAAAATGAATCAATTGTTTTCGTTTTTAAGTAAAAAAAAAAAAAATGCAAGAATAATTGAATTTAATTTGTTAAATTATTAAAATACGAATTTTATTATATAATAAATTATGTATAAATAAAACATATCAATTATATAAATAAGACATAAAAGAAATGCAAATAAAAAATAATAATTCATTTTAAATTACGAGAAATGTAAGTACTATTTAGTAATGGTGGATAAATTGCACATAAAAGAAATAATAATATTTCTTTTACACTATGTTTTATATCAACAATAAATTTAAGTTAATTTTATTTTTTTTTTTTTGATTTATCAAAAAAAAAAAAAAAAGATTTCAATCAGATTTAAAACCTAACAACATTTTTTTCTTTCTTTCTTTTTTAAAATAGATTTAATTCTTTAATTAAAATTTAATAAAAAATAAAAGAACTTGAAAAAAAAAAAAAAAAAAACAACCTGTACAACTAAAACATCCACTAATTCTTCACCCAAATGATCCCAAAGTTTCCGTTGAAAACCATATTTTGTCAAATCAAAATGACACAAACCTAAATGTTTAAATTTAATGTAATGCAATATAATAAACTATATACAATTTTTCTCAATTATATAATTATTTGTAATAAAACTAATATTTTTAGTACTTTTTTTTTTTTCAATTATAAATTTTATTAAATTAAATTAAAAAGAAATATGTATATATAACCAATTTTCTTAATATGTTTGAGAATATCATCCGAATCTGTATCCAATGATTGAATTATTTGACTAATTAATGATGTGAAAAAATGTGAATGATCATGCAATGTTGCAATTGTACGACCTTCTGTGATACCATTAACAAATGCTGCATTGTAAAAGATATCGCGAAGTATTTTATTTTTCTATAAATTTAAAAAAAACTTTTAAAAAAATATATTAAAAACAATACTTTAAATATATTTATTGTACTATATTAATGAATAAAAAAAACGATAAAAAATTTTAATAATTTTAAATAAAAAATTTCATCAAATTTTGTTGAAAAAAAAAAAGAAGAAAAGAAAGATAATAATAAAAAAAAAAAAAAAGCATTAATATTTTATGAATGCCTCATTTAAACGATTAAAAACTTCTCCCATGATAGCACTGATACCACGACATGCTGAATGTGGTGTTTTACATAATCTATTCCATGTCACTTTTAAAGCAAGTGTTTGTTGATAAATTAAACCCCATTTATTTGTCTGAAATATTAGAAAATAAAAATTTGGAATAACCAAAAATTGAATATCTATTTGAATATCAATCAAATTTATCAAATATATATATGTAAGAGAAAGTTTAAAAAAAAAAAAAAGAAACTTTTGAAAAAAAATATTGTAATAGAGAAAATTTAAAATGATTAAACATATACTAAGTTTTAGAAAATATTTTTTTTTTTTTTTTTTTATGAAAGGGTTTGTTTGGTTGAAAAAAACTAAAATATTTCATTTTCCTAAAAAATATATATATATATTTTATTTGTTAATAAAAAGAAATGAAAAATGACAAATATAATTGCATGCATACACCGATATAACGAAGATTGGATATGGATCCGTAATGGATTGCTTGAAATGCGGAAACGGAATTTTGATGACCGTTTTCTTCATTCAATGATGACTGTGACAGGAGCCTATTATTAATCGGTGTAACGGATGTAAATGTTTGATGGGATGGTGCCGAATTCTTTTTTCGGTTTCGTTGGGATTTGTTGGTTTTTTTCTGTAAATTACAGACGTAAAAGAATTCTTTGTTTTTTTTTTTTTGATAGTAATTAAAAGTTATTAGTTAAAAATTTCAAAAAATACAAACAGATATTTTATTTTTTTAAGTATGACATCTTTTTCTTGTTGTTTTTTTCGCAGTAAAATTGCAAAAATTTTGTAGAATTTTAAATTTTATAAATAATCAAATATTAAGCAATCAAAAATAATAAATAATTAAGTAAAAAAATTTTTTTAGTCAAGCAAATTCAAATATGTTTTAAAAAAATCATTAATAATTTCAGAAATAATTTCAATAATGTTTCATTTTGAAATACTGAAATATCATTTTCTTTATAATAATAAAAATAATAATAATTATATTTTTTTTTTTTTTGGTGAATAATTCACATTAAAATTTGTTTACCTTATCACCAGCAATGCTTTGTTTAGCTTTGCTAGTAAATCGAGCAGCAACAATCATTCAAAGTTTATCGTTGTACAATAAATTGTACCAAAATATGCTGGAAAAATAAATAATAATAATTTAATCTTAATGATAAGGAAAAATAAAATCATTTTATTAATTTACTTTAAAAAATGGATGGATAATTTCATTTGAATTTAATTCTGATAAGAGGAAAAATTACTGTGCAAATCAAATAAGATTAATTTTTCAAGTAAGCTTGCAAGCTTTGTTTTCAATACTGAATACTGAATACCTTATGCTAAAAATAATAATTAACAAAATTGCTAAAAAATTTTGTCTAAATGTTTAGATAGAAAACAAACAAAATAACTTATTGAAAATATTTAAATTAAAATTGAATTTCAGTGTTTTTAATGAATTCTCATATGATAATTACAAATATTACGCATGATTATTGTATGTTATCTGTTAGTGCAACTATTTGCTATGAAACCAAAATCTATTTCAAATATTCAAATATTTTATGTCATTACCCAGTTTATATTTAACCAATGAAAATGAACTATTTAAAATGATTTAGAAATTTAAAAAAAAATAGCAGCACTTACAAACTTTCTTTTAAAAAATATCTCTAACAGGATATCAATAATTTTAATTTAAATATTACTCGCAATTTCTTTCAAAAAGTTATCTGAGTAATTTTAATTATAGCAATTAATAGCAATTTGATAAAAAAAATTCAATCCATTTGTAAAAATTAATTTATCGCTTCTCCTTTTCATCATTGCAAGAAAAATTAATATGAATTTTTATTTTTTTTACATTTATAAAAAAATAAAAAACGCAAGAAAATTAAATGCTTCATTTAATTTAAAAGAGCAAAAACATTTGAGGAAATCATTTGTGAAAATTATAAAAACTTAAAATTTGTTATCAAAAAATCAATATAATCTTTTTTTTTTTTTTTTTTTTTTGGGAAAAAGAAAAGAAAAGATAATTATAATTGCTTAATATTTAACAATTTTTATTAACTGAAAAAATTTATTTCATTTTTTGATATTTTATTCATTTTCCTTTTATTACTATTTTAAAATGTATTTTCAGTCAAAAATTTTTTCACTCAATGTTAAAATTTCGGGGCAAATATAGCGAAAATGGACAATTCGATGAGCTTATCTGATTGTAGAATTGAATTATTGAAATTTTAGTAAAATTTAAATCACAAAAGTGCAATATATAACGGTCATTTGGCTAAAATAAAACGAATGAAATAAGAAATAAAAGAGTTTGAAAATGTGAGAGATTTAATAGATAGGCGAAAAATTGAGATCATTAAAATCTTTTAAATATCACACATTTTCACATCACTGATAATAAATTTTTAACATTCATTTTAAACATGCAATTATGTTACATCAAATATATTTGTTGTTAAAAATGTCACACAGCAAAATATCGTCCAATTAAATATTTTATTCAAATTAATGCATCAATTTTTTGATGTGACATTAAATCTGAGATTTTTTCGCAGTTTATTCAATTCTTCAATTTATTAGAAATATTTTTAGTATTTGCAATTGATGAAAGATAGATTTATTATTTACACACCATTTAGTGACTAATTTTTGATCCTTTTTTTTTTTGATAATTCTTGATATATTTGTTATTTTAAAATGCTAAAATATTGAAAAGAAATTGAAAGTATTCTGCTCAAATCATTTTTTATTAAAAAAAAAAAAAAAAAGAATTATGAATTTATTTTAAATGAAATTTTAAGATGATATAAAAGCAGTATGCAAACATTCTTGTAATCCCTAAATTTGCATATATTTTATACTAAAAAACGAGTACTGCGTTTAAATTTTTAATATCTTTAAAAAATATGCTTAAAGTTTTCAAATTTTCGACAATGTGCAAATTTGGCAAAATATTTCAAAAAGAAACAAACAAATAAGGAATTTAAAAAAAAATCAACAAAGAATGAAAAATAAATTTGTAGTTGTATTAGTTAAATAAATATTTTCAACCGATTTTTTTTTTCTAAAATAAATATTTAAACTAAACTTTTTGCAAATTATCATATCAAAAACATCATATTAAAAAAAACTTTAGTTATATACAATTATATTTTTGTACAATTAAAACGGAACGTTTAGTCCTAAAATTATAAATTATGTCTACAATTTATCAAAACTATAACTTTCTCATAGGTCAATTCAAATTCTCTAAAGAAAAAGGAATCGAAAAAAAGAAGAAAAAAGGAAAGAAAAAACTTGTGTAACTTATTTAATTTCAAACTTACTTCAACTTACGTTATCCATCTGTTTGCTATAAAGTCATTATTTGAGAGCTTATTTTTTTCTTATCTTACCTCTCTCTTTCCCTCTTTCTCCCTCTCTCTCTCCCTCTCAATTTCCCTTGAGATTTGAGAAATTTCATAAAATATTTCGGTTACGATAGAGATAGAATATTAATTTTGAAGAAAACAAGTTATAGAAAGAGAAAAAAAAATAAAAGATTGTAAATTGAATAATTCTAACAATTTTATGATAAAAAAAACAAAAAAAAAAAAAAAAAGATGAAACGTCAAAACTACGAAATTCTTTAATTTTAATCTCAATTGAACAAATTATCAATAAATACTTTATAATATTTATTTATCATTGAGATCATTTATTGCTTTTAATATTTTAACTTTAATCAATAGCTAAGCTTAATTGCAGCCATAATATTATTTCAATTATTATTAATTAATAAGTTAACAATTCTAATGATGATATTATAATTTAACTTAAACTTTAATTTTAATGTTTATTCAATTACTCTAACAGTTTTAAAAGAAATAACTTTTCATATTTTAATTAGTGATAAAATTAGCATTTGTTGAAAAAAAAAAAATGATTGTTATTTGCTTTATAACAGTATTAATTATTTTTAAGGTACAATTTTAAAGCTGTTTAGGAGGGAAAAGAAAAAAAAAGGTCAGAAATTATTTTTTAGAAATTTTTAAATTTTTTAGAAAAAAGAATTATTTTTTTACAAATTGAACATTCACTTTTCGTTTTTTCCACTTTTTTTTTTGGGTGTGAAAATGAAATATTTAATTAAATTTATAAAAATTTCAAAATATCTTCGTACAAAAAATTTTGTTGCATTAATTTTTCAAATTATTTGAGAGAAGAAAAAAAAATCAAAACTTTTATGATTAATTCAATATATTGAACAATTTGTTAAGAACGATTAAATTCTCAAAGAAAAATTTGATTATTATAAACAATATTGCTGAATTCATTTATCATATCTATATCAAAATAATTCAAAAATTTTGCATTTTAATTTAAACAATTTTAGCAACATTTTTGTGAGAAAAAAAAATGATTAAAAATATCAATAAATTAGTTTCTCAAGAAAAAAAAATCATGCTGAAAATAGTTTAAAAATTGTACATAATTCAAAAAATTCGACACATTTTTTTTTTTCTTTTTGATTTCTAAAAAATGATCTCAAATTTGGAGATTATTTTATTTTCTTCTGCATTCCATTGAATTATTTATTTTATTAAATTTGTTAAATTCCAGTCTTCGTAAGTCGGTTTTTTAAAATGATCGTTAATTGCTGATGTAATTATTATTGTTACTTTCATTTCTTTTCTTTTTTCTCTTCTCCAAGATATTTTGCATTTTATCATTTTAGTTTGTGGCAGAGAATATTTTAAAATTATTTATTCATTTCATAGAAAAGAAATAAATAAAAGAATTATTTCAATAATGAATTAATTAGAACAATACAATACATAAAATATTAACTAAATTTTTGACTGAATTATAAGCGATTAGTTTTGTTTTGTTTTTGTTTTTTTTTTTCATTTATTTTAAATCGTTTGAATAATTATATAAATAAATATGTCTGAATAATTATAAAATAAATATGTTTGGAAAAGATTGAGGAAGAGGAAGAAAGAAAGAGACAAAGAAGATTAGATCAAATTTCAAAAAGATAAATTGATTAATTAATCATTGAATAGAAATCATTTTAATACAATAAAGAGAGAAAAAAAAAAAAAAGGAATGAAAAAATAATTAGATTTGTTAAGAAAACAATCTATTTAGATACAATAAAAATTCAAATTATTCAACGATTTTTTTCGCCGTTCTTTTCCAGTTTTGAATTTGTTAAATTTTATGTTTTAACAGAGTAGGAAGAGATTAATGAGAATAAGAATGAGATTAATAATAAGATTAAAAATAAAGAAATATGCAGAAAGCTAGGAATAAGAATGAAAGTAAGAATAAAAATAATAAGGATAAAAAAAGGATAAGAATGAAAATAGAAATAAGAATAAAAAAAAAATAAATAAAAAATAAGAGAAAGGATAAGAATAGGAATGAAAATAAGAATTAGGAAAAATAATAAGAGGGTGAAAAAGAAGATAAAAAGTAATATTTAGGTCAACGATATCCATGACAAAGAATAATAGACAATAATGAATCAATGAAATGAATTCAGGAAAATTGGTGAGACAGGAAAATGTGGAAAATAAAAATTTTTCTTTAATTGTCATTCTCTCTTCTGTCAGCTGTTAATCTTTTTCAATTTCGAAAATTTATCTTTCATTTCTGAAAAGGATGTGAAGATGGGGTGGAGTTATTGTTACATAATATATTATCAAAGGTGATAATACTACTAAAACTACTAATACAATTCCTATTTATTGTTATTGTTATTATTGTTGTTTTGGTTGTTGTTGTTGTTGCTGTAGTTGTTATTGTTATTGTTATTATTATTATTGTTGTGAAAGTAATAATAACAGTATTCAAGAGTAGTAGACTTGATAAACAAGTGCATCAACAATAATAACAATGATAATATATCATCATCATCATCATATATTCATCACCTATAAACGACGATATTTTTTGGCTAATATTATTTGCTGCTTTGTATTGTTAACTGCAATACATGAAAGTACTGCAATTCAAGAAACAGTACCAGCTGTTCGAGTGGTACGATTTCAGGTGGATTATCCGAATGCATCACTTGAAAGTATTCAAAAGGTACCAAAATGGAATGCTATTATGCGTAATAGTGTCCTTGCATCATTACGCTTCATCAATAAGCACTGGCTAATTTGTGGTGGTTCAAAATCTGAAAAGTAAGTTATTGTTTTAATGAACTTTTTTTTTTGAAACTATTTTCATAGCAATTCATCCTTTATTTCATCTTAGTTATTTTATACATTTAATTTGCATGTTTATCATACAATTTGACAGTTAGCATTTTTAAAATTGTCTACTAATGATTAAACTATTTTTAAAATAAGCTTAGTTTTTTCTGCTTATCCTATAAATGGATTAATGAAGTATAGAGAAAGTGATATGGAAGAGTTAGAAATATTTCATCATTTGCTATCATAACATTTTCCATTAAACTGATTAGGTTAGTTACTCATCGTTGTGATTAAATTTACTCTTTAAATTCTGATCATATCATTTTCCGGAAGTTATGTCATCAGCTTATTTCAGTAAATTGTTTACGAATAGAGTTTAGAGAGGACTAAATTTAAAATTAATGTTTTTTTTTTTTTTCTAATTGTTATCTGCAATAACTTCATTCTCCTTCCAGTTTTCTCTCTCTCTCTCTTATACATTTCAAACTATATTATTGCCTTATGATACGTTTTTTGCAAACGATTAGTGAGATTACTAAATTTTTGAGATAATAAATAAATTCTTGCATTCACAGCAAAGATAAAAAATTTTAAATTATGCATACGATATTTCAAATTTTAATAACAAACATTAAAATTTTACCCTCTTAGTATTGTAAATATTTAATAATACTTTTTCAGTATGCTATCCATTACAAGGTCCAATAGGATAGGATGATGCAAATGCAGATCCTTTTGACGGTAGTAAAGATAAAAATTTGAAATCAATTTTAAATTTAATTTTGACTCCAAAGCTCAATTAAAACCATTATTTAACGCTACTTTCCAAGATATATTATCCATTATCAGTTCGATAGAATATAATTATACTACTGAAGTACTTGAATTTTTACTTGAACTACTTAATTTATTTAGTCCTACTTCACAATTTCATCTTTTTTTGATAATAAATCGTTTTCACAAAAGTGACATCCATTTTTCGCTTCTTCCCTTCACAATCTGATCTCTAAACTGTATCATTATCAAAAATATTTAATGCATTAACATTGTTTATTAACACTGCCATAGATCAAAATGTTCAAAAATTGAAGTTTTTGTTTAGTTTTTCTTCCATTCATTTTTTTTTTTAAAAAAAAAGGAAGAAAAAAACTTCTTTGAGAAAAATTTTATAAATAAATAAGAAAATACATTAATTAATTATACATTCAAAGAGTAAAAATAAAATTTTTAGTTTATTAATTAGTTAAAATTTTATTGTTGTGATAGAAATAGTATGAAAGAAAAAGGAGAGAAGGAAGAGGGAAGGAAATTTTAAACTATTCTCAATTATTGTAGTAACAATGAACCAACAATAAAATGAATGAACAATGCAAAATTTTTGTTAAAATAATGATCAAATTTTCGTGAAATTCCTCGAAAAATTTTCTCTTTTTTTTGTTAAATTTATTTTATAAAAGATTAAAATGGTAGGTAGAGCAAGAGAGAAATAGAGAAAAAATAAAATAAACGAAAAATAAAGAAAGAATTAGTATTGATACTAAGTCGATTTCAAAAAAAAAATATGCATCAAAATGTTTTCACATACCAAATGGCACTGTCATTATTCGATATTATAGAAACAAATTTATTGTCTTTGCTTTTTCAACATTTTTTTTCATTTGAAACGAAAAACTTTTGAAATGGTATGATAGTAATTTAATTATTCTATTTTGTGTTAAGACAAAAACTACTGTATGATCGTACGGATGTATTACTATGGCAGTACCCTGAGAGAATATTACTGTAATTATACAGTTATGCGATTATGATTATTTCGTAAATGAGTTTATTGTGTGGTTATACGGTTAAGGTAAGTATAATTGTACTGTTATATTCATATCACGTGATTATAATTGTATTACTGTACTGTAAATGAATGTGATTACGTGATTATACGGTTACTACAGTATGATTATGCGGTTACTGTATTAAGTGATTATACGTAAACAAAGTTATAATTCGTAAAATTTTTTACATTGATAGTCATGAATTGAGATTCATAATCGTAGAAATTATTTTATGATTATATAATAGTAATTATATGGTATATGGTAGTTTTCTTTTTTTGTATTTCTATGATAATTCTGTTGCTACCTCCTATCTTCCACTGGTAGCTGTGAAGAAATATTTTATCAATCAACAATATCGAAGTGCGAATTTTCTTTCTTTATCTATTATAAGTTTATAAAAGTAAAAATTATTGCAAATTACTAATCACTAATCATTTATCAGAGAGATGTAAGAGTGGAGTGAATTGAAAGGAGGAAAGTAGATTAAATCCCAAATTGGAGGGTAGGTTTTTAAATTTGTTTGAAATTAAACTAATGATTTTGAAAATTTCTAAGAAAAAAAAAAGAAAGCACAAAAACACTTAATGACGATCAAAACAATGATACTCAAGGGAAATACGATGAATGTACGAAAAGTTGAGAAAATTTCTTTTATCACAAAACAATTAAGAGAGCGAGAGAAGGAAAGGGAAGGAAAGAAAATAAATAAAATTTAAAAAATTGGAAGATTTTCACGAGAATTCTCTTTTTAAAAGTACGTCATTTAAATTTGGCAATGAAAATTGAATATTTCACAACCAATCTCAAATTTTATATATCTTAATGGAATATTTTCTTTTAGCTTTGGAAAAAGAAACGAAAAAGTTTAAAAAAGTGCGGGTAAATAAAATGGAACATGATTTAGCATGCTTAATTTTCAAATTTCACTTTCTTTTCTAAATAATGATGCTAAATTTAGCTCTGTTATCAGAAAAAATCTCTTTTTTAAATTTTTGGTTTTTTTAAACAATCTGTACAACAAGCTTTTCCAATTGTATTATCTTATTTTGTTATCCTCTTTTTCAACTTGCTAAAATTTTTGAAAGCAAAACTTTTATTCAATATTTAAAATGTTTCGTACTGATAAGGTTAATAATGCTAAAGGAATTATCCCATTAATTATTAGAGAGAGAAAAAAAGAACACAACCTCAGGAATGCCAGATATGTCATTCTATTTATATTTAATGGAAACAGAACTGTGTAATTGTTATAAACTAGTTAATTAATTAATTCACATTTTGAAAAGATCAAAATAAACGTATTACTTAGCATATATGTGAATATGATCAGCTCCAAGAAATATAATTTCTCTTTAATAAAAAATACTTGATATATTTTATGAAATTGAAACTTTTTGCACTCAGATATTTCCGAAATTTGGACTTGATTTTATAAAGAAAATTTCCATATTTTTAATTCGTTGAATGAAGTCTTTTTGTTTTCTCTTTGTTTTTTCTTCACTTTTTCATTTTGGCATTTGTAGCGAGAGAATCTCATTAAATGGATTTATTATTTTGTTTTGAATGATCCTTTATCCTAAATATCATGACGAAATGACTTTCTTAATGACTCATTTTACTTTAATTTAGAGGCCTCTCAACATTCATGCAGATATTCCTTTTTTCAAAATTTAAATTTTCAACCAACTGTGGAAAATATTTTGGCATACGTTCATATCTTCATGAATTCATTTATTTTATTAAAAAATAAACTTTTTATATTAATTTATAAAGTACAACCAGTATGAGTTACTTAATTTAAAATATCGATTCATGTTAAATTTTGTTAATCACAAAATATATTAACATTTGGCAATGTAATAACAAAACGCTTGCAAATGCAAAAGTAAGGATGATGAATTTAATTGTTTTTTAAAGTGTAAAATAGAAATATGAAGATTATTTATTTTTTTTTTTTTTAATTTAATGACCTATTAGATAGTTATCTAATTGTTTACAAAATTTCATGATATTTAAGAAACATAAACTGAAAAAAAATCATAAAAATAGGAAGTCGAGTAAACACCTTTTTTTTAAATATTTTTCCATATCAGTGTCGTCACACAGTCTCACATTAAATGTTAAAATGAATGCATAGGTGTTAAACTTTTATGTTAAAATTGCTGAAAATTTGTTTGAAATTGATTTAAATTGTCTTATTTAATTAAAAAAAAAAACTTCACAACATCTTTTACATGGCCTGTCACCGTCATTATTTTGCAACATAAATTAATGTCATTTATACGATAGCATCAATTTAATTAAATTTAATTAGATTTTTGAGTTTTCAAAAATTTAAGCACTTTCGCATTCGTCTCAATGTCTTGTGTCCTCCTTGTTAGAAAAAAATAAAATGAAAATCTTATATATAAAAAAAAAAAAAATCTCTGTTCAGTGTAATAAATTCAACATATTTCAGCTGAGCTCTAAATATCCCAAATTTTAAAAATAAAACAAATGACGAAATTTATTTTTCTTCAGATTTTTTTCTTTCTTTCTTTTTTCGCTTCTGTTCGAAAAAAAAAAAAGCCCAATGACATCGTTAATTATCTGACATTTTAATTTAGTGCAATGTTTGATTTGCAATAATTAAGGTTAAATTATCAATCTTTATCTGAGAAAAAAAAATCAAGCAAGTAATTATCATTTCTATAATTTTCAACTAATTACAACTAATAACTCTATGAACTAATTAGAAACTTATCTAATATTAACAAACTATTCCTCTCCTTTTTTTTTTGAAAAAGTAACAAATATTTATGTAAACCTTTTTTTTTTTCAGCTATTTAGCGCTTACTTTTGTTCTTTTGATGACAACATTACATGCATACAATAATCAAATTAATTAATCATTAAAAAAAAAATATACTACAAAACAAAAAATTTAAATGTAAAATTTCAAATCAAAAAGTGAACTTTTTGCATATCATACGGTAACCAATTTCTTTATATGATTGATATTAATTACTAATTGGTAGCATTTTGTCCTCAAAAGAATGAATCTAATTAATCAAGCATTACATGAATAATTTGTCATTTCATCCATTTATTATCAATGTCAAAAAGTAGTTGTTAATTTCAGGAAAATGAATGATTGCGGTAAAGTACAAGTGACCGGAGAAATTGTACAGCCGAAATATTATCGAATCAATGCGACATTCATTGCTGAAAGGTTAACAACAATTTTCAAATTTGAGAAAATAAATTAAATCATTTCCGAATTTCATTTTGAATCTTTTTTCTTTTTTTTCTTTGGATTGCGATTGGAATTTTTTTTCTATTTAAATGATTATCCAACCTTAATTAATTTCAGTAATAAAAAATTTTTTGCTAATACAAAACAAAATAATTTGCAATATTTTGTTCGAATGAAAGCATTACTTAAATTAAATTTATTCATTGCATACTTATACAATTTAAATTTCATCAAACAAAAAAAAAAAAAAAAGAAAGAAAAAATTTAGTAAAGAAACGAAATTAATCTTTTCCAAAAATTTTAAAGAACAAATTGGAAATGTTAAAATTAATGCAACAACAGCAATAGTTTATGCTATTATATAGAAATTTGCTCTACATGATGGTATTAATTTAATTTTAAAACGAAATTAATTTCCTTTTTTTTTAAAAAAAATTTTTAAAGGTTCAATTTGAAATGTCAAATTTAATATAACATCAGCAGCAGTTTATAATGTTATGTACAAATATGACCTATATGATGACATTACTTTAATTTAAAAGAAAAATAAAAAAATTAATCTTTTTTAAAAATTTTAGAGATCCAATTCGAAATGTTAAAATTGATGCAACATCAACCGTTTATGCTGTTGTACAAATTGGTTTACGTGGTGGCATTTTTCAATATACAAATGCATTAAAAATACTTGGAAAGCCATCACAATTACTTACATTTGATGAAGCATTCTTTTGCTATCGTGGATCAACATTAATCGATCAAGATAAATGCAGTAAGATTGATTGATTGATTGAGTAATACCTTTCATTTACTGTTGATACTATTGGTAGTAAAACTAATTATTATTATTTATTATTATTATCATTATCCAATTAAAACTGATAATATTAAAATTATCATTTACTACAAAATCAATTTTTTCATTATCATTTTCAGCATTACAATTTACCACCACCACCACCACTACTACTACTACTACTACCAATGCTATACCAATTACATCAGCAACCGTTGTTATTGATAGCAAAAATGATAATCGTATGAAAAATATTGCAATAGGAAGAATGGATTAAATTTTTTTTCTCCTCTTTTGACATAAATGATTATCAGATCATTATTGATCAAATTATTATCATCAGATCATTATTGATCGATTCATTATCAACTCAACTTCTCATTCACTTCTTTACAATATTTATTTATCTAATCACTTTTTTTTTTTCTTTTCTGCAAAAACAAAAGTAACAAATTAAATACCGACAAAAAAAAAAATGTTCTTTTTTTTGTTATTTTTAAAATTTATGGTAAAAAATAAAAATTTTTGCAGGAAGAAAAAAATGATTGATGATAAATTTTTTTTAACAAATTGATAAATTTATTAACAATAATTTTTGTAATATTATTTGTATGCAACTGATAATGGGATTTACTAATGCAAAAATGTTTTCATATATAATATTATTTGATCACTGATTATCACTGATCACTAATATTTCTTTTTCAAACTTAAAAAAAAAAAGAGAGGGAAAGAAGGAAAAAGAAGAAAGAAAATGTTACATTGAAATGAACTATTGCTATTGTTTCATGATAATCAAATTTAACAATTTAATTTTAAATAATTTTAATTGCATTTTTTTTTTTTTTTTTTTGGAAAGGAAAAGGAAATTTATCATTATTTAACAAAAAAAAAAAGAAAAATAAGAATTTTGATCACTCATAAAAATTATTTCCTTTTTTTTTCCATTTTAACTGTATAATCTTTTTTTGCATATGAAATAATAAAAAGCTATCGAAGAAGTGCCATGAAATAACAATACTGGTTGATAATTTATTGTTTTTAACAACAACAACAACACAACTTTTACTAACTTAACTAAACTTTATCATCACTCACATTTATTTGCCTTCCTAATTAGTTAATTAAATGCAAATAATTAATTGTGATTAGCAGTCTGCATTCGCACAATTTGGTAGACAAATAGCTGATCACAAATGTATCAATTTGAATGGATGATTTAATTAATTAGTCAATCAATTAATCAATCAGTTGATCAATATGGTAGATATATTCGAATAATCAGGAAAGCATTATGCAATTTATCAGATTCAACAAATTTATTTCCTCTTTTTGGCTTATTTTATTTGAAATCAATTAAAATGCATAATTGAAAATGAATTTATAAAATTTGATATCAATTTAATCACTATCATTCATTTTTACGCTATCATAATTTTTTGCTTTTTGTGTAAATTGCATAATAATTTAGATGAATTGCTAGCCAATCATTTAATTTAAAATTAAAACAAAGTGATATGATATGATGCGATGAAAATATTTGCCAATTTATATTCAAGAATAATTCATGCATCACAATGATTTATTTTTTCTTAATATGAAAATGCAATTTGGAATGAATGTGAATTTAAATTTTTAAATGATGAGATTAATTAATTTACAATTAGTTTAGCTTTTCAATAATCAATTAATGAAATTAGCATTTATTTATACCGATTAAGCATGACAGAAAATCAAAACAGATCACTTATTACATTTTTTTAACAATAATTTTATAATTCATTATAAAATATCAAATATTTGCGAATTTGAAAATTGTTCGAATCGTTTCCCAAATCAATCGAAAGTATTTTTTTTTTTTTTGCCTCATTAGAAATCTTTTCTAATTTTAATCCTAACAATTTTATTAAAATGTTTAAACCAATATTACAGATTTTATTTGCGCATAAATAATCGTGAAAAATAGCAAAACTATTTGTTTATTTGATAAAAAAATATATACAAAATATTTAAAAAAATAAATTATGTTGCTAAGTTTGCTTTTAACTTATCTATCAACTAGCAATAACACTTGAAATGGAAAAAATAAATTTTGAATATTATCAGAGAAATATTTAACAACCATTTGCATATGAAAGCTACATATTAAGTATCTGCTGTGATATCACTTGATAATGGTGATAACGATGATAATATGTTTTTAGTTCACACAGAAGTATATATTTGGGATATCTTGATGAATGATTTAGAGCATTTAATAAAATCAACATTACAGTGATTTTCAACTTTATGATAATATCATTTGTTATTTGATCTGTCATTCAAGAAAACAAAGTGCAGTTGATTAACTCTTACTGATAACAGCACGAAAAGTATCAAATTATACTGTAGTGATAAGAAATTAATCATTTTGCTAAAGAGCAATAAAAAAAATGACAATGCTATAAATATTTTAACCGATTATTTATAATTAACAAAAATGAAGCATGAGATGGTGGTAATAAATTGCTATGATAAAAATTGTACTAACATAGTGATAATGATAACCAGGGATATAATAATACAAGCAATTGCCTTACTGATGATAAATCACTATAACAATCATCGATAATGTACTGATGATAGTAACTGATAACTGTTATGGAATTGGCTTATGGAATAGTTTTGAAATTTTTAACTTAGTGATAAAAAAAATTGATAGTTAAAATATTAGTTAGAAGAAATTGGTCAAGAAAAATTCAAATTTTTGACTCAAAATAAAATAAAAAATGTAAACAAATAATATTCCAATATCTATAATAAGTAAAATATCAAACTTATTGTTTGCGATAATGATAATTTTCATGTTCTTATCAGTGCTATCTTTGATAAAAACAGAACATTCAAAATAAAATAAAAATTTAAGCAAGTAATATTGCAATAGCCATAATAAATAAAATATCAAACATTTTTTCAAAATTTCGCTCATATTATTTATGATAATGATAACTGTCCTATTCTTATCAGTGCTATCTTTGATATAAAAAAGAACTTTCACAAAAATAAAAATCGAAGCAAATAATATTCTAATATAAGTAAAATATCGCTCTTATTGTTTATATAACTTCTTATCAGTGCTTTGTTAGTTATAAAGCACTGATAAGATAATATTAAAGGAGATCTGCAGTTCATCCTTCATAATTATTTAATATTTATCAGATTATTAATTATTTTTCATCTGTAGTACTCTGCGAACCTGGTCATTATCATAGTCTCTTATCAAAGCGATGCGAGCACTGTCCACGTGGCTACTATCAGCATCGATCCGGTCGACCACGTTGCAACAAATGTCCCCAAGGCTATACGACATTAGCAATTGGATCACTTAATGTTACCGCATGTGTTGGTTTGTGTTTGCTTAATTCTTTTTAAAAAAAAAACAAAATATCAAAATTTATTTTCATTTTTTAAATCTTATCGATTACATTTAAAATGATCAAAAGATTGCAGTAGAATGCTCTGCTGGTTATTTCTTGAACGAAATAACTGATAAATGTGAACCATGCGGTTATTTGGCTTATCAACCAAATTCAGGCTCAACATATTGTTTACCATGTCCACAAAATACTGTTACATTAAGCATCAATTCAACTTTAATTGATCAATGTATTGGTAAAAATTTTTCTATAATAATGTTAATAAGTAATTATTTAAATCATTGTATAATATTCATTCATTTTCGAAGTATTTATTAAAAAGTAAACAAATGCTTTTTGTTTTTTTTTGCCAGTTATAATCAATAATTAACAATTAAATCTGTTATATTTTCAATCATAAACTGATCTGCTATTCCTTGTAATTCAGAAAATTGTCCAGCGGGACAGGAACATTCATCTGATGGTGGTTGTAAACCGTGTCAACGTGGTTTCTTCAAAGAATCAAATGATCTGTTATGCCGACCCTGTGATCCGACATATACCACCGAATCGGTTGGTTCAGTAAGCGAAAAATCTTGCATATTACGTTAGTTCTTAATTATACATTCATTTCCTTTTTTTTTTTTTTTTTTTTTTTTCATAATTCATTAAACGAACATAATGAAAAATTAATTTAGCACTAAAAAAGAATGTATATTGTCACACTGAAAAGATTAATAACAGAAAATTTCAATTATATTAGTTTAATAAAACGATAGCAAATTAATAATTGAAATTATTAATAAGAAAGTTCATTACGATTATTACAAAACTTTTGTGCATTTTCATTATTTGATGTATCATAATTATAAAATAATATAATATTATTTTTGAAATTTGCTTAATTTGATAATTCTAGCAAGCTGTCAACAAGGATACTATTTAAATTGGTACTACAAACAATGCTTGAATTGTAGCTATGGTTACTATCAGGATGAAATTGGTTCTAATGCTTGTAAACAGTGCCCATCCGGTACTACAACAAGGATTCTTGGTAATTATTTTTTTATGCATTACTAATGAAAGAGATTGAAATACAATCAAAAAACAAGCTAAGGCTAGATTAATTAAGTTTCAAATTTGCTTGTTTATTTATTTATTTCTTCAGTTATTGATTGGTTTCTATATTCATTTATCTATTTTCCTGTTTATTTATTCAGTTATTGATTGATTTTCCATATTTGTTTATTTCTTCCTGCACTTATTTATCTATTTATTTATTTCTTCAGTTATTGATCGATTTCTATATTTATTTATTCAGGTGCAACATCAATTGAAACTTGTGTTTCAACCAATCAATGCGCAAGCGGTGAGCATCGGTGTCACTGGTTAGCAGCATGTATCGATTTACCTGATAACGAGAATAAGCCAGCATATAGCTGTCGATGTCAACCAGGTTTTGTTGGAAATGGATTTACCTGTACAGGTTAGTCTAGCATTAAATAATTCAACTTATAGTAAAACTTATTGCTAAATGGTTAATATCATTTTATTTGACTCAGTCAGATCAGATAATTATATTTGTTAATAGATTAAACTATTCATTGATCAAATTAATTAAAATAATTTAACTATTAATTTCATTTACCAAATAATATTCAATATCCGCTGAAAATGTCACTCAAACTTTATTGGTAAATTGTCTTATTGATTGGCAGTTGATCAATAAATTTTGATCTATTTAATTTTACAAATAATCTGAAATCTAAAAGGCATCATTTAATTCAGTAAAATATACTGTACAGACGTAAGAATTGCTATAATTATTTTAAGATACGTTAAAATAATAATGTCAATATTATCATTTACCCAAATTTACAAAAATAAATATTTTAATATGCTCCTAAAAAGAATTTGTTTATTTATTTTTTTTTTTAATTTCAGATATTTGTTTAAATTTATGCTATAATAATGCGGAATGTATAAAGACATCACGTGGTGAACCACGATGTATCTGTAAGCCAGGCTATCGAGGATTACGTTGTGAAATTAAAAAATGATTAAATAATCATTAAAATATCGATAATTTATTTTAATCAGTAATATTTCAAATTTATTCCGACCTATAATTTATTGTTTGTTTTTTTATTCTTTTTTGTTTTCTATTTTGTTTCTTGTTTTTTTTTTTTCTTTTTTTTCTTCAAATTGGAATTTTTAAGATAAAATAAACAATTAGTGAAATGCAAAATGAAATAAATCGTCAAGTATTTGTACAAATTTTATTAATAAACAATATTAATTAGATGTGATGAATGTAGAAAAAAAAAATTAAAAAATGAATTAATTAATAAATTTGATTAATATGCAAAATATAATTGTAATTGATCATTTGTAATTTTATAAAGTTTACCAATAATTAGTCCAAAATTTTGTTAATTTCAATAATTTTGTGCAAAGAAAATCAAAAGTTTATATTTAACATTTATAAATGAGAAAAAAAGAGAAAAAAAAAAGATTGATTTTTCGATTATTGAATTCTGAATAAATAAATATTAATATATGAAATATATTTATATCACATTAAAATAATTTATAAAATGTTTATTCAAATTTTTAACCAAGAAAACAATATTTTTTTTTAATTAACTGAGAAATGTTAACAATTACAATAATATGTTATCACTATTATTGCTAACATTTTTATTAAATTATTTCATATGATTTTATCACTTTGATTTTTATTTTATAATGTCCACTGATTAGTGATTATTTGATAAACCAATAAATCTTTGCATAAACTAAGAGAAAAGCAATCACATTTTGTATTAACAATTAATTCAAAGCGAATATTTTACCATTTTCTTTTTTCTCTTCAAAGAATTTAATTTTGAAAATATATGAAATTATTGAATTAAGCAATTAATAATTTTCAAGCAATTATAGCAATTTTTTTCATCAGTAATTACTTTGTTAGTAGTAATGAATTACTCTAGAATTCAATAAATATAAACTCTATTTCAATTATTTCTTTTTTCTGTTATTTAAAAAAAGTGAAATTTGCTTTTTTTTTCTCAATTTTTTGTATTAATCGTCAACTTTTCGAATTTCTTTTCCTTTTGTGCTACACTAATTTGGGAATTTTTTTTTTACCACTAAGAAAAAATTCAATTTTTAATAAAATTTTAGAAAATATATGAGTTTAGAAAAAATATATCAAATTTTGAGCATAATAACACTGTGATTGGATGGATAAAAAAATTAGAATAAAATAATACAAGAAAAAAATTCATCAAAATTTAGTTTTTCTTTTTTTTTTTTTCTATATTTATTTGATAAAATAACGAAATGAATTTTTCAAATTACATCCAAATAGCATTTAAATATTTGTAAACACACTGAAAAAAGAAAAAAAAAATTAAATAAATTATTCTTATAACACCCATTTCGAGCAAAACAAAAACAAGACAAAGAAGTGAAAAAATATATTAAAACATGAAATTTCAACTAAAATGCTACATCAAAAAAAAAATCGTCAAAATGAAAATTTTGAAAAATACAATAATGAATAAATTTTAATAAGAATAAACCGTCAAATTTTATTATTCAATAAATATAAATTTACATCATTAAATTAAAAAATCAGCAATTATGTTAAAGTTTTTAGAGAAAGTCACTCATAACAAATAATTATTTGCAACCCATACAATCTCACCCAATTTTAATTGAAATTTTCGTTTTTTTTTTTTAATTTAATAGAATCAGTTTTAATGAAATTTTATTTTCGAACTTCAAAATATTCTTATAAATTTGGCAAAATATTTTTTAGCAAAAAATTAATCTTTCAAATTCATATAAATGTTGAAATTTAGTAACTTTCAATTTGATATAAAAGGTCTAAAAAAAGAGAAAAGAAAAAACATGTAAATAAATACATAACTTATGTTCTTCTTTTCTTTAATTCTTTTTTTTTTTTTTGCTTTTTCAAAATGTGCAAGAAAAATTGTTTACTCACAAAATATAACCTAAAAATGAGATCAGCACAAAAAAAAAAATAGAGAGTATTTATTAGCTAACAATGAAGCAGTTATTGTACATCAAAGTAAACTATTGAAAAAATTTTTTTTTCTTTTCAGAAGGAAAAATTTTAAAAAAAAAATAAAAGTAATTAAAATTTGTAAATTTTTTGCCTAAAAATTTATTTACTTTCAAAAAAAAAAAAAAAAAGGAAAAAAACAGAACCAAACATTTTATTCAAATTTAGTCATACAATAGAAATAATAATAATTGATGAATAATTAATGCCTGATTAATATTAATTAACTTTGATATTGAATATTTGTCGTTGGTGGTTGGCAGCTAACCCGTAGTGCCAAACTTTTTTGATAGAAATCCTCTGCTGGATCAGTCCTAAATTTGCTAAATTGTTAATTTTGGAAAAGAATAATCAAATTTTGATTGGAAAATTTGTTAACAAAAAAAAAAGTATTTAAAAAAAAAAAAAAAAAAAATTAAGAAATGAAAAATACGTTGTCATTGGTGCGCCAAATGTATGAGCACTTGATACAGCTCCATAAGCAGAAGCTGCTGGATAGGTCATTGGATGAGCTACAGGATATGGCTGATACCTGAAATTATTTATCAACAAAATGTTATTATTCGTATCAGTAATTAAAAAATTAATTTTTTTGAATTAATTCAAAAATAAATCAATTAAAAGATTGTTTAGTTTGAAATTTATAGATTTCATTTTAATTGATAGAAATCGTAAGTAATAATTTTAAATTGGTAAAAAGTTAAATAATATGAAATGATTTCAAAATCAATATTACTTGTTAATTTTTATTTTCAAATATAATATTTTGAAACATTTACAAAACTTAAAATATTTTTTTTTTTTAAATGCAAACTTAAACTATGTATGAAATGATTTCAACTATTAAATGCTTTTAAAATTAATATTGCTTATTAATTTTTATTTTCAAAGTTAATATTTTCAAACATTTTGCAGAATTTAAAATATTTTTCCAAATACAACTTTAAATTTTATAAATTTTATTTACCAGAAAGGATCAGCAGCAGCTCTAGCAGACATTGCGGCAGTAGATGGATACATTGGTGTTCGCATTATTTGACCTGTAGCACTTTGTGATGGAAATACCGTTTGTGGTACCAAAGCTTTTGATAGTTGCTTTTCTTGTTTACGATGCTTTGCACGCCTATTTTGAAACCATACCTAATAATAATAATAATAATATGAAGTACTTCCTCTAAATTTTATTTTCATCTTTAAACAAATTCTTTTATAATAATATAGTTTTTTCCTTTTCATAAAATTTCTTAATTTTGTTTTTGCTTTTTTTTTTTTTTTGTTTTTTTGAATTATTTTATCACGATTAATTGGAATAAATTTAATTGTTTATGGTATATAAATTAAATAGTATTAAATTTAATTCGTTTTATTAAAACTTATCCGATTGCGTCAAAAGAAGGTAATAAAAGTGAAATACTGATAAGGTATATATCCGATTAAGTAGAACATAGATTTTTTTTTTATCAATATGATATCATGAAATCAAAATTAATCGTTTGATAATTTTAGTTGAACGAAAAAATTTTTCTCAATTAATAAAAAATCAATAAGTAACAGTCAGAAAATTAATTTCATCGAGGTAAGCAAAAAACTAATTAATAAATTGTATTATGATAATACTAAAATAATCAACGATAATTTTCCGGATTATTTCCGAATTAGCAAAATCCGAATTAGGAAAATATAGTTATAAATGCTTCGTTTACTGTTTCCTTATGGTATATACTAGTTTAAAATTCTAATCAAACTACTGCATAACACTTTCTTGAATTGCCATACAATTTCACTGGTAGAAAGGAAAGTGGAAGTTAATTTAATTTTCGATTCATTCGTTACACAGAAAGTTATAAATAGACACACAGACACACAGAGAGAGAGAGAGAGAGAGAGAGGGAGAGAGAGAGAAAGAAAGTGAAGTAAAAGATAAGCAAGAGCAATCATCTAAAAATCTTACTTATTCTACTAGTATCTACTAGCTAAAGCATTTTCCCTAAAATCATTCATTCTTATTTATTTTACTTTATATTACTTACTTACATACTAGGTTGATTGAAATTTTCTTGATAAAGATAAAAACATAGAGAGAGAGAGAGAGAGAGAGAGAGAGAAAGCTAAAGAAAATTGTTTGAAAACGGAAAATGCTCAATTGTATTGGAGAGAAAATAAAACGAAGTCACAATTAATATGCATTCAACGAATGACGACGATGACGAGAATACATAGCAAAATGTGATGTGTAGCTTTGTTCATCGTCTTTTTCCTCAAACAGATTACGGTAATAGCTAGCTAACTAACTAAGCTTAAGCAATAATTTCAATATCGAGCTTTGGTCTTATTTTAAATTATAATCACTAATATTGTCATATATTTCTTTCTTCCTTCCTCTATTATTATTATTATTGCTATTATTATTATTATTGACCATTCAATATAGCATTAAAAAAATTATCAAACACAAAAAAATATATTTTATCATATATTTCTTTTCATTATTATTATTAAACAAAAATGAATTATAATTTATGTTTATCAGAAGTGTTACATATTTTTCATTTAATAATTATAGCATCAAAAAATTATCAAATGAAAAAAAATTCTTTTATCATATTTTTTTTTTCTTTTTTATTGAACAAAAATAAATTATAATTGTGTTTATCAAAATTGTTAGATATTTTTCATTCAAATAATTGTAGCATTAATAAATTTAAAAAAAAAAAAATATTTCTTTTAAAAATAACTGAAATTTTAAATGTAAAATAATTATGTAAAAAAATAATTATATATGAAATAATGATAGAAAATTGCAATTGAGATAAAAATATCGAATGATTTCAAAATTTTTACATTGTATTAATCGTATCAGAAATGGAAAAAAAATTAGTTAAATAAATTCGATATAAATTTTACACAATTACATTGCTTTTTTATAGACAAAAAGAAAAGGCTAACAGTAAAAATTTTTTAAATCGTTTTTTAGACATATTATTTTGATAAAGAATACAATAACATTAATTTTTTCCTTTTCAAAATTTTCTAATTTTTTTTTTATATTAAACTAAGCTACTTTTCCCCCATTTAAAGTATTTGCTTATTTAAATTTTTGTAGTTTATTGGAAAATAAAAAATTTAGAAATGAATAAAAAAGCAATGAAAAAAAATGAAATCGTAATGAAAGGAGAAAACTGCAATGAAATAAGAAAATAATTTAATTTATTGAATGCCAATAACTTGATCAAGAGGACTGGGAATAAAAGATAGTCCCAAAGGGAAATGGAAAAATGGTTGAAAAACTTTTTTCTTCGTTTCCATAATGTATCAAATATTTTTTAAATATGTAAGATATGTCAATTATACAATTGCTTGGAGTACTTTTCAAAGTTAATTTCAATATTTTAAAGATTACCGACTAATTAAATAATCTTTTTGATAACAACTAACAAATGTGCCTTAAAAAAGAGAATAAATTTAGTCTAACAATATCTGAAAAAAGTCATACTTCACTGTCATTGAAAATGAATTAATCATTATTTTAATTTAAATGAATATGAATCAGTTACTATTTTATTATTATAATGTATATTTATTTGTTTCTTTCCTTTAAATCAAAAAATAAATTTCATTAATTTAATCTACAAAAAGAAAAACTTTAACTGTTATAATATTTTAATGTAGTAAAATAATTGAAAAGCACTTAAATGAGTGGGAAAAAAACTGTTGAAATTTTTTGAATAATTTCTTTTTTCTTTCACCAAAAATTATTTATTCAAAAATATTGACTTTTTTTTTAATTAATTATGAGAGAAAAGAAGATAAAAATTACCAAAAAAATTTTTTACTGTCATAAATATTTCTCCCAAAAATTATTTATTCAAAAATATTAAATTTATTATAAATTAAGAAGGAAAAAAAAAAAATAGAAAAAATTGTCAAAAAATTTTTTGCTTTTTCCCTCATTTCTAAGATAAATTTATGCGGTAAAAAAGGAAACCAATGAATTGAAACAGTAGTTAAAGTTGTTGTTATTTATAAATTTGATGTACAGATGGTATAATCGGTATATGATGCCATCATGGCTTATGAGAAAAGGTGAAATAAGGATAAATGGAAGAGAGAGAGAGAATAGGGAGAGGAAGAGAGAGAGGGAGAAAATACCCTGCTGAGAGTATAAGTTAGCTTTAGTGCTACAGCTAATTGCATGAAATAAGCTTACTGAAGAGCTGATAATTATGGGTTTGAAGTGGGTACAAAATGTTAAATCCATCTTTTGTATTATCTCTTACCCAAAATTGTTTTCTCTTTTTTCAAACATTTTCTCTTCATTTTTACATCTGTTTCATTCTATTCTCTATCATTCTTTCAAATGAAATCATAGAAAATAAACAAAAGAACAACAACAACAAAATAAAAAAAATGTAAACAAAAAAGTAAATAAAGTATACAGATGTTTTGAATAGTTTGTTGTTGTATTTATAAAAGAATTTTACATCAATAGCAATGCTAGATGATGACCTTTAATGACCCTTCTTTTCTTTTTTTCCTCTCTTTTTTTTTTGCATTTCTGCAATGATTATGAGTTAATTAGCAAAAGAGATTTGAGAAGAAAAGAAGAAAAAAAAAAATAGTTAATTTGAAAAATTTTAACTTATTTATATATAATCTTATCCATAGATTAAACGATAAAATTAGTAATTATTAATAATTATTATAATAATATCACAATTTGAAAAAAAAAAAATTATATATTTTTATCTACAGATGATTTTTTAATTAAAAATTTTTAAAATTTGATAATCAAATTGCAATAAAATGATAGCTTTTTTATATTCAATGATTCGTATAAGACAATCAGTGCTATCATAACTCAATTGTAATTTGATCCAAAATTAGATATATGAATCAATGATAGTAATCAAAATAGCATTTTTGCCTGTCTCTTCTCTCTCTCTCTCTCTCTCTCTCTCTGTTATCCCTGCTTCTTTCCAATAATTTCTATGAGATTGGAAATTCAAACCACTTACAGTAATATCTTTCGCACAGTTTCATTTAATGCAACAAAATTACTTTCAACAATTTTTTTAGTTTTTAAAATAATATTAAATAAAAATATGAAAAAATTCTTTTGTATGATATTTTATGATTTTTTGATATTATTTTCGAAATGTAATTGAATTATTATAGGTTGATAATTTTAAATTGTTAAAAAAAAATTTTTACCTGAATTCGTGCTTCATTTAACTTTGTAATCCTAGCAAGTTCCTCACGGACATAAATATCAGGATAGTGTGATTTCTGAAATGCAGCATCAAGCTCTGCTAGCTGTTCTTGCGTGAATGTCGTACGATGTCGTCTTCGTACGCTTTAAGCAAAGAAAAAAATTATTTTATTTATTCTAAAGTAAAGAAATCAAATCAATAAAATGTATAAAAATTAGATAAAAAAAAAAAAAAAAAATATTGCATAAAAAGAATTAGTTTTCTTCTATTAAAATCAAACTTTTTTTTTTTTTTTTTTTGCAAATATGTTCGATTAAAATGACCGTAATCTTTCCATTATCTTTTTGCTTATTATTTTTATCAGATATTATAATATATTAAAAAAATTTTTTTAAATATTAAAATTTGAAGGTCAACGAATTGAAAGGAAAAAATATTTACCTGGCAGGTATTTGAGAACCAGCTGAAAGAGCGCTTGCAAAAACAGATGATGCACTGCAACTACTGCTTTCTGCTTTAATTTTTTTAAATGCACCATCTATAAAATTAATCAAGTATAAGAGAAAAGAAAGCAACAACAACTTTTTAAAATTTGGCAAAAATTTTTTTTTTAATTTCTATAGAAATTTTTAAAATCAATTTTGCATTGAATTAATACACCGAATATGAATGGTTAGTGATTTTTAAATGGGCAGATGTTTTGAGCTCCCTGGAAAGCATCCCAATGAACAACAAAAGATTAACTCTATCAATTCATACTTAATACCATTCAATCAAATATAAATACATAGTGAATTGAAAATAGCTCATTGAATAAACTGAAATTTTTGAAAATTTTCAAAAATTAAATCATTAAAAAGAAAAAAAAAACTCTCGAGAAAGAAAATGATAGCAAAGAAATAACTGAAGGGGAAAAAAAATAAAAAAAAAAATAGAAATCGTTTTTTTAAAAAAAAATTATTTGTTTTGTAGTTTTTTTTTACCAGAAGAATCACCGATCGGTCGTAAACTATTGGATACAGATGCATCGAGCGGTGGATAATACGGGAAATCGGTAAGTGCATGCGCTAAATCTTTACCCTTCAATTGCTCCTGAAACTGCAAACTAACAAGGTATGTTGCAGTTGTTGAGAGCATACTTCAAAATTGCTTTTACAGATTCTGAAATAAATAACTTAGAGAAAATTCTTATTATTAATTAACAACTAAGTGTTACGGATCGAAATAATTACCTTTTATAAATTAGTAATAATTATTTCTTAAATATTTTTTTTTTTTTTTGAAAAAAAAACTGTTTGATCATATTAAATTATACTATTTATATTGATCAATAATCATTTCAAAATGAACTAAGCTTTCTAACTAAATGTGATTACATACCGACATAATTATCATTTATAAATCTTTTAAATATGATTATAAATTATTAATAATAATTTTTAAAATACTTTTTTCTTGAAAAATACTGTTCGACCATATTAATGAAACTATTTGAATTAAATAAATTAAGTTTTATATTCATCAGTAATTAATTTAAGTGAAATAAGCTTTCCGTATAAGACAGAAAATCATCTAATTGGTAGATTCAGGATGAATGATATATCAACAATTATCTTCTCTCTCTCTCTCTCTCTCTCTCTCTTCCTCTCTCTGTCTCTCCCTCTCCTCTCATTCATCAGTTAATCTATTAACAGTTACAAATTGCAAAGATTGAAATGACATTGAAAAAAAATCAATTTTCGACAATAAAGCTTAATTCACTAAAAAAAAAAAAAAAAAACTAAACACGACTACCACTAAGAAAGAAATTGCTTTTTTCTAAAAAAAAATGTCAAAACTAAAAAAAAATATTTGATTTTCTATGATCAGTTATATTCTTATTTCATTTATATTACAAACTTATAGATAAAATTATCATAATGACATAACAATGATAATCAATAAAAAAATAAATAAATTTCAATTCTAATCTATTTATATTCAAGTAATATAGCCAGGTAGGTGAAGGGATAAAGGAAGGAAATAAATAAATAAATAAATAAAAATAATAAAGTAAAAAAGATAGAGGAGGGCTCATACGGTGTACGTCCAAATTAAATTTTCCATAATTACTTTAGAAATAAACAAAATCGAAACATATAGAGAAAGTTTGACATAATACTGAAAATGAAGAGGATATTACAGATATGTAGGAAAAAGAAGATAATACTACTAGATGAACAATTAGGTTCCCATCTTTCTCTTAAAGCATTAATGCTCAAACAAATTATGATAAATTAGCGCATTCGTCCTGTTGTTTGCGGTAGTTGTTAGTAAGTGCTATTCACATAGCTTCAAATATTCCAATTTATTTCATTTCATTTCATTTCATTTCATTACATTTCATTCATTCATTCATTCACTGATCACATCTGTCGGCATTTTAGTGCAACTCGTACGATTTAACTTAACATGGAATCATTTATCTATTATAATATCATTTTTCTTTTATCTTTTATTTTTGTTTTCTTTTTTTTTTTCACCTTCTTAATCATCATTCTTTCTCATATAAAATTAGAATGATTGTTGTGAAAAATTAAAATGTTCATTTATGAAATTTGAATTTTAATATAGACATTTTTTTATTGCAAACAAATAGTTAACTATTTTGATTACAATTTATTATATATGTGTCATTTATTAGAAAATTTAAAATTGGTCATATAACATTGTTTAAACATCAATCAATTTTATAGATAGGAAAATATTTTATTAAATAATTACTATTTCTGAGATAAGCAATTAAAAAAGCTGAAAATTTTTAACTTATTAAAGTTGTTTAGTTTAAAATTCATTAATTTTTAAAGGTTAAGTTTGGCTGAAACATTTTGAAATATGGAGAATATTTTTTATACAATAAGTTAATATTATGATATGAAATACTTTTTAGTTATACACATTTATTGATACATATTTTGAAGGCGTATGGTATTACTACAATTAGACAATATCATTTTTTTATTTATAATTAAAAGATTATTTATGAGATTACGAATGAAGATATGTTATCAAAGTTATTTGTAATTTAATAAAGTAAACTTTTGTGATTAAGGTTTCATTTCATCCTTTCTTTCGTCCCTATCATTGCATTATCAATAGATTCTAAATTTTTCTTCTTTTTTTAAAAGAAGCGTTATAATGAAGTTCACTCATATAATACTATCTGATTAGGATGATTTGCTTATTGAAAATAAGATTAAAAAAAAAAAAAGAAAAACTGAACATATAAATTAATTTGGCGAATTAAATTAAAATCATTAAGATATAAATGTATTAAATGTTATATATAATAATAAAATGATTAATAAATGATTATTAAATGATTAATTTTAAATGAAGGGAAATGGTGTGAATGGTACCTGTGTGATTGCGGTGACAGCTGCAACGGTGCTGCTTGCACCATTAAGAATAGTAGTTGTGGTACTTAATCCTTCACTAGTCATCGACCAAAAAGGATACCGTTTTTTTTAAAAAAAAAAAAGAAAAAAAAAGGAGGAGGCAAGTAGCTTAGTGAATTATTTACTTTACTTAGTTAGTGATTCGTAAAGAGACCACAGATTTAATTTGTAAAATGTTTGTTATTAGCTTTTCGGCTTCTTTTTTTGTTGCTAATATTGTCTTAGCTTGATAATGATGTTGTTGATGATGATTGGTAGAGTGATTGATTGGCTTGGATGACTGTAAATAGGTGACGTAACTGTTGTGACGTTAAATAAATTTGATAATGAGAATTAGAAGTGATGATAATTTGATGATATTATATAATTACAGTAAATAAAATTTGGGGACAAGTGTAGAATTGATGTGACAGACAACGGTGGATAACTTGGTTTTCTGCCTTGGAAAAATGAGATCACCGCTGATGCATTAGACACATATATGCACCACCACTTTGCACTTCCTGCAAATACTTTTTTAGGCTTTGTATGGAATAAACAGAAGAGGGAGAGAAGAAAGAAGAAAAAATGGCCTTAAAAAGCTATTATCAACTAAGAAATAGGCGGATGAACGGCTTGGTTAAAGGATTGGTTTGGAATACGGGGAAAGGTGGAAAAAGAGCCTATGTGAATGATTGTTATGCCTTTTACAAGCTATTTATCATTCTTTTCTTCCTTCTTTTTTCTCTCTTTCTTTCTCCCTTTCTTTCTCCTTTTCTTTCTTACAATCTCCTTTTGTCGCCGGTTGCAGTCATCAAAATGACGAACTGCTTGCTGCATGCCATGCAACTACCTCAGCTGACAACATGAATTATAGCTTTATTGGATTTACTTGCCTCTATTTATTCTTACTTCGGGATACGGTATCTCTCTTACCCTATCATCTACACACCTCTTTCCACCTCTCCCTCTCTCTCCCTCCTTCTCTCTCTGTCTCTCTCTTATTCTTTTCCCTCCGATAAAGTCAAACTCATCAACATCTATTCGTCATAGCTTTTCCTATGTTGTCAAGCAGCTGGCCTGATTACTTTGGCTAGTTTAGGCTTATATGCCCTTACTCCTATATATAAGTTGATTTGATTATAGGCTGATGAATTGATAAAGAAGTAAGGAATAAGAGAGAGAGGGAGAGAGAAAGAAAAAGAGGGGAGAGAAAGAAGGATACTACCTATGCACAACAACTCTCTCTTTCCTAGCATTAATCTTAAGGTACGAGTTTTATTGAAATTTAAAATCTGAAATTAAATATTCGAATAAATTTAAAAACAAATACTTGAAATAGAAACATGCATTTATGAGAAAGCAATGACATGAATCTGATATTATTCAGATAGGTAATTCCTCACTTTAAGTGGTTATTGAAACAAATTAATGATGATGCCGACAAAGTGATCAGATAGGTCAAGAGGGATTCATTGATCATTTGATATGATCTAATAATGATAGTGTAAATCATTTCCCATAAAAGATAAACGTAATTAATGAATTAATTTCATTTAGTTAAATCTAAAATCTTAATTAGCTAAATTAAATCTAATTTAACTAGTAATTCACTTTTCAAATGAAGAAAAAAATATGAGTTAGAAATTCACATCAAAGCATAGTAATATATTATTTTGTTCTGAAAAAAAAAAAAAAAATACTTCAATAGTAAATTCATTAATAAATAATTCATTTCAAATGAAAGTGAATTTGCATTAATTATATTCAAACTGCTTCGAATCTTTGCAACTTATTAATTATATCAAAATAGATTTTTTTTTGGATTTTGTCAAATTTTAAAATATCTGTCTTCATATATTTTAGCAGTATTTAACAATATAATAAAATAAGAAATGTTAAATTTAATATCAGAAATTTATTATGCAAATGGAAGCTAAACTTTTAATATTTCATTTATTCATGCCGGAACAACACTTACTATTTTAATTAACACAATTAGTTAATTAATCTTTCACTATTATATCACTTTCAAACTTCAAATACATTGATACCTTTCATTAATTGTGTTAATTAATTGATGAACAGCAAAAAGTTGAGAAATTTTTGTTAAAATTTAAACGAAGAAAACATTTATGAGGAATATTTCATAAGTTACAATAATTTTTTATCTTCAAAAAACAGAAGTAATAGCTGTTTAATCTAATCTTTGATTAGTTTTAAAATAATTGCAACAATTTATTTCTATTGAAATGAATGAAATATTCAATTACATAATGATTGCTTATCTAGCTGAAGAAATAATTCATTTTTTTTTTTATCAATTTATCATTTTTGCTATGTTTAGATGATAAGAAAAAAAAAAAAAAAAAACAAAAATAAAATTATTTCTACTCCTCCAATATTTTCATTCACACACAAAACGGAGCAGAAACAATTAGCTATAATTTTGTCAAATGAAATGAAATTTTATGGATTTATTAAATAATTTAGTGTATTTTGTTTCATTCATAAATTAGTTACTGAGTTATCGGAATTGATTGATAATTTAATTTCTCTTCAGAAATGATTCCTGATCTTTACTGAAATTAAGTTTAAATTATATGCAAAGGGTACATTTGATAATATTTTGCATGTATACACGAGGGATTGCTGTAGTTGTATATTTCAATGATAAAATTAGCTTAATTCAAGCAGATTTAATTTTTAAATTATTTTATAAATTCCAGTGTAGCAAATGCGCTAACTGCAAGTTCAGCTACTTAAACTGTTTATTTATTTTTTTTTTTTTTTCTTAGGAATTTTATTCCATTACTAATTTGTGTATTATAGAAAATGAATAGTTTAAAATTTAGTCAAAAAAATGTTTTTGAAAAGTACCACAAATTATACAAATAAAATTTTAAAATTTAATAAACAAAAAAAAGAAAAAAATTTAAACAAATTTACTTATACGTATGTTATGCTATGTGATAAAAAATTGGAAGATTAATCAAAAAATATTTGTTTAATTAAATTTTGTGAAATTTTTTTTAGTTAGAAGAAATGACGATGTGAAGAAAAAAAAGGAAACAGAACCAACTATCAATTAATTTCGAATTAACAATGCCACGAATCAATGCAAATCGCAAATGTCATTTGAGCCAAGACAAAAGCTACAAGGCTTGGCTTATTAGCTTGGCCTATTACGGATGGATAGCTAATTCGGAACTTCATCAGTTAAAACTTAAATGTAACATTAGTAAGTAAGTTATTGCATGCATTGCATGTAACTGCTGCCAATTTTTACATTACAACTTTGATTTTCTTCGTAGTAGAAAATAAAAATGAATCAATAAAGGGAAAATGGAGAGAAAGAGAGAGAGAGAGAGAGATCCAGCTAGTGAAAGATTTATTTAGCTATTGCTGAAATGTTCGAGAAATATCAGTAATCAAGGTGACAAACAAATTTAATTCATAAAATGTCACACCTGCTATAATGTAAACTGAATTAATGTCATTGAATTGAAATATTTGCATGCTATCATCCATAGCACTCTCCTAAAATAATGGTACTACTAGCAAAATAATACTAACTGTCATTCAATTATGTCCGGAATCTTTTAAACTAGCTGCGATTATTCAGTTTTTCATTATTTCCGGAATCTTCTGGAATTTATCCATCTTCTATTAATTCATTAAGTCATCCAAATAAGGAAATATTCATCGATGGCTTTCAAACTTATATGAATGATTTCATTTCTCAAATCAGAAATCTTTAAAAAAAAAAAAAGTTGAATCATTTTATGTAATGTTTGGATTAACTGGAAAATTTCAAAGTCGCCGTGAGTCTGATTTGGAACAAGGTTTATCGTTCATTTAATAAAAATATTTTATTCAAAGTTTAGAAATGGAAAATTTCTTTTCACTTTTTTTCTGACATATATTTTAGTTTTTCTTTCAAATTTTTGTTAATATTGCATTTGTAAAAGTATGATAATTAAATTTTATTAGAGAGAGATAAACAATTTATTTATTTATTTTTAATTTTTATTTTTTGAATTAATAACAAATGAATTGATTTAAGCAAATTGATTTTATAAAAAACAAATTTGTGTTAATCTTAGTTTTATTGAATGTAAATTATATTTTACAATGTTATTTTTGCTTATCAACTTTTCTTTTTGTTATATTAATACAATAGAAGAAAATGTGAAATTTTAAAGTATAGTTGAAAATCCCTTTCGTTTTTAAATTTTTTTTTTTTTTTTTTTAGAATCCAATTTAACAACTAATCCAAAAAATGATTACCAAAAATCAAAATATGGAACAGGATATCGAAATGGTTCAAAATGGTCATCTGATTGGAGTAGAAGCAGTAATACATCAAATACTTCACCGGAACATCCTATAACATTTGAAGTAACAAGCAGGTAATTCATTTCTCACATTTTAAACCTATTTTAAACCTTCCTTTCCAACATTTTTTTCTATCATTTCAGATTATCATTAAAGCTATTATTATAATATTATTATAACATAATGAATTTACTTTATCTCTGATTAATTATGATTAATTAATTTTGTTAATTAAATTTATTTACATAATTTTTGTATGAATCAATCATCTGAAAAATTTTTTCTTTTTTTTTTGAGTTTAATTTTATAATAATTGTAATAAATGTAATTTTAAGTGAAACTTTATTACTTTTTACAGCATTCCAATGTAAATTGATTTTATTTTTATGTAATGTAAATTGATATTAATTTGATTAAAAAAGTATAAATTGATATTAGTTTGATAAAAAAAAAAAAATGTAAATTGATATTAACCTGATAAAAATTCCCGCATCAGATAGATCAATAATGAAAATAGTTCAGGAATACAGAATTTGAAGAGGAGGGAAAAAGATGAATATTGAGATTAGAAGAAGTGATGATATGCATCACTGGATGGGTCAGTCGAAAAGTGAATATAAAAATAAATTTTAATTCTATTTGAAATTATTTTTGTTGGCACTTCAATATCTCTTATAGTATCACAATTTATACATACAATTGACCAGTTTTGATATTAAACCCTGTAACTAATCATAATATTTTGTACAAAAATGAGGTAAGCTTTGTATATCTATTTATTTTTTTAAATTTAAATATTACAAAATAGATTGTTTAATTTTCATTCATTTTCATTAATTAATTAATTGATTATTGCAGTGGTAGAAGATGGCTAATTTGCATGCTTATTGCTGTATCTTTACTTCTTTTCTTACTTATTACTGCAATAATAATCGCATATGCAATGAATGGTAAGTGATTAGCATTGATATTTTAAATGAATTAAATCTAAATTTAAGTGTCAATTTGAAATTGCGTCAATTTTTGTATACAATTCAAATTTTTTTTTTTTTTTTTATTTTAATGACATTAGTTAGATGTAATTAACAAATATAAAGCATAATTGATAGCTATGTGTTAAATCAGGTGGCTTTTAAGAATCAAACAAATTAAACGTGAAAATTATTTGTGTGAGCGTAATATGCCTAATAATTAAAATACAATAAATAAGAATCTTAAATATTTAATTAACTTTGACCAAATCTAAATTAAAAAAAAAAAAATACTTTTAATGAAAAAAATTTTTCATCATTTCAGTGCTTATTATCAAATTTCCATCATCAACCACAACTCATCAACCATATCCATTTATCACTTCCACCTTATCACCAAATTTTACCATTCAACCATTTCCACCACTATTTCCCACTCCAATACCACCATATAAGCCACCAATCATCACAACACTTCCAATTCCAACAGATCATCTTCAAAAACAAACATTCCTCTGCCAAATATTTCTCTTAAATCAGGCTAATGAAATTTATGCAAATCATAATCGTTTCGAATATCAACAAACATCACAAATGATTCAGAATGTGGTATGTTTTATTACAAAAAATAAAAATTAAAATAGTTTTATTTTTTTTTTTTTTTAAAAATGTACAAATTTTTCATTATTATTTAGTTGTTACAAAATAATAACTATCAAATATTTTCTTATCAATGATCATATGAATAATACTCTTAGGGCAAATTAAATTATTTTAAACTATCAAAAAATGTATTCTAATATTTTATTAGTGATTAGCATTTCCCATTCCAATACTATGTTTTAATTTTACTTTTATGAAATCTTTTATTTAAATGATTATGAGTATTATCAACAATAATATTATAGTAATAATACAAATGTATCCGAATCGAGAATTAATCATTTTCGTTTTTTTTTTTTTGGAGTGAATTTTTTTTTTTTAAATTAAACTTTTTACTTTTCCAGTTTAAATCCTCTGAATAGCTCAAATTATCATAAGTTATTTGGAAATTTATTTTTTTGCTAATGCTATATTTAAGTTAAACATTAGTAAAAATTTCACCCACATATATGATTTCTGATATAATTGAATACAAAAAATAAAATAATAGCGATATAAAATTTTCAAATAATTTTATTTCAGATATACAACCAACTTAAGCAAACGCCTTTACGGCCATATCTGGAAAATGTTTATGTGTGGTATTTGTATAATAGGTAAAAATTTTTTAATAAATTTTTTTTTTCATAAAATAAGTTATTCTTTTATTTAGTAATTAAAAAAAAATTATTTATTTTATATTTCAATTTTCATTTTCATTTTTTTTTTTTGTTTGTTTTCCAGTGGTCCTGATCTTGCTGTCGAATTTTCCATCATATTGCTTACACCATCACATCCAAATATTGGTGTAACATCGGTAAAAAATGTTTTCATTAGCGTTTTACCGGAAATTGAAGATCAATTAAATGGTACTCATATTGATAAAAATAAAATTTCCATACAATACCTTAATCATCATTAATTTTTTCTTTTCTCTTTTGACGTTTCATTTGATGTAAATATATTCATTTTCCATTTGTTTGTAAATTATTCATTAAAATTTTGACAGTATTCAATGAAGAGCCAAAAAAATTTAAAACCAAAAAATTTAAAAAGATAAAATGTTCGGGAATTGATCGAAACAAGCATCAAGTAACGAAGTGATTGATAATTTGAAATATTTATAAATGAAAGGGAAGAAAATATGCGCTAAGATCAAAGAGAAAAAAAAGAGGAAATCGAATAAGATAAACAATAAAGAGATTAAAGAGAGGGAAGTTGTTTTAGCAAATAAAGCAAATATTGAGAAAGGCTAATTAATTAATTAATTATTGCCTGATACTGTAGGATCTTAAAAATTTTTTAAAATTATCTCATTTTTATAGCTGTGGAAGTAGGTGTATATACTCTATCATATATAAATTTTTTTTCTATTATTTTATCATTAAAAAAAAATTAGTAAATTTTGAATTTCTCGAAATCTGATAAGAGATACTATGCTGTTTGTACATTTCGATATTGAATTATGCACTAAAAGTACATTAACGAAATGAAAAAAAAAAAAAGCAAATTTAAATGTTTAAATACTACCATTCATTAGTAATCGTATAAAAGATATTATTTATTATTGTTATCACTATTATTATTATCGTTATCATTGTTATTATTATTACTATTTTCTGTCTTCTTTATCAGCATATAACAACTTTTTTATTTTCTTATTTATCAGCGTAATCAGTGTGTAACCAATATTTTTTATCAATTTATTAATTTACGAATAATAAGGAATAAATTTGAGATTTGGATTTGTTTAATATTGAAAAATTAACATCACAATTGATAAAATAGTAATTATTAGAATAAATTACGCCACAAAAACTATAAGTATCTATTTAAGTGGATTAAAAACAAACAGATTATATTATTATTATTAGTATCTAATATTAAGCTTTTGATCTTTCCGAACAATTCTTTCTTAATCTTTGCATATATCTAAAGTATAACTGAAATGACAAGAAATAATTTAATACGAGAATTCATTAATAAATTCACTTATTAAATTCTGAAATTTATGAACTTAAAAAAATTATTATTCAATAAGTTAGAAATGAAATCTTTAAAATATTTATTATTTAATTTTTTCACACACAAAAAAAAAAGATTTTCGTTTTCTTTTTTTTTTTTTGTAATTAACTAAAATATTAGAAGAATAAATAAAATGAAAAGAAATGAGTATTTTATGTGATTGTAATAATGGAATGAATAAATTATGCACAAATATATACAATAAAATAAAATTAAATCAAAATTACATCAAAACATTTAGCATTGATTCTAAAATATTTAAAAGAATTATTTAGATAATAAATTTTTTATTAAATTCTCAAAATACGTACATTTTTTAGTAATTGCCTATCATTAAATGATTCATTTTGTTGTAACAATGCGGAATTTTCCAAATTGCTTAGAACAATAATTCGATCGTTTCTGCGCAAATGTTCATCCTTCTTTAATTGTTTGAATGTATTACTTAATGTAATACCAAAATGTGACAGTAATGTGCTACAGCAACAACCACAACAGCTTAAATAATAAATAGAAATTAATATCTAATCTGAATAATTGAATAATTAATTATGCAAATTTGAACTGCTAATTATTTTATTCATGAAATAGTGAAATTCTTAGAAATAATTTTTATTAATGATAAAAATTATTTGTATATGATAATTATAATCATATATTTATATCATAGTTATCAAGTTTAGATTTTATTTGAATATTTTAACAATTATTTATTGCAAAATTTTTTTTCTTCTTTTTTTTGAAATCTTCAGTATGTTAATTAATGAATTTTATATGATAATATTATGGTAGAATTTATGGAAGAGAATTTATTAAATAGTTTAGCAATGAATTATTACTTATCAGAATGTGAAAAATTAATTTTCTGGTGAAAAATTTTGATTAATTAAAGAGTAAATAACTTTTTTTTTTTTTGTTTTATATTTTTGTTTTCAATTCTTAAATTATAATTAACTGAGATAAATGAAAGAAAGCAATTTTGCTTGCAAATGTTATTTATTTATGAGGAAAAGAACGAACACTGAACAATTTCTACTTCAAAAAATTTCGAAAAATTTTTTTTGATATATTTGCTAGCCTCTTGAAAAAATTATTTATTCTTGGAATGATATTTCAACTATTCGAGTTTACAGTCAATTAAATGAATGATCTTTGATTCTAAATTAATTTTATATTTCACATTAGATAAATATATTACAAAATTCATAACTCACTAACCTTTCTAACCAATATTATACTTTAATAAGTTAAGTAATAAAATGAAAAAATAAAATTGCATTATTACCTTAAAATGTTCTATTTTAAAACTTAAATTTAAGCAATGTAAAATTGATTAACGAAGAATTTAGACTGAATGTAGTAAATACATACTACTTTTTATAAAATACTATTTGTTATGAATACTATTCGTTATAAAAAAAAAAATAAATAAATAAATAAAACTATTTATCACAAAATTTACAATATTACAAAAATTTGTCATAAAAAATATCAAAAAAATTTGTCACAAAAAAATTTAAGGATAAACTAATTGATGCCATTATGGTATTTTTAAAAGTTGTCCCATATAAGATAATAAATCGTTTCTTTTTTCTTGAAATCAATATCTTATCAATTAATTGAAATTATCAGAAAAGAAAATGATATGAAATGATGGAATAATTCTTACCCTGATATGATAAAGAAATATATGAAACCAAGTAAAATAATAATGAATAATATTGGTGCAATAATATTTCTAAAAATCCATGAGCAAACTTCTCCAAGTTTTATGAGAATTTCATCAAAACCATCACTAACACGATTTGGTACCTCAGAGAAAAAACCTTCAACCTAAATTATCAAAAATAAAAACCAAAAAAAAAAAAATCAAATTTGAATTAAAATTTGAAAGATTTTTTTTGTGGAATTTTTCTTTTTCTTTTTAAAAAATATTTTACAAATTATAGGTGTCCAAAAAAAAAACATTTCTATGCTAAAATTAATTCAGCTAAAATAATATAATTATTTAATTGATACAGTAAAATGAATTTAATCATTATCATTGCAATTATCACAAATGAATATATATATGTCTTTGTTGCATTTAACACATCAATGAAACTTATAAATTAACAATATTTAATTAAAATTGAAAAAAAATTTTTTTTTGAAACTTTTTTTAAGCAAATCTATTATAAATGATAATTGTCAAAAATTATGACTAAAATTTGAAAGCTTAATTTTTCAAAAATTTAATTTATTTCATTTTATTTAAAAAAAAAAAATAAAAGAATGGTTAATAATTTGAATGCAAAAGTGACAAAATCACTTCATCACCAGCTCCACGTAATGTTGTTTCGGCTGTTTTCATTACCGTAGCTTTCAACTTTTCGCCACTACTTTTCAAATTTTTTGCTACCATACTAAAAACATCCTTTGATTGTTCAACAAAATTCTGCGCGCTATCAAATTTTTTACCAATTTCTAAAAAGTTTTGACATTGTAAAATTGAAATTAAATTTGACGTTGAAAAAAAAAAAAACAAATTTGAACTTTTATTTTTTTAACCGTTCAATTCAATCAATTAAATACCTAATTATCGTATGTTACTAATTAACAATGAATTAATGAATTCTAAAAAATTCATTATGTTTCTAAATGATTTGTTAAGTAATTTAAGTATAAGAAAATTGCTCTTTCAACAAAAATTTCTGCAATAAAATTCGTCGTTTTAGCTTATACATAAAAATATATTGGAATTCACATTTTCAATTAAAGTAAACGAATGAGATTTTTAAATTTAGTAACACTTTGTCCTCATCAAAATCATATTTTTCTCCAAATTTAGAAAAGCTATTTTAATGACAAACTAAAGTACAATCCGGATAGAATATTAATGACAATAGTAATTATAATAATAATATTGGTAGTAAAACTGATGATAACAATAATAATAGTAATAATAATAATGATAAATGATGATGAATCAATGCATTTTAAAATAAAGAAAAAGAAAATTATTTGGATTATATTTGCTTAATTTCAGCAAATTTTTGTGTCATTTTAATATTTCATATATCGGAAAAAATATGAAACTTCAATTTTATGAATATAATTTCTTTTCTTAGTTCCAATAATCAATTCTTTCTGATTTTTTTTTTTTTTCAAAAATTGAAGTTTGCTTTCGTTTTCATTTTAAAAAATTATATATTGAGAATTGTTAAATTCAGAGCTCAGAGCATATCTGTAACATAGTTTTATTAATTTTTTAAAGATTAGGGAAAAAAAAACTTTGAATTATTCAAATAACTTATCAACTGGGAAGTCACAATAACAATTAGCGTATCAGTTATAAATTTTTACCGATGGTAAGTTATTTTATAATAATTTAAATTACAAAATAAAGTTAAATTGTAATTGCAAATGATCAAAAAATTTAAAGCTTAAAATAACAAATGATCCGTTGTAAAAATTCGTCAATTATTAAAATTAACGTCAAAAAAATAATTTTTGTTAATTAAAGTTAGCTGGTTTTTTTTTCTTTAGAATTATTAAAATTCAAATGTTTTTTATCAAAATAAAATAATTAAAAATAAAAAATTAACAAACCATTCAAAAATTGATTAGATTTTTCACCAATTTTTTGTTGTGTTTGCTGAAAGAATTGTTTCATACTTTCTGTCCATTCATCGGTCAAAAATGACATTGCATTTGCGCCAACAATTAATGTTATCAAGAAATTAATCACTAAACACATATCTAAAATTGATTTATTTATTTACTTATTTTTTTCTAAAATTAAATTAACATTAAAAGATTTGTTTTTTTATTTATTTTTTTTCATAAATTACTTAATAATTTATTCACGCAACACTAAAATTTATTACACAAAGGCTAATTTTCGGAATGTAAATAATACTAAGTGTAATGATTAAAATTATTTAATAATCTAATTATCACTATCATTAAATAGTAATAGCAAATTAAATTAAATAAATATAATAAATACATTCAACTTTAAAATATTCCATTGATCATTCAATTTTTTTCTGATCTTCTGCAAAAAAGGAAGAAGGAAATTTTAAACCGGTTTAACGGAACAGTTGAAATAAACTCAAACCGGTTTATTGGAACAGTTGAAATAACCTAACGCTAACATAATCCATAATTTCGTTATATAATAAATTTAATGAAAATTTGCTTACCGTAATAAATGATTTACAATCATGCGATTCCTTTAGTTGAATAAAAAGTTGACAATAAAATGTTAATCGGACAAGGCGATAGTTGACACATTAATTTTAATGAATTGATCCATTCCCTAACATTGTCACTTTTTTCCTGTATGTTTCCATTCAGGCGGAATATCTATACGTTTGATATTTTAGCACTTTAAAAAAAAAAAAAAAAAAAAGATGTTTGAGTAAATAAAATTTTTAAAGTAAACAATTAATTTAAGCGTTTGTAGCTTACTTACAACAATTTAATATTTTAAAACAAATATTTGACAAATAGTGGAACGATTCTTTGTTAATTGTTAAACAATTAGCAAATAATAATTACAAAAAATCATTCTTTAAATAAACAAAGGAAGAATAAAGAACTTGAAATATTATAAATAATTGATAAAGGTAAGAATTTGAAATTATTCAAATTGAAAATTAAAAATGAACAAAAATTATTGCTGTATTTGTTTTTGCTTTAGCACTACTGCTTGATATTTTTTGAAACTTGTTTATGTTGCGGTAAATATATTTGCAATGTTTGAAATTGAAATTTGAACAGTAATGGACAAAAATAAATTTAACTCAATTAAAATGTGATTTAAAATGTATATTACTTGTTAGATTTTAAAATTAAGAATTTTGGAAATATTTTTTGATATGTCTTATTTAAAAGAAACAGTAAAATGAGAGATCAATGAGAAAAGCTTTTGTTCAAATTCATTAAATGCTTAATGATTGATATTTTAAATTTGCTTATAATTCAAAAAGCTATTACACTTTTCAAAATAATTCCCAAAATATTTTAATCTATTCGATTCTTCAATTAAACATTATATTAAAATTCAATTTCATGAAAATATATTCATATAATTATTTGGGAAGTGAAGATATGATAATTTTAATAATTAATAAATTTCATAAATTATCAAATAATAGAAATTTTCGCAACCTTAAGAAATTGAAAAGGATTCTTTATTATTCGGAGGCAGTGTGTGATTAATTCTAAATATGTTATTTATCATTTTGATAACACTACAACTGTTCTTTCTTTTAATGTTTACTGCTTATTTGTAAAAAAGAAAAAATTATTTATTTTTTAAAAGCGCAAAATTCACAGTCAGAAAATGTCATCTAAAGTTAAAATCCATACTTTGTCATTTTTTTTCAGCATTGGAAATATCATCAAAAAAAAGACGAAAAGTCGATATAAAGTTATTAACAATGAAGTTTATTATTATTCATAAGATAATAATATTTATTGATGAATCATTGAAAATTAAAGAAAAAAAAACTTTTCCATTTTTTGATGTATTTTATTTGGAATATATTTTTGAAATTGATCCCAATAGCATGAAATTACTAACTTGTTATCATTATACTCAATAATAAATATTTTCTTTGAGTTGTAAAAGTGACATAAAACATTTATAAATAAGATAGCATTGAATTGCTCAGTAAAAAAGCAGAACCTTAAGAGAGGAAAATGAAATATTTACAACAACATTTGATCTATAAAATTACATTTATATGTGATTTTCGACAGAAAAAAATTTTTTTTAAAAAAATGGCTAATGAAATGCTTAAAATTATTGATGAAATGCTTCTGATCAGGAGATAATTTATTAATAAATGAACTGATGATGATAATCTTGATTAGGAAATGGCAATAACAATGATGAAGGTGATAACAATAACGTAATGGAAGTGAAATGATGATAATGCCGTTAATAACAATAATAATAATAACAATGATTTTGATGACAATGATGATGATAAGGATGGTGGCAACGTGGTGGAAGTGGGATGGTGATAATAATAACAATAATATTAATAATAATATTGATGTCAGTGATGATATAAGTAACGTGGTGTAAGTGGAATAATGATAATGCTATTAATAATAAAAATGATAATATCAATAACAATGTTGTTGGCATTGATGATGATAATGCCGCTAATAGTGTTAGCAATAGCTAATAATATAACCAAATGCTATGCGCTTATTCTATCACCTCTTAATTTTTAAAATTTCTTCATTTTTCAATCTTACATTTAAAAAATTTGCAAAAAGTATCAGAAAATATTTAAATTTTTAATTTATAAAACGTATATAACAGTATAATGATAAAAATGTTAACCATATGGTAAAAAAATGCCAACATTTGATATTATTATAGTAATGAAAGAAAAAAGAAATGAAACTTTTGCAAATATTCAAAAAAAAAACGAACGATGAAAATTGATTATTAATTTTATTTTTAATTACTCTGTACTTAACAGTCGAATTAACAATTAATTTTTTTTCTTTTTTTTTGAATGAATGATATTTAAGTTGGCATAAAATAAAGTAAACAAAAATTACATAAAAGAAATTCTTTACCTAACATTAATTAATAAACAATCTATAAAGTGTCAAAAAAAAGTGAAAGAAAAAGTTAATAAACATTTAAGCATCTAAAATAAAATTAACATTGTTACTAAAAATAAAAAAATATAAATACTATTTGCATTTGATAAACATACATATACATTAGATTGCAAAATAAAATGCAGTACATGAATGCATGCATGCTTTACATACATTGTTATTTCAAAAATTTCTTTTTGAAAATAAAAAAAGAAATATAATGAAAGAAATGAAATAATAATAATAATAATTTATATATTATATAAATGGAAGAAAAAAAAGTAAGAATTTAATCTGTCACTTTTTTTTTTCAGTGCTTTCATTTCATTTTTTTTTTTTCTGTTCACAACGAAAAATGTTTCGTTGAACTTTTTTTTTTCGTTTTATTGACAATTCAAATTCGAAATAAAGAAAAAAAAAAGGAAAAAATGATTCATTAAAATTTTTGCTACCGTTTTTACTATTTACCATTACATATTGTTACTTTATACCTTTCATTTTTCCTTCATATTATCCTTCTTTTGCTCATACTTATTTGTATTATTCTCTCTCCATCTCTCTCTCTCTCTCTCTTTATTCCCTCTCCAAAAAAAAGAAGGAAAAAACCACTTCAAATTTTTTGAATGTTTCACTCTCTCTCTCTCTCTTAAAAAGAAAATGATCAAATATTATAAATTACATTTCTCGATGTTTTGATTTTCTCTCAAAAAAAAAAAAAAAAAAGAAAGAAAAATCATCTTTTCCGATGAAGTTTTAAAAATTTAACTTTTTGTAAACTTTCATTAAAATGTGAAAATTTCATCAAAATTCTTTCAAATTCTTGATAATTTTTTTTTTTGAAAAAATAAAAAAAATTAAAAAGAGATTGAAATTTGAGTATTCATTTGAAAAAAAAAAAAATGATGCAAAATTAAACTTTGCAATGCTTTTTTTTTTTCTTTTGAAGGTTTGCTTATTTCTTTTAAGCATTTACATTTTAAAAACGGATGCAAAAGTTTAAAAAATGTTATTCCGTTAAAGTTTTTTTCTTTTTCTTTTTTCATTTTTCATTACTACAATTTTGCTTTATGAATAATATTCGAATAAAATATCAGTTGTACAAATAAAAAAAAAAAAGAACACAAATTGATATAATACAAATAGCATTTTCTAAAAATAAAATAGTATTTTTCACATTTTTTTTCATAAAATATTTTGAAGGAAAAAATTTGTAACAAAGAAGAAATAGCATAAATGAATATTTTAATTAAATAATATATTTGTTAATTTTAAATATATAATTAGATTAGAACAAAGATTCTTTTTGGAAATTTATTTTCCAAAAGTAATGAAAAAAAAAAAAAAAGATCCGTCTCAAAGTTATTTAATTCTTTAGTATCAGAATTAATTTTTATAATTATTATTCAGACAATAAAGTATCATAGTAATACTTATTGAAAATTAGAAATTAAATAATATATATGGAAAATTAGCTTTGTACAGAACTAATTTTAATTTTTTAAAATTTTTGAATGTATCGTTTTTGGCAACAAATTACATTGAAAATGTTTTTATTATTAGTGCAAATTAATAAGATAAATAAGTGAAAAAAATAGAGAAAAAAATAATTCTTTATCATTTTTTATATTAATTTATCTATTTAAAAATTCTTTATAATACTTTAAGTAAAATTTTATATGAAAAGTTTTTCATGTTGTTTAAGTTACGCTATTTTAAGTAAATATTTAATTACTCTTCAATTGAAAAATGTTTTTCAAGCAGAAAGTTGCTTTGAAATTAAAATAAAAATTAATTAATGAATAAAATGAATGTCATATTAAAAATATATTGCTGAAACTGAATGGATTTTTTCTTCAAAAAATGAATTTTAATTAAACGTAAATTTGTTCAATTTATAAAAATTTTAAATGTCATAAATTAATTTATGATAAATTGCTTTGGCAATTGATATGATTTTTCCATGAATTAATATTTATCAAAAAACCGGAAATTATTGACGAATCAAATGTTATCAACCGGTAATAATGTTAGCAACGGTATTTTTTTTCTTTATTTTTCTGAAATATTAAAAGTAATATATTTGATGAAATAACTCGTGATTAACAAATTTCAAAAAAAAATTTTAAAAAAAAAATATGAAATGTTGAGAATAAATTGATGGCAGTATTAATTGCATTGCTAACTGACAAAGATTACAATAATTTAAATAACAGTAAAAAGAGAATTAAAAAAAAAAAAAAAATATGACGAAAAATTTACTATCAGTTTACAAGTATTTATTGTTTTTTTTTAAAAAAAAGAAAAAAAGAACTAATTTGCTTATTTTTAGAATGAAACGATCCAAATGATAAAATATCACTTTTTTTGGATGAAAGAAAATTCAAAAATTAAAAAAAAATGGAAGGAAAATATTAAAAAGGAAGGAAATGAATAAATAGAAAGAATTAAAAATTAATATTATTATCATCTATTAAGAAATTTATAGAATAAAAAAATATTAAATGTAAATTTATGTTTCAAAAATTGCTGGCAAATTATAATTAATTATTGCCAATTTAAAATATTAAAATAATATAAATAAACATAGGTAATTAAGATATTATTTTTAAAAATTGATCTAGGAAATTAAAATAATTCTAAATAAATTATTTTTTTTTTTTAAATTAGCAACAAAAAGGTTGAAAATTTCTAATTTGTCATCATTTTTTTAACAAACATTTCAATTTTTATTTTTTTTTTTTTTTGCTATCTTTGTATTCATATTATTTCCAATTAATTAATTTTCTTTTGTTAAACTAAAAACTTTTCATTTTTTTTATTTTTCGATTTTTACTAGTTTTGCTTATTTCATTTTAAAATTTTTTGAACATTTAAATATCAAATGGAAATTTCAATTTTTTTTTTCAAAGATTCTAGTGAAGGAAAAAATTCAAAACAAACGTATTTCATTACTAATTTAATTACTAATTTTCGAAAAGTTTTCACACATAGATAGAAAGATGAAATATTTTGAAATGTCAACAATGCAAGTGAGCATCATGAAAAATTCAATTTTGAAAAGTTTTAAAAATTTTATAGTCTTAATAAAACTTCGCAGAACTTATAGAAAAACATAAACTTTGACCTTTCTATTGTTGTTGCTAAGAAAATATTTCAATAAACTTTGAACTTTTGCTGCACTCATTTAAAAAAAAAAAAGCCATTGAAGTTGGTTTTGTCGTTTTCATTCAAATACAAATTAATTCAATTCCATTAATAAAACTTTTCAAAAAAAAAAATTAATATTAAGTAACTTAATTATGCATGAAGTTTCATTAGCAAACTAAAAACTCGAACTGATCAAAATTTAACAAATTATGGTTTAATTAACTTTTTTTTTATTAGGATTAGATTTCTCATCTTGAAATTGCTTACTTTTTCTTTCTATTACTTAGTTTGAAAAAAGTTTAATTTGAAATATAATATATTTTTATTTTCAATTATTTTTTTTCCTTCTAAATTAAATTATATTTTGTACAATTGTTTAAATAATAATTCCATTGCAAATTAAAAAAACAATAAACAATAATTCTAGAATAAATTAAAATCAAAAAGAAAACATGAAATTAACAAATTAAAAAAAAAGAAAATAAATTAAAGGTTAAAGTAAGAGTAGCAAGAAAAAAAAAGGAATTGACAATTGAGAATTCAAACTTTTTCACAATTTTAAAGCATCGATAGAAAATGTTAGAATGATTGAATCATCGTTGTCAACAAAATGAAACATAAAGAAATGCAAATAGAAAATTTTTTAAATGTTAGAATAAAGCAGAAAAAAGGAAAATGAATAATAAGTTATTATCACTTTTAAATTTAAGCTTTTCTTATAATTTTTCAAAATCTGGAAAATTTTAAAAAAAGTTTTAAAAAAATTTCAGACAAAAACATTGTTAGTTGTTGATAAACGGATAATGATAATAAATCATATCATCAACTATCAATGATAAAAAATTTTTTCAAAAATTTAAATAATATTGTTGAAATGATAATTTCAATTAATTTGCAATTTGAAATTAATAACTGCAGCGAGTGTGCATGAATCATCACAAAATGTGAGCAAAAGAACCAAAAAAAAAGTTTGACATTAATTACTTTGATCGTACACTGTGACACAATATGAAATTTTTTAAGTATTATAAAGTTAAATCTATTAAATGCATTTAGATAATAAACTATAAATTTAATTATTTAAATTTTATTTATTATACAAAACTTAATGATAAATGAAATTTTTCATTGATACAACAAAATTTCATTCTTTTCATTTACCAAAATAAATTAAATTTAAAAAAAAAAAAAAGTAGTACAATAATGAAAGAATGAAGAGATGCAACTTTTGATGAATTAATTTTATTTAACAATTTAATGATTAATTTGCAGTGGAATTGGTCATAAAAAAAATTTTTTTCCCTCTCTCTCTCTTTCTCTCTTTTTGACCTCATTCTTTAATATATTGTTTAAATTGTTCAATGATGAGTAATTGTTTTGTTGAAAGAATCAATGATTTTTCATAAAAATTTTAATATTATAATTAAAAAGATATTTATTTACTCTTTTTCTTTCCTTTTTGCTACTCTCATTTTTATTTTTAATTTATTTTTGATGGAATAATAAGTAAAAATTTAATGAAATCTTTTTCATCCATTAATTTTTATAGCAAATCTCTTTGGTAGCTTATTGAAATTTTTCATATTTAATAAAAAATAGAAAAATAAAATACAAAAATCGAATGCATTTTAACTTTTCAAATTTTGTAAACTAAATTTACTTATGCTTACTTAAATTTTTTAAAAGTTAAATTGTATACATATGAAATTGCATCGCTATATGCTATTTTCATGCAAAAGTTACTAAAATTATAGTTCATCATTTCAGGATGGAATATTTGAAATTTAAAATGAAATTAAATATCAATATAATTTAATTATTCTCTCTTTTTATACCAGAAAAATTAATTAAAATCAATTCTGTGATCAGCTAAAATAATTTAATACTAAACACTGAAAATAATTGAAATTAATGCATGAAATTTCATTAAACAACTTCAAATTGCTGTATATTTTTCAAATATCAATTGTCAGAAATTATTTTGACAAAATTGCAGAGATATTAAAATATTTTGATTAATTTAAAGATTTGTAATTATTAGCTATAATTATTAGCATCACACTGATCTATGCTAATTGATTAGAGAGACAAAATCTTTATTAATGAATTAATATGTCTACCGGATTTCAACTGAACACTTACTATATTTTATATTACTTTTTTCCGGCAGTACATTACTGTGAATTTAATAATCTGAAAATTATTCAACCGTGTCAGTAATCTGAAGAAATGCAATCAATTAATGAATATTATTGATGAATTATTATTTTAATATTTAAAATGAATAAATTGAATTAACCTAAAAGTAATTAAAACAATCTTTCAACATTTCAAATATGTTTGATCACTATGATAATATCATATGATAACGAAGTATTTGTATATGATTTCATTTCTAATAATATTCTGTTTATTTGTTTATAGAACCAACTTGGTGTAATTATTGTTATTTATTATTATTATCACTAATATTATTGTCATTGTTATTATTACTATCTATTATCATTATCATTGTTGTTATTATTATCAACCATTGACTCAGCTTTCATTTTTCTTTCTTTTCATTTCATTCTTTCCCAAAAACTTTTTTTTAAATTTGCATCTTTAAAATTTCATAAGGCATAAAATAGTGCAAGCAAGCAAAAAAAAAAAAAGAACAAATAGTGCCAATATTCTCAATTGCACTTTTTTTTTATAATTTTCTGTTAACCTTTGACATCTACTTTCTAGTTTCCATTAAAAGTTTGCATATACACTTAAATATTTGCATATTACACTAATTTCTTGCGGAATAAAATCATTGCTTCAGAAATGATAGTTGTAAAACTTTCTGCTCATAGTTATATGAAATATTTCCAACATTTGAATAGAATAAGTAAAAGTTAAATTTTGAAAAAAAAAAAAAAAAAATTGAAATTTATGCAAAAAACCAATCATTCATCAAATTTCTCCTGAATTGCTGTTGTATTAGTATCAGAAAGAAAAGTAAATTTAATAAAATATTACAAATTTCATTTGTAAAACAATCCGATAATCATTTAAAGTATGAAAAATTCTTTTCAATAATAATTCAACAATTCAAAGTTAAACTTTTAAAAATTAGGAATCAAAATTAGAATTGAATTGATTCGATTTGATATTATTGCAGTTTTCTAAATTAATAGATTTAGCTTTTCCCTAAATTAAAATATAAATAAAAAATTGGAGGTGGACGCAATTAATTGCTGATGCCTAATTACCTATGGTCTAATTAGTTGGGTACAGCAATTCGAAAACATAGGTATAGGTGTGTTTAGTAGAAAATTTAATTCTAGCTTAGCTTTTAATTAATCTCAATTTTAATTACTTCAATTGATTTTAAAATTATCAACGATAATGAAATAAAAAAAAAATTAATTATCACTTATGAAATAAAGCTAATTACTCTGTAAATAACTGATAACATATGATATTAAGTATTACTTAGCATTGACTGCATTAAAAAGGATAAAATTCCAAGTAAATCGACGAATGTTTAGTGAATTAATTTCAATCAAATATTAAAAATCTTTAAAATAAATATTAAAATTCTTCAAATATAAATAAATTAAAAAAAAAATAAATAAAATAAAAATTTTTGCATAAAATCAAAAAAGGACAAATTCCTTTCTTATTTAAAACAAATAAATTTTTTTTCAAATAATATTAAAAAAATTAGCATAAAATATAATTTCTAAATAATAAGGCCCAATATTACAGGCAAAAAAGTGAAATTCAAAAATGAGTCCAAACAGATGTTTGATTATTTTTTTTTAAAGCATTTTTTCAATTTTATATTACTCGCAAACATTACAGCGATAATTTTTGAAGTTTTAGAAAAACAAAACAAAGATAAAATGTTTTGTAATTAAGAGGTAAGAATAGTAAATTTTAATTTTAATAGAACTTATAATAACATAGAAATGAAGTAACTATTTAAAATAACTAAATGATTTTTTTACAAAAATAAATTTTTTTTTTGTTTGTACAAAATTTAGTCTAATAACTGTATTTTTTCTTCAGTTTACTTTATAACTTACCAAAAAATTTAAATCTAAGTTAGTTTGATTTCATACTCTATGCAGAATATACATACTTAAGTAAATGGTCAAATTTACAAAAGTACATATGTGAAATCCGAATGAACTAAAACTGCTTCCGGATAAAATAATTTTATTTACAAGTGAAAATGTTTAGCTTTAAAATCAACACTATTTATTTATTTATATTTTTTTTTTTTTTTTCAAAAGTACACTCATCTTAAATCTTTTGTCAACTCAAAAGTATCATCAAAAACTTCTGAGTGTAAAAAAAAAAAGAAATATTCAAAAAAAAAAAAAAAAAAAAAAAGAACTCAGTTGACAATAACTTATCAATTACATTTTATTGTTTGAGGACAAATAAATTAAAACTTCACAGTTGGTATTATTTAAAAAAATACATTACTATTTTATAGTTTAATTTAAAAAAAAAAAAAAATGAAATTTACATTTGTTTAATTTGTTTTTTTTATTAATAATGTAAAAATATAAGAGATTTGAGAGAAATATCCAAGAGATTTCTCGAGATTTCTCGCTTTGCTATTTTTTTCATTTAACTTAATTTTTTTGCCGATCATATCAAAATTCTTTTTTAAACCATTTTTCATTTCCGTTTTCATTCGTAAATATAGAAAATCAATTGTAATACTTATATCTCCAATAAATTTTCCGGTGAACTAATCAGATGATCTTATCATTAAAATTATCATTGTACTATATTTGTCGAGAACAAGCTCGAAATAATCTTTGTACCGAACAATCGAATTTAGCAAAAGGTCAAATTTAAATCAAAGTATTTATATTTAAGCAAATCATGTTAATCATTTATTGTAAGTTTTATTGTAATTCAAATTCCTTAATGACTCATAGATGGTAATGTGTTAACAAATTCCCATGCTAATCTGTCATATTATCTAATGCACATCTGTTCCAATCCTTATTTGTTATCTAATTCCGTTTACAAAAACTATCTTTCCCATAGCCTTCTTGCTAGCTTCCATTTTATCAATCGCTTTATCTCTCCACCCTCAAATCATCCTATATAAGGGCAATTACCACTCAACCTGGGGCAGTCTTCCCAGTCTCCCCGTTGCTTAGCTCATCCTCCTCACTAAATTGTCCTACTACTGATTGCTTGTTTGGTTTAATTACCCAAGATTGAGCACTCGACTCAATTGTGCAAGTAAACCAACCCAATCCAATCCATTCACAACAAATTTATGGTGCCCGAGGTGAGGTACGAACTCACGACCTTCAGATTATGAGACTGATTTAACCGTTGTAATATGAACTCCGAATCATTTTGATACATTTTTAAAATGACTACAGTTTGTTTTGCTTGTAAAATTAAGTTGGTAATACCTGATTCATCATCGTTTATCTGAAGGTATCGATCTTCTTCTTCTTTTCTTTTGGTTGAGACTGAAATCTGCTGGATGAATTGTTTCCACTCTGTATTGACCGATTCCAACGCCTCTATGTATATTTGGATATGCATGATTTTTTCTTGGGTGATCCTTCTCCGTTCCTGATGAAGACGGATTGTTTCGTCGGTTGTTGTCATTTGGTCAACCGAATCCAAGTTCAGACGCTTGATTTCGTTGAGGACTCCAATCCAATCCATTCACAACAAATTTATGGTGCCACGAGCCGGGAACATGTCATCCATCATCATCAGAACCGCAGACCAAACAAAACGAAGATTGTGTGAAGTCCTCAACGAAATCAAGCGTCTGAACTTGGATTCGGTCGACCAAATGACAACAACCGACGAAACAATCCGTCTTCATCAGGAACGGAGAAGGATCACCCAAGAAAAAATCATGCATATCCAAATATACATAGAGGCGTTGGAATCGGTCAATACAGAGTGGAAACAATTCATCCAGCAGATTTCAGTCTCAACCAAAAGAAAAGAAGAAGAAGATCGATACCTTCAGATAAACGATGATGAATCAGGTATTACCAACTTAATTTTACAAGCAAAACAAACTGTAGTCATTTTAAAAATGTATCAAAATGATTCGGAGTTCATATTACAACGGTTAAATCAGTCTCATAATCTGAAGGTCGTGAGTTCGTACCTCACCTCGGGCACCATAAATTTGTTGTGAATGGATTGGATTGGGTTGGTTTACTTGCACAATTGAGTCGAGTGCTCAATCTTGGGTAATTAAACCAAACAAGCAATCAGTAGTAGGACAATTTAGTGAGGAGGATGAGCTAAGCAACGGGGAGACTGGGAAGACTGCCCCAGGTTGAGTGGTAATTGCCCTTATATAGGATGATTTGAGGGGGAGAGATAAAGCGATTGAGCACTCGACTCAATTGTGCAAGTAAACCAACCCAATCCAATCCATTCACAACAATATTTATCGCAATTCTTCGGTACAGAATGAAATTTTGTTATCATAATTAGAAAATTTCAGTGTTTTATCAGCATTTTACTTCCATTTTTTAAATTGAATTGTTATAGCGATGATTCATTGCATTACTATTTTCTCACTGATAGCGCTGTTATCAACAAACATATTTCATTATCAAACCTGACAAGTTTATCAGCTGACTTAGTATCACTGAATGGTATCATTCACTAATTCCCATTAATGACATAAATAAGAGTTGCAATATTGCAATCGGAAATGTTGCAATGGTAAAGAATCAGAGAATTAAAATAATCATTAATTTCGATTTAAATAAAATTTTCAAGTTTGGTTTCAATTCAAATTTTATTTCAAATTTTTAATTATCATTCTTTAAATTAATCTCTTTTTTCATTCAAAAAATCTAATAGTTTGGAATGCATTTGACATCAGATAATCAATTATTATATTTCTTATTTATTAATTCATTCTACAGCTTTTACTCGTTCATAATTTTACTTTAACCTTTTATTATATTCTTGTGAAATGTTTTATTTATTTAATTTTTACACATTTTTTTTTTAAATCTTTTTTGCATTGAATTTTTGAGATTTGATTTGATTATTTTGAATTTTTCGAAATTTACAAAAAATGTTAATTTTTAACTGAGTAATACATTGTAAATGATTATTTGCCATCTTGTAAAATTGACAAACAAAAAAAAAGAGAAATAAAGTTTTAATCAAATGAATAATGCAAAAATGCTTACCAGTAATTATAGAAATAAATCAATGATTCATTTTAGCTTTAAAAATTCATCAAAAAATTGAATAATACAAAAATAATTTTTCTTAAATTAATTCCAAATGATTTATTTTAGTAGTAGAAAATGAGAAAATTTAATTGCTTAGAATAGCCTTTAGTCTAAATAATGAATGTGTCACCAAAGGCTATTTTCAAATATGATAGTCTAAAATAATTTTATACCATTCAAACATTCATTTTCTTTTTTAATTAAAAAGAAAAATATGTAAGCAAAGAATAAATGAGCAACAAAATTATTTTGAATTAAAATTTTAATCCTTAAAATTTCTTACAATTGTAATTTCCAATGTCCTAGAACAATGCTTCAATGAATTTCAATTTGAAAAATACAGATTAATTGATAATTATTCGAATAATTTATGCGTAAAAATGGTACTAATAAAGCAAATAGCAGTAATAATTAGAAGAGAGAAAGTAGTTGTTGTGACAGTTGCGCCATTGCAACTATCTGAATTACAGCAACAATATTCCGCCGCGTTATTTGCATCATAGAAACAACCATTACCAACTTTCTATAAACAAATAATTAAACATATTTTCTTTTTCCTAAAATAATAATATAAATTGATTAGAAAACAAAATTAATTATTGATTTTTAATTTATTAAATTGATTTAATCATATATTTAAAAGCTCAGTTATATATAATAAATGATCTAATATAATCTATATTATTAAATTTTATATATCTAATATAAAAAACAAAGTTAAAAAAAAAAAACTTAAGCTAAATCATACCATTTAGACTCAAATTAAAAGATTTAATTATTGATTGCTGTAATTTCTTGTTAAATTTTATGGATCGAAATATCATTTGTAATTATGCACTTCAATTTATTACAGTAAAAGAGATAATTAATTATTGATTGATTGATCATTTGACTTTTAAACTTTTTAAGTTTGTTGTTAAACTTCAATTTTAAAATTGATTAACTTTCTGAATGCAATTCAAAGAATGCAATTCAATTACGAAATTTTAATTAGCAACAAATTTAAAAAAATAAAAACAACAAAACTCACATAACATTGTGAATTCGGATCGCAAGTTTTCTCAATAACATCTTCATTATCTGCAAAAGAAGAAAATTTTTTTGCAGACAAATAAATTGATGTAAATTATTTTAAAAAAAAATCAAGATAAAAAATAGAAATTACTAATTAAGTGATTTCATTAATATTGTTGTTATTATCATTACTATTATTATTATTATTACTATTATTATTATCATTATTATCATTATTATCATCATTATTATTATTAATATTATTATTATTATCTGTACTTTGTCATTATTCATTACCAATTGTTTTGTTTTGGGAAATTTATTTCATCGCAAATATTATCACATTGTTGTTTTTCTTACATAAGACTGATATGATAAAAATCAGTTTTGTTAGATAATTATGCAAATAAATTATTATTTCTTCTTTTTTTTTTATTATTTTCACATTTTTAAGAATATGAAATGTTCAAATTTTTAGGGAAGAAAAAATAATGAAATAAAATAAATAAATTTTTTAAGATGAATTGAAATGCTATATTTAATAATTTGAATAATTCTAACTTTTGTCATGATTATTAATTATACGAGAGAGGGAAAGAGAGAAAGAGGTGGGATAAATGATTATAAATATGAAATAATTAATTACATAAATTCATCATAAAATTTGATATGAAATATTTTTTTTCTATATTTTAAAAGCAAAGTAAAAAAAAAAAAATGTTCTTTTATGATTAATATTTCATTTAAAATCACTTCAAAAACTATTTTAATAATTTAATTATTGATATTCTGATTGTTCCTTATATTAATTCAATATTTATTATTTTAATTTTTCAAACTTACATTGAATTGCAAAATGTCTTTTAACGCAAAAGTTTGATGTCGCAGGGCATAAAACCTCGGCGAATGATCCGCCATTACCCAATGCGCCGAAATATTGTCGTCCAACAAAGCATTTTAATGCATCACTTGTTGTTATAAGCATTGCCAGTAATGGTATTGGATAGAAAATAAATTTTAACATAATTTACTAAAAGAAAGTAACAAGAAAGAAAGAGAGAAAGAGAGAGAGAAAAGAAAGAAAGAGAGAGAGAAAAAAACAAAGTGGAATAAATGATTATAATTATAAAATTAATTAATTACATAAAATCATCATAAATCAATATGAAATTTTGTTTTTATTTTTTAAAAGCAAAATGAAAATATGTTATTTTATGATTAATATTTGATGTAAAACCACTTCAAAAAACTATTTTAATATTTTAATTAATGATATTCTGATTGTTCCTTGCATTTCTTTTTTCCATATTTTTGATAATAAATGTAATAAACTATTATTACTTATAACTAAAATACAATTAAAAAAAAAAAAGTTAATTGAAAAAAAATTAACTAACTACTATTATTTATTACTAAATTATGATTTGAAAAAAGAGAATAGCTTAATTCATTTCATTTTTTGAAGATTTGATTTAAATTGAATAACAGTGTGCTACATTTTTATACACTCTCTACGCATGCATTCATTTATTAATAACAATTATAATTTAAACTATATAAATTAGGCTAACTTAAATTAATATTAAATTAACTTATACTTATTTTTTATTAAATCATATGTAGATTTAAATTTTTGTTTTGATATTTTTATGATTAAAATAAATTAAATGATAGAAATTTGTTGCTAAAATTCTTGCTAAAAATATTTAAAATTCAGCAAATTTTTAAAGCAATAAAATGATTGGTTAAAAAAAAAAAAAAAGAAAAAGGATATATAAGTAAGTAAGAGAAAATGGAATGGTATAAAAATAATGTGAATATGTTGTCAACTATTATACTGCTTTTGATGAATTCCTGAAAGTGCTTCTCGGAACAGGGTGACAGGTGACAAAACATAGCAAATGCATAATATCGAGAATAACTTCAAACAGTCGTTTTATTTTCATCTATTAGGCTGTACATTAAGAATAGTTTTAAGTTAATAAATGAAATAATCATTTATGTGCTTCAATTTCTTATCAGCAATCAATCGAATCAGTTAAAAAAATTTTTTTTTTGGTATCTGAAAAATTTCGAATTAATTTGTAAAAATGTTGGTTAAAAAAAAATAAATAAAAGGCAAATGAAAACAATAAATATGTTAAAATTTTAAAGCTTTAATTATTAATACTCAATTATCAATACTTAACTTATATACATTAAAAATAACTGAGGAAAAAATATAATGCATGCGTATTCACACGTTCATGCATATATTTATTGACGTGCACACGTAAGTGAAATACTTTTCATTGATAAATTAATTATGCTATAATTAATCATAATAGCAGTTATATTAATTATCAATTCTTAATTTTCCACTGAATTTATTGGGCAATTAAATTTATGGAAGAAATTAAATTTAATATTATGAGATGAAAAGAATCGTTTCAAATTGTTATTGAATGAAATTTCATCCAAAATTTAAATTCAATTTCAATTTACACAACAATTTTTTTCATCCATTTTCTATTTCATTGATAAATTGTAAATTCCAAGAATACGACTGTTGCATTAAGGCTTTCGAACATACTTTAGTGATAAGAATTTTTTTTTTTTTTTTTTTGCCCTAAAAGATATGATTTAATCATACTAAGTGCAAATGATTGCTGATAACAAGTATATTTGATTTTTATCGTTGGCTAAAATTTCTATTTATTTTTTAAAATAAAAAAATTTACAAATTATTGAAGAAAGTTTGAGAAAAAATTGTTATTACAAATGACAACAATATATTTTAATAATAAAATACATTTAAGTGCAAATTAGAAAACAATATGAAAGAGGTACTAAATGAAAAAAAAAAAAAAAAAAAAGAAGAAAATTTATAATTTATTTATGTTTATTTATAAACTATTGTTCATTTATAATTTAAATCACTACCTAATTCTGATTGTTAAAAGTTTGATCAATTTGTGAAGTTTAAAATGAAATTATACTATTGTGCAAAACAAAGTTTGTTTGTGTGTTTTTTTTTTTTTTTTTTCAAATTATAAATAAACAAAAAACAAAAATAACTGAAATTATTAAAAATAGAAAATTAAAATTCGAAAATTCAAAAATATTTTTTTTTAATATAAATAAACAAAAACCTATGAATTACTAAAATTATTAAAATTTAGAAATTTAAACTGTTTTTTTGATGTGATTTCTCATTATTTTAACATATCAATTCGAAATTCTTTTCATCATTTAGCAATGAATTCATACTGCATTTGATATTAATCATAAATTTATAGTTATAAAAATAAATGTGATAATTAAACAAGGTAACCAATAATAAAGGTATGTCATCGATCCATTGCAAAGATTTGACCTACAGCAACATATTTCCATTTCATTATAGTTATCATATAAACAACGTGACCCAATAGTCTGAAAATATGTAAAAAAAAAAAACGAAAAAAAAAAAAACAAAAAAAATTATTTAAAAAAATTTGTTAAAAAAAAAAAAACAAAATATGAACAAAATTTTATTTTCATTAAAATTAAATTAATTTTTTTTTTTTTTTAAATCAAATTTTTGTTTCTCAGACATTTATTGAATTAATCAAATAAAAATATGGGAGACAGAAAGAGAGAGAGAGAGAGAAAACACCGAAAAAAAAAAATTAGTACAAAGATATGTTTGTTGAAAATGAAATTAAAATTTCAACTAACAGCGCAAAAATTTTCCGCATCACATCCTTTTTCAATAATAAGGCCCTGCACTGCAAAAAAATAAAATAAAATAAAGATAAAAATAAAAAATTGAAATTGAAAAATTTTTTTCTATTGTAATATTTTACTTATCAATTTTTTCAAATTTTTTTTTTTTTTATTTTTTTATTTTATTAAATTTGATAAGTCATCGTTTTCACTCAGTGAAATGATATGACTTGCGCTATTCATGTAGATATATACTAATTTAAAATTTTAAATTATAAGCATTTTTTAAATTCTGAAATAAATGTGATAAAATTTATCAAGTTTAAATTAACCTGGATCAATGGTTGCCATTTTAGCACAATAATTGACATTTGCGCTACATTGGGTATACATTAAGCCAAAATTTAAACGTCCCGTAAGACAGTCCAAACTATTCACTAATATCATTTGTAAAATAATTGCAAAAGTAATCAGTGTCAGGTGACACATTTCTGCTTGTTATTATAACAATAATCTAAAAATAAATTTAAAATAGTGCTCAAATTTTTAAAAAAAAAAAAAAAAAATTCAAAAAATAAAAAAAATTGAATTAAAATAGCATAAAACAAGTTTTTCTAATAAAGCATTTATAGATAATTTTACATTTTGCAATGCATACAATATTATTTTCCCAATAATCGAATTATCAAAATTTGATATATTAAATTATTTTAAAATGGAAATTAATTAATTGATATTATACGAAAATAGTTTTCAACAATTTTTGTGTTTTTTAAAACAAATCCATTATATGATTACAAATTTTTACTTGTTTTTTTAGCACATTTATTTTTGAAATTGTAAGAAAAAAAAAAGAAAAAATGAAATTGCAAACAAAAGGCTTTTAAGTATTTCATTATTTAATAATTATTCAAATTGATTTGAAACAAAAAAAAAGCTCTAAATGCATTAATGACCTAAATTGATTCAATTTGAAACTTTTGATATAAAATGCTTAGATAGAATTGATTAGATCAAAAAAAAAAAAAAAAAAAGGAAACATAAAATAAACTTCAAACAGATTATTGACATAAATAATTTGTGCAATTTAATTTAAAACAAATGTATATCCAGTTATAAATTTTACTAAAACATACTTATTTATGAAAATAAAATATTTTATGAAATTATTTCAACAATATACAAAGTAGAATAAGGGAAAAGCTGTAAAAGTTTTAAGTTTCATTCCTTTGCTACCTCTCTCTCTCTCTTTCCCTCTCTCTCTCCCTCTGTCCCTTTCTCTCTCTGTCTTTGTTAGTTATATTTAACTTTTATACGTATATTTTATATTTTTGCCAATAAACGAATATAAATCAATATTTGCTTATGTTTATCAATGCTTATTCATAGCAAAAAAGGCCATTTCAGGATGTTTTACTATTGATCAAATTCAAATAATTCAGTGAATCAAACCGGAAATTAAATTTTACAATTTATAAAGCATTGAAAAAATTGAATTTTATTTGCTTATGAACGATATAAATCAGCATGACAAATATAATCTATGATAAACTATTTCAGATCAATTTTTTTCAATCTGTTAAAAAAAAAAAAACAAAAAACGTGATAGTACCAAAATTTTCAATTTATAACGTAAAATAAGACGTGGAGCAAGATACGGACGTGATGATAAATTTACACGTGTATCGATTTTTTTTTTTTGAAAGATTTCAAGTGTTAACAATTAATTTAGTCCTCTGATAAATGGTTGACCTTTTTCATTTTCAAATTAAATTTTTGATTTGTTAGCAAAAATATTACTATAAATTATATTTATATTTGAAATATTAATTGAAATATTATATTAAAACATTAATGTTTGAAAATATTTGAAATATTAATTAATCGATTGACAATATTAATTAATCGATTGACAATTTGAGTGCTAAAACAATAATAAATTAACAGTGTTAAAATTTATTTTATCATTTTATTATTTGCGCTAACAATTCAGAAGCCCAAAAATTATATGAAAAATTTTAATTAATAATAAAAGTTAATAATCTTAGATGAAAAAAGTCAAACTTTAGTGTAATTTATTGCTAATAAATTACAAGCTTATAAGATATTTATTATCATTTCAATTAGTGCTGATAAGAAAATTTGAAAATTTTTCATGCACAAATTTTGATATCATATCATTTAATTTGTTATCATTTATTGATTTTTATTTCATTTAATATCAATTTCATACTTTTTTTCTTTCGCATTCATTATATGCTTCAATAATAAAATTTTTTTGTTTCAGGAAATAGTTAAATAATTTGAAAAAAGTATGACATATTTTGATATTATCTTTTAATATTTTCCCTTTTTTTTTCGTTTTTAATTTTTCAAAAAAAAAAAAAAATTTTTTTTTCTTAATTTAAAAAAGCAAAAATGATAAATTTTTTAAATAATATAAAATATTATTGAATTTTTCTTCTTCTTTTTTCACTTCTCACTAATTTATGCTTATTTGGTTTCATGGTATGCGCAAAAAAAAAAAAAAGAAAAGAAAAATGCGCCTTTCTTCCTTTGTATTTAATATTGCTTAATGCTATTTCAAGCTTGCTTTTTCCATGGTTACCTTTTGAAAATATCAAATATACCTAAGAATGATTGAAATAGCCACCTGCCGTTAATTGATAAAAATGGACAGAAATTTATTTTTTGACTATGAACTGAGAAATATTTTTGCATTTTTATGATCAAAATTGAAAATGGCATTGTCATTTTTAAAATGGATAAAATACTAATAATTCTGACAACGAAAATGGAAGAAGCAATTTTGGTTAACAAATAATCAAAATGGCTAAATTATCTTTTCTTGAAATGTTGTATCATCCATAAAAGAAGAAAATACATTACTTAGTTACCACTTATATTCATTCTCTTATGAATTTCAGTAAATTATAACTATTTCAAGAAAAAAAAAGAAACGAAAAAAAAAAAATAATAAAACGAATTGCTAGAAGCCAAAATCAACACTTTATCGATCGAAAAATTATTTGAAACAAAAGTTACTTTTCGATGTAAAACTATGGAAATAAAAATACAACGGTGAATCGAATATTTATAATTCAAAAACTTATAAAATGGTTTTTCGAATTTAAAAAATAAACGGATAATTTTTTTATTTCTAAAAATAAGAATTTCAAAATTTATCGGAATTATCAGAATTTTGTTTTATTCAGAATTATCGGAATTGAATTTTATTTTTATAATAATCAGAATTTTATTTGGCTATTTTATTTTTATCAAATCTAGTATATTATATAATCATACAAAAGCATGGAGAAGACAATAAATTCATTAAATTCATTTATTTGAAATTTTAATTTTAACTCTTAGAAGATTATGAACTTAATTATTACTAGTTCTATGTTTTGTTTTTTCTGTACAAATAACTGAAATATTAACAGCATTTTATAAATAAATATAGTTTACAATGGTCCATTTAGCTTTTTCTATATTTTATAATTAAAATAAAAAAAGAGAAGACGATAAATTCATTAAATTCATTTATTTAAAATTTTAATTTTAATTATTACAAAATTATTAACTTATTTATTACTAGTTTTATGTCTTTTTTTTTCGGTACAAGTAATTGAAATATTAATAGCATTTCATAAATAAATACAGTTTACAATGGTCCATTTAACTTTTTCTATATTTTATAGTTAAAATTAAAAAAGAAAAAATGATAAATTCATTAATATAAAATTTCGATTTTAATTATTACAAAATTATTAACTTATTTATTATTAGTTCTATGTCTTTTTTTTTGTACAAATAATTGAAATATTAGCAGCATTTCACAAATAATTACAGTTTTAGATTGGTCCATTCGACTTTTCCATCATTAAAAGTCATCAAAAGCAGCTGGTAATGACCGTTCGTTTTGCCTTGTCCCTGTCCAATCCTCTCGAGACACATCTGCTTCATTTCATGCAAATCAATATAAATTGCTTCGATCAAAATCATCAAATTTCTTCATGCATTTCAATTTTTACTAATTTTTGCTTGTTAATAACAATAAATGCTATTTTATTCAAACAATTACAATAATTACTTTTTTTTTTTTAAAATATTATCAAAAAATTATTATAATATCATACAATTATAACTGTATATATCATTTCTTTTTTTTGTGTGTGTACAATTTGAATATTGTTAACAACTTATCATAATATACAATTATTATTATTATTTTTTTATTGCAGTAAATATATATTTAAATAATGAAATTTTATTATAGTAATAATTGAAAAGTTTATCACAATATCATAATAATTTAATCATAATAATAATCAATTTTTTTTTTATCATATGTTATTTTCTTTATAATATCATAATTAAAACTAAAATTGAAATATCAATAAAGGTTAATCATTTTTGTTAGTGCTAAATAAATTGTAATGAATTGAAAATTGTTGTGATGGAACACAGTTTGTTGTCAGAATTGTGGCAAATGAAGCAATGGAAGACAGCTTGCGGTTGACAATTATGCGATTTGGAGCTGAATGACATTATAAGGCATTGCTACGGGCAACAACATCTGTTCATTTCATTTTCATTTCATTTTCATTTATAAAGTAAAGAATTTTGGTATTTATAAGCATAGATTGTTCTCACTAATTTTCCAATTAATGCAAATTTGTTTTGGCTAATTTTGGCATTTTTTTTTTCTTCTACCGTAATACCCACTTATCATAATAATTCGTGTCAAATTATGGTTAATTATGATTATCAAAAAGAAACAAATTGAAAATAACTAACTATTTTAATACTACTAATGAAGTTAATTAAATATAACTAACTTTTTTTTTTTTTTTTTGCAATGATAAGTTTTTGTAAGTAAGAATTGAATGAAAGGGTGATTAAGCGATGAAGAAATACTACTATATTTTGCATAAATGAGCTTTAAGTAATCACTAACAAACGTAATGCATTCATGCTAATTGCAGTAGTTCAATTGTCAACTGAGATAGGATATTGAGAAACGGTTGTCGACCTCGGGTGACCTTTTTTCCCCTTCCATTGGTCCACCTGCCTTCAATGTCTCACTCCTCCTATTAACAATACTACCATTACAAGTGGACATCTGCTCTTCCATCTCTAAAATCATTAGAAAATGTACAGACAACATTTTAGAATAATCTCTTAAAAAGTGTTTTTTTATTCATTTATTTTTTTTTTTAATTTCAACTTTTTTAATCAAAAAAAAATTAAAACTAATTTTACTAATCCACCATTATCTATTCATCTTCAATAATATCCTTAAGACTTTTTGCTATACATAAATAAGCTTAATTGTTATTTTCTATGCAAAAAAAAAGAAGAAAAAACAATACTCAATGATCAAATCGTTATCATTTAATGATAATATTGATAGTAATCAGATCAAATAAATTTTAATAACAACTGCTATAAGCGATGAATGCATAGATAATATTATGCTACACTTTCTATCAAACTATTATAGACTAATTAAATTTCTTGAATTTTATTTTGATGCGTGAAATTTATAAATTAGAATTGGAAATTTCAGTAATTAATTAAAATTGCCAACCTCACGTGGTCCTCGGTAGTATAGTGGTGAGTATCCGCGCCTGTCACGTGCGAGACCCGGGTTCGATTCCCGGCCGGGGAGTGACCTCTTTTGTGTGAACTATGAAATGTTATGCGCGTCATTCACTGCCTTTTTCGACTCTTATCTGTATGATGATAATGAATTTTAATCATGATAAAAATGATAAAATTAGCTATTTCCATTAAAAATAATTCCATTTTAGTTTTAATTAAAATGACCCGATATAACTGATGGTAATTTGAATCAAATTTTTCAATTTACATCAAAGCATTGCTAAAAAAAAAAATTTATTAGTATATCAATTTATAATTATATTTTATAATAATTCTAATTTTAGACCACAAATAGTCCAATAATTAATAATTATATTAATTCCAATTTTACATCACAAATATTTAATTTTTCAAATAAAACTTTCACTACAATGTAAAATGCTTACCACAGCATAATCCTCGGTAGTATAGTGGTGAGTATCCGCGCCTGTCACGTGCGAGACCCGGGTTCGATTCCCGGCCGGGGAGGTCAGCCATTTTTGCAAGGAAAATATGTGCATTTAATTTTTTTTCCTGTTTTTTAAATTTCAAATTTTTGTTTGATAAAAAGAAACGAAGAAGAGGAGAGAGAGAAAAAAAGGAGAGATTATATTGAATATTTCATCAATTATGCAATAATGATTAGTGTGTGAAATTTTTGCAGCTGTTTTGTATGTGAAAAGAAAAGGATAAGAAGATAAGAGAAGAGAAGAGAAGAAAAAATTAAAAAAAAAAAAGAAGAAAAAAGAGGTGAAAGATGATAATAAATAGGAATGGTAGAATTGATTGCGTAATAATCTCATGGATCGATCATTTGCGAATTCACTAATGAAAAAGGTCATTAATTAGAAATGGAATAAAGAAAAGAAAAAAGATGGTTAATTTATACTACTGATACGGTAGTAATCTGATTACTACCGTATCATTTCAACAATTTTCTTGTTCATTTGTTTTTAATTTTTTTTTTTTTTTTATAAATAATAAAAATCATCGAAGAAAGTTTTTCTTCGTTTTTTCTTTTTCCTCTATTAAGAAAACAAATGTATTAAAAATCATTTCTTTCTTGGTGGTAATATTGATAAAATAAGTAATGATGATAAATTGCTATTGTTGATGATAATAATTATTAAAAATAAATGATGTACTGTTTATTTATGATAGTGATGATAATGTGATACTAAAAATTATAATATACGATATTAAAAATAATGATTAATCATGTATAACATTTATATAAACATTATCATCATTGTTATGTTTTGTTGTTGTTAATTTAGAAATTTTAGTTTTACCTTTTTTTTTGCTTTTTCTCGATAATTTTGTGGGAAAAAATAAAAGAATATGAAATGAAATATAGTAAAACTATGTATGTGTATAAATAACAATACATGAATGATAAAGAAGTAACGTCATATGGTGGTGGCGCTATATGGATTACATTAAGCGCCCCAGAACAGATTGCTCATAAATCTTTACTTGTCCGCAACCACTCATTTCATACAACAAAAATACCATTGCATTTCGACTTCATCCAGCAGTAATGTGGAACATATGGGAAGAAAATTGGTATTGAAAAGAGAACAGATTTCAATGCAATGACATTTTCCGCTTTCGCGCAATATGGTCTAATCTTTCAAACCGAAGAGACAACAACAACAATAACAACAATTAACAAACAACAAATAACAACAAAATGCAAGCATTGGTTAATATTTTGCTTCTAAAGGATCAACAAGAAAGTTCTCGTCAAATTCTGATCGTTGATCAAAGTTCAACTTTTCGTCTAATGTACTAGTAATGATAATTCAAACAATTTTTAGTCTCTCAATTAAAATCAATTAAAAGAAATGATAATACTAAATTAGTATATATTTTACAAGCGCTTTTCGAAATGATTATTTTGCCTTTTTAAATTAAAATTTACCAGTGATAGAGAAATTAGAGAAGTTATTCTTAGACTTTAAAAAAAAAGATGAAATTAATGATATTTTGTCTTTGTTTTTAATCTGAAATTTAAATAAAGTGTAAAAGTTTAAGTTACAGATGGATTTTTGAGATTTGTCGTAATTTATTTTAATTATTTAATAACTGAAAGTTGATTATTATAAACGAAAATTATTTGATCAACCTAGGGAAGTTAAAAACTTACAGACTTTTTATCTGTTGATTTACATTTTGCCTAATTTTATCTTAAACTTTTGATAATTTTTTTTTTGCTGAATTCCTCATCACTACTTTTGAGAGAAAGAATATTTAATAAAATAAAAAAGAAAAAATCAATAAATTATTTAATTTAAACTAACAAATTTAATAATTTAAATAAATCAAATAAATTGAAGTTGAAACTATAAAATTTAAATGAACCTAATAAAATTTACAAAAATTCAGATGTATATTCATATAAACAAATGGTGCTTACTCCAATTTCTTGTCTCTTTTTTTTTTTTTTTGATTTCTTAAATTTGCTTAAGAAGCCAAACAGACGGTTTTTAAAATAAATCCAGATACCAGATGGTATTTGAAAATTTCGAACGGATTTTCAAAATCCTTTGATCTTCACTTCTTTTTCTTCTTCTTTCTTCTATTTTAGCTTAAATTTAAATTTTAATTTAAATTTTCACTAGCCAGAATGCAATTAACATAATTGTTTGACATGAAAAGAAGTTAAAGATTAGAGCATTTTCTTTTTTTTTTTTTTTTTTTTTTGATAATTAATTTAGATGAAATTTGGATGAAAATTTGAACCGCCTTCATGGAAAATTATTCATGAATGATTGGATGGGTTAGAAATGGGCGAAAATAAGATGGGTTAATGTTGTTGGTGGGTAAATATAAACTGGGTGGAGCAAATCAAATATTTTCCACATCTTCCAACAACAAATTACTAAGAGAAAATGGGTTGGAGGAATACGGTGTGAAGTAAATGCTACTAGCATATTTACACTTACTTAACATTTACTTTTGGGTAAAAAAATTGGAACGAATGAATTTTAATAAAATATAATTTAGAGAAATTTTTTTTTTTTTTGGATAACTAAACAACATTTTATTTTAATATTTTATTTTTTTTTTTTTTTTTTGCATAGGAAAAAAAAAGCTGCAAATTAATTTTAATGCATTACTTTTTTTCCTTCGTTCTTTTTTTCGTTTTTTTTTTTTTTTTTTTTTTTTTTTCTTGGAGTATTAATATTTTTGAGCATATTCTATTATTTCAAAAAAAATTTTTCATTTATATTAGATAAGAAATTTGAGACACTTTTGGGATATTACTAATGAATAAATATCGAAAAACATTAATTGATCTATTTTTTTTTTTTAGTGTAATTATTTTTTGAAATATTTCAAACTTTTATTTTTTATGAACATTTCCGCATATTCATTAATGTATTATTTATTAGTACAGTGAAATTTTTCCTTTTGGTAACTTAAATTCTATGAAAATTGATTTTCTGCCATCTTTGACTTTTTTTTCCATTTTTTAATAAGAAATAAATGACAGATATTTAATGCATTTATACTACTTTTCAAGGCTTTATTTTTGTTTCTATTCAAGTTATACTATATGTAGTCATGAAAATTAATTAACTAATTTAATTGTTTTATCAAATTTTGTCGCTTCTTTTATTGAAATTTAAAATATCATTTATCATAAATGGAAATTTTTTTTCAGGAATTGGAATAATATTGGCAAATGTTGCGATAATGCTTCAAAACTATTAAAATTCGAAATGAGAATTATGAATATTTCTCATATTATATGGACGATTTAATGCATAATTATATAAAAATTGTGACAAAATGTCTATGAGTGATTTCTTGGTGCAACGTATTTTGGGTCTTAGGCCATCATCAGAAGTACCCTCAAATACCGTAAATGAGCGGAATGCATCATCGATAACGGTACCAAAGGTATCATCCGGAATGCATAATCTTCACCTTGTCACCAATAATCCGACCAGCCCAGTAATCGATTATACAACAGCATTGCAACTTATGCAACTGCAAATGCTTTGCCAGCCAGGCCTTTTAAATTCATTTTTAAGTCAAATGGCCATAATGGGACAAGCCATGAACAGTAGCAACTCGAATAAGGTACGATAAAGTAATATAATGATTAGTCTAATCAAAAAACTATTAATTAAACTATATTTTTTAATCTGAACTTCTAATTAATTATTACAATTTTGTCCTTATATTAGTAATATCAGTATTTACCTAAAAAAAAAAACCTTATATTAGTAATATCAAAAAAAAAATACTTTTTTTAGACTTTCAGATGATATGTTATATTAAAATTTCGATTAAAGCAAAAAACAAGCATTGAAGTTTGAAAATAAAAACTTTCTTTCATCTCTACTAGAAATTTCTGCCCACATTTCTACCTAAGCATAAGTTTAAAGAATTTTCAAAAGTGATGGAATTTATTTGTTATCAATAATTAATGATTGTACCAATCATATTTTTGCTTTTAAAATACCAAATTTTATGATTTGCTAATAATTACGAGCTTCATTTTAAATTCAAATAATACTTACTATTTGAAAGATCACGAAAAATGCACTGTAATTTTGCAATAATCACTTCAGAAATTATAAAGTTTATTTCAAAAAATTAAAACTTATAATTATTTTAAAAAAAAAAAAAAAAAATTATGAAAAAAAAAAATCTAAGCATTTCATGAAATAAGAAGTTTAATTAGAATGAAAATGAATAAAATAATAGGTGAAAACATCAGTTGAAACATCAACGGATAGTTGCGTGGTACCAATACGTGAACGAAAACGACTTGCGTCACGTTGCTCTGATGATTTATCTTCAAAACGATCCAAAGTAATACGACGTTTAGTGGATGATTCAGAAACATGCTCACCTGTTTCGGGAATGTTTATAAAAGTATGTTTATTAATTAATTTTAATATTTAATTAATAAATATTGTATATTTTGATAAATGAAAAAGTTAATTAATCAAATTATTTATGGTAAAATGATAAGATGTAAAATTCATTGTATAAATGATGAAATTTATGCAAAAAGTTAAGAAAATTAAAAAACAAAACTAACTTAAACGTTTAAGAAAATTTAATATTTTGAGAAAATTAAAATAATTGAACAAAAAAAAAATATTATTCCTAAAAAGAAATTTTGGTTTAGATAAATTTAAAAAATTTGATTATTACAGTACAATATTTTTGCTTTCTTTTTTGTTTCAGAAAAAAAAAAAAAAAAAACAAAGCTCAACTATTTTCATCAATTTTTAATAAAATAAAATTTCATTAATTTTTGAAATAGAATTTTAGAAAAGCGCAAATTGCAGGAAGCATCATCTTTACCGCCACCTGATGAGTTACAAGCAGCGGCAGATTTAGATGAGACTGCTGTTTTTGTTAATGTTTCGGAAGAAAGTCGACGTAAAATTGAACAAATTACGAATATCATTGGTGATTGTATATGTGCCTTGTGCAAAGTAATCATTTAATAAAATTTTTGAGTTTAATTTATTTTAATTAAATTACATTGGTTAATTATATTTAACTTATTTATTTAATTCTTATTATTATTTATGTATTTATTTGAAGAATATTTAATAATGCATTTTAGGTTTTATTTCAATTTTCTTTTCCTCTTTTCTACACTTTAAAATTTTGTTTGAATGCTTGGAAATTTACAAAAAAAAAAAGAAAAAAAAAATTATTATTAAAATTTTTATTCATAAAATATGAAAGTTTTATAGCTATTTTTAAAATTAGTAAACAACAAAAACAATAATAAATATAAATAAATCAAATTTATTAGGTTCGATACGACGACGTATTCCGATTAGCACAACATCGATGTCCACGTATCATTCATGAAGAATATCGTTGTCCGGAATGTGATAAGGTTATCATGATGAATTATCACTTATTATCATATTTATAAATGACATGGAACAAATTATTAATTACTAATATTATTAATTACTACTAAATAAAATTATCTATGTTTATTGAATAAATTTTGATTATTAAATAAAATTTTTAATTAGATATAAGTTTATTAGAGAGTCTATTAGATAAAATTATATATGATCAAATTATTAATTATTAAATCATCAATTACATATTGGACAAAATTAAATATATTTTTCAAAAAATAAATTTACAATTTCAATCATTAAACTATTCCATTTAATTCAATTATTGTTGAAAATTTCTGATAATATTCAAAAATAGTTTAACTTCCTTTTTTGCTTGTTTGTTTGTTTGTTTGTCTAAGCATAAACCGAGAAATTTTTCATTACTTTCATTTTATTTATTTATTTTTTAATTTCATTTTTTTAAAGAATCTAACTAATAACATTTTAATCTTTTTTTTTTTTTTTTTTTTTTGTTTATATGCCAAAAGAATATATAAGATTTTAATAAAACAGTGAGTGGAATTTATTATTTTATTAGATTTTAATTTCATTTTTATTTTATTATTTAACTTTTTTAACAGATAAAATTAGTCTTTTTTTTTTACCTTTTTTTTCCTTTCTTTTTTTAAATAAGCGTAACTAATCAAAGAATATAAGCAAGCATATCTTATCATCAAATATGACTAACAAATCATGTAGTAACCAAATAAACTGACCGTTTGTTCATTCTTTATCGCATCCAGAATCCATAATTAAGTGGCAGGTGCATGCGGGGAATTGGATGGGTTCAGAGCGGTTGCTTACCCATTTGGGTAAGCAAAATGCAACTGAAATGATGATAAAATAATGTCATACATCTAATTGTTGTATAAAATATAACATTTAATGAAAAATTAAAAAAAATAAATAAATAAATAAAAAGATAAAAAAAAAAAAGTTAAAAAGATAGGTCAAAATGAGAGATACTTCTTGACCTTACCACCCACTGATTATTATTCGTTTGTTTTTGTTTTTTTTTTAGGCTCTTCGTTTTTTTGTTTCTTTTCTTTTCTCTTCTAATTTTTTTCAAGTATCCGTTAGCATTTCTTTTATCATTTTACCACCCATTGTTAAAGAAATCTTTGATGAACGCATAATTATTGTATACTTTAAATTGGGTTAATTCTAATATTACATATGTATATTGTTGATTAATCATATTAGAATTTGATATTTTGTAAACAACAAATATCAATAAACTCACAAAGTTTGCATAATAAATTCAACTTTACTTCTTTTATCTTATATAAAGCAAAATTATCTCATTTCATCAAAATATATCGCTTTTTTTTTACATTTCGGTGTTTTATTTTATATTTTGTTAATGTCTTATAGATTCCCATATTAATATAACTTTTTTTTTTTCCAAAGTATAAACAAAAATTTAAAAATAATATATAGTAAATGATGAGGTATTTTAGGATTCTCTTTTAATTGATGTGTGATAAAAAAATAAGTTTAAATATATATAATTTAAAATGATTTTAGTTTGAAATGGTTTAGAGTAAGTTTAAATTTAAATTAATTAATAATATAACTGAATTATAAATGAAAATAACTAATGACAATTAATTATATTTTTATTATCAATGAGAAATTTTTCATTCATTTTTTTTTTTTTCATTTCAGGTATTCAGTTGTCCTGCAAATTTAGCATCACATCGCCGTTGGCATAAACCACGCGGAAATGATCCGGTAGCTGCCGCATCATCACAATCTTCTCTTTCCGCTTCCATAAATACCTTCATGTGTGCAACCTGTTCCGTAACATTTGATACTAAAAAAGCTTTCAAATTACATTCCGCACATTGCTCAACCATTCTTTCCAATAATTCTAGTCATTCTCAAAATCATTTCTTAAATTTATTACAACATAACACTTCATCAAATTTAAAATCTAAAACAGAACAACGAAAAATTTGCATATAATTAAGAAATTAACATTAAATTGTGCAAATATATTTATTAGTATAATTGAAATATTATTTAAAATTTAATCGTTTTCTTTTTCTTTTTTTGCTTATATCAAATTTTATTTCAATCTTTCTACCTCATTTGTTTAATTTCATTTTTCTCTTAATCATGTAATTAATTTGGTAATGGAATACTTACTTCATCTTACCATTTCTGATCTATTAACAAATAATTTAGCTCATTCATTTCATTACAAATAAATTCCATTTTTTTTTTTTTTTTTAAAATTGTGCAACGAGTTTTCACTGCATCAATTTGATTAATTCATAAATCGTAAATATTATAATCATTCAGGATAATCATTTCTGTATTATTTCTAGGATATGCTATTACTGAATATTTGTATTTGATCTTTTTATAAATCAAATTTTTTATCAAAGAATAAAAAATCAAGTTTTTATCACAAAAAATATTTAGCAATTATAGTAATCTTTTATCTTTTTTTTTTTTTTTTTTTTCAAACTTTTTATTTTTTAATTCATTTTGTTTTTCTTTTTTTCTTTCTCATGTTTGCTTATTTTAAAATTTTTAACTATTAATCATAATTAAAATATTACATTTTTTTGAGCAATAAATATCGATGTAAAGTTATACATATAATATGCTAATGAATGCTGAGTATTTCTTAGTCAATTGTACATATATACCAATTATTATCAATTAATCATTGATGAAGTACTAATGAACTGTAATATTTCTAATTACTATTATGTACAACTATTTGATCTTTGATCATACTAATATTAGCTATTAATTTAGCTAATATTTTTATTGTCAATGAGAAAAAAGAGGAAAGAATTATAATATTGGTAATAGTTGTAATAGTAGTAATAAGGAATGAAGATAACACCTGCTCTCATCTTTTTTTTTTTTTTTTTTTTTTTGCATTTTTCTTCAATGTAATTTTATAATGACCTCTTGTGACCAAAGCTATAATCATCGTTTCGCTTTTTTTGCATACAATAATTTGAATAACCTTAATTTACCGCAGTTGATTGTGATGGAGAAAGAGAGAGAAAGAAGGAGAGAGGGGGAGAGAGGGAGAGAGAGAAAAGAAAAATTATTTGCAATTTAGAAAAAGTATTTGAGGAAAAAGTGCAAATATTGTTGAATATTTTAAATTTAGTGAAATAAAATAAAAAGAAAAAAATTGTTGAAATCTTCCTAAAATTTCATTTTCCTTTCTTTCTTTTTTTTTTCTCTCAAGTTTATAAATGTAAAAAAAAAAAAAAAAATAATCTGATTAAAATTTTTAAATTTTACTATATTCAATGATATATTAAAAAGAAGTTATTAAATTAACCATTGTTAAATGTATCAAAAATAAAAAGAAAGAAAGGATAAAATTGCTAGAATTGAATTTTGTATTGAAATTATGCAAAGTTGCAAAATTGTTATTATTATTCATGTTACAATATATTATAGTGAATTGTATTGCTTCTGTTGAATAAATCATTCTTTTATACATTTTTTCTCTCTTTTTTAATTAATAATTATCATTTCATTTAGGAAATCAGTAATAAATTTCAAAAATGAAACCAAATTACAAAATATATTTTTAAATGAAGCAAAAAAGTAGTTTAAGTATTTGTTATAAGTTAAAATAAAAAGATTATTAGTTAATTAATTATATGATAACAGTGTGAAACTTTCTACAAAAATAATATTAAATCGTTACACTTGTCGTAATCTTTGACTAGTCAAAACTGACTAATTAATTAAGGAATTAATTTAAATTATTACTTCAATATTCTTTTTACCTTAATTTTATAATAATATATGAAAGTTTTATCTTTGTTGTATAATATCTTTCAGATAATCACTAAACTAACTGATAACACTCAAATATGTTAACTTAGCTGATATCTCTCTCAAATGGACAATTAACTGCATTAATTGCTTATTTAAATAATTCAACTTCCCTTCTTTTTCAAACTCTCGTACCGTTATCTGGTGTGAGAATAAATTGAATGAATGAATGAATAACTGAGTGATTGAATGATTGATTGAATGAATGATTGAATGAATGAATGAATGAATGAACGAATGGATGAATGAATGTTAAACATATCTAACTAGCCTTGACATCATCACTAGAACTACTACATTTAGATGGTAGTCAAATTAGACGTAATTACAGAATTCATCACTAAATACTTTCCAAGAAGTCAACAACACAACAGTATTATTAATGATGATGAAAATGGATAAATAAAAGAGAATAAGAGAGAGAAAGAGAGGGAGAGAGGGAGAGGGAAAGAGCAAAGAAGAAGAGAACTTTTTACTGTAAACTTTTGTTATGAGTATGAAATAAAATTATATTTCAAAAATAATAAATAGATACTGTTATTTAAATTGATGTTTATGCTATAAGTAAGTTTTCCCTCTTTGTTTTTTTTTTTTTTTTTTTTTCTTCCTCTTTAGATTTTATGAAATTTTTTAAAAATATACTCTAAAACTACAGAAAATAAATTTTTTTTTTTTTTTGATAGTTTAACTTTTCTTATATATGATGAATGAAATGAAAAATTAATTTTTGTTAAATTTTGAATAAAGATGACAATCATGTAATATTATTGAAATGAGCAGATGGCATGAAGTAAAGAGAGCAGAATGATATCCGAGAATATTTATATTTCCATTGAACATCTTTAGTTTTCCTCTTGTAATATTATCCTTATTAATAATTAAATAATCTCTAACGAGAAGCAATAAGACGAAAATAAAATCATTTATCATTTTTAAGATTGTTTCAATCATCTTTATTTCACTTAGAATTAATATAATTTATTCATTTAATGCCATTTTATTTTTAACGATCATTATTAGATAGAAAAGAAAAATAATTAATAAAATTTAAATGAATTATTGAACATAGAATAAACATAAAAAATTATATAATAATAACCATTATAATAAACATCATTAAGTGAAATGGTATTAAATGAATAATTAAGAAAATTCCGATTTTAAAATAATTTAAATTTATTTGTATATACATTATGCAGTGCTTGTATTAAAATGTATTCAATTTTATTCCATAAAAAAATGAATGATTTAAATGAAATTCAAATGGTTTTGCAAAAAATAAAGAGATTTCAATGCCAAAAAGGAGAAAAAAAAATGTGAAAAATTCGATTGAATTTTTTTTTTTTAAATTTTTTTTCTTAAACCAATAAATCTACTAAAAATAGTAAAATTCTTTCTGTCATTTAACATTTCAACTAATAATCAATCAAATTATAAAAAATTCTCATTGCTAAAGTTTTTGCTAATGCTTAAAGAAAGTAACACTCAGCAGTAATAAAAATGAAAATTTTAATAAATTAGCAATTTATTTCCTTCTTTTGCTCTCTCTCTCTCTCTCACATTTCATAAAAATTTTTAAAAAGTTTTTCTGTCATCAAAAAGATTGGACGAATGCATAATAAATTGCATTCTCGAATAGAATTTATTTCAATTTATGCTGTGAGGCATATCTTTTTAGTGGAAAATTAGACATTTTTGAATGAATTATAGTATTTTATTTACTAAAAGTATCATTTAAAGATAAAAAGTATTTCAAACCAAAGAAAAAAACTATAATTACTGAGCTAACAAATAATTAAGAATTAAGTAAAATTTATCAATAAAATAACTGTTGAAAAGATGTCACCGAAAAACTTTAGGATCCAATTTTCTCTTCAGAGTCATGAAAGGTTTAATTTATTTATTAAAAATCAAGAATCACTTAAAATCATGAAGGAAAAATAAGGGTACGATATGAGTAAAGTATAATGAAGTAAGTTTTCCGAAACAAAACAAAAAATGGATTCAGGTATTTCAATACAATAATACTTTCCAGTTACAATTTTTAGAAATTCTTAACTTTGCAATTTTTCAAATTTTTATACTTTCTCAAACAAATGTGTAATAATACTGAAACAGTTAAAAAAGAAAGAAAAAAAAAAAAAAAAAAAAAAAAAAAAACGAATTATACAGATAAATGCATATTTTAAAGTTCATTAATAGTACTTTATTATTGTCATTGATTGTAATACAGCAAAATCGTAAGATTTAAGATGACCGGAAAGAGAGAGAGAGAGAGAGAGAGAGAGAGAGAAAAAGCACTTCTTTATTGCTTTCGGCAAAACACAAACCGACATTGAATTTCATTAATTTCAGTTGGTTGTGCTGCTTTCTCATCGTAATCCACCCATTCCTTAATTCAAAATTATAACAATACGATTTGAACTTCATTATTTCAAATGCATTCAACAATTAAAACAATAATAATAACAGTAATATGAATGATTTTAAAAGATTTTCTCAAATTATAATCATTAATTGTTGCAATACATCAATTGATGTTTCATGATGACAACAATCAAATTATTCTATTTAATCTAATTCTTTCTTATTTAATCAAACCATTTATAATCTTAACTGCAATTATTTTATTTGCACATCAAAATTATGTAAATTAAAAGAACAAAGTAAAAATCTTTTCAGGAAATAAAAACAGAATAAAATGGCCCAACAGAAAATGAAATGAAACATCCTGTGATATCATTATAAAATATTACTTTCGCCCCTCCAAAAAAAAAAAAAAAAAAATGAAACAATATAAATATGTTTAATTGCTGTACATGTATCAATGATAAGTTAAGATTTACTTTCATAAAATTCGTCTTTAAACATCGATTATGTAAATTAAAAGAGTAAGTGAAAACCTTTTCAGTAAGATCAATATTTTCGAAAACAGTTGCTGATTCAATTCCAATAGCTTGCCATCCCGACTAAAATTATGACTTATATTATAGAAACAACATTACATAAATAAATATCAGTATAAAAACAAGCAATACAATAAACTACTAATAAATCAATTTTAAAGACTAAGCATTACGTATACTTTAGTAATACTACTTAACTCCATAATATTACAAATTATTTATTAATTTAAATATTTACTTATCCTGTTATTTAACTTATTATTACTTATTATTTAACGCTTAAGTATGAATTTTAAAATAAGAAAAAAGAACAAAAACAAAAAAACAAACTCGTGGATCAAAATCAGTTGGTTCCAAGCCACGACAATCAAATTTAATCAATTCACTGTAATCATCACTGCTTGTATACGGTTGAAATGAATCTTTGATAATTTCTGTAGAAATACTACCATTATATATCAAAAGGAATAAACTCAAATTTTAATTCATTTTCATTGCATCATATAATTAGCATATATTAATGCTAAAAAAAAAGAATTTCTTTTTTAAAAATTAAAATAGAAAATTTTGAAAGCAACTACACAATATAATTTCAAATATAACTTCTGATAAATCCTATCCTATAAAATTATCACAAGAAATTACTTACCGAGCGAATTTATCCTGCTACATAATTTACACTTTCCTAATATATTTGCAACTCCTCTGCTTCCAGGCATATTAAACTTTTCCTGAAAAAATTTCTTCAATTTGAATAAAAAAAACATATATTCATATTTTTTTTTAATTTTTTTTTTTTCAACTTCTATCATTTCATTAAACCATAAGCTGATCATTTCGCATTTCATAATTACAATCATAATTTTACAACAACAACAAACAACTTACCTCTTCAACAACATATTGCCAATGTGCTGGTTCCTCACCACAATTCGTACATTTTAACTGTAATATTTATAATTATCGCTGATAAATCTTGAATCTCTACTAAAATATATGATAAAATCTTTATGATGAAAATATGACTCATGATAGATGATAAATGGTATGTGATAAAAAATGATATATGACAAAAATACATGATGATAAGGATTTCTACAATCTAATTCTGTTAAAATTTCAGCATTAAAAAGATTAAAAGATGATGTAATATTAGTAGTAGTATTATTTTCATCAGAAAGTTAGAGTTAATATTAGACCTAATATTACTTAGAACTTAGAATTATGAATCACTCAAATTCATCGGTAATTGATAACCACCCTGCATTATGATTTGTGGAATATTCACGATAGTAGGTCAGTCACTACATATTTTTTACCATAAAATTTCATATCTATAATTTGTGTTTTTTGTTTTCTCTCTCTCTCTCTCATCAGTAATTACAACCACCTTGCAAAATCTTTTTTTTCTCTCTCTCTCTCTTTGGAATATTAAATGGAAAAATGTCATGAAACCTTTAAATGCCATCGAAATTTGCTCCAATCACCCATTGGTTGCAATGAAGTTACATTCACCATATTGGCTTTCAGTTGTAACGCAATAATAGGCTAAAAATAAATTTGAATTTTTATAGAAAAATTTATTTTTTCATAAATTGCCAAAGAAATAAAAAGCTTAGAAAATGAAATGTAAAGCCTAAAATTTAAATGAAAATAGAAACTTACCATAGCATTAACAAATTAACAAAGTGATTGTCCTAAAAAGATATGTTTAAAGTATGAAAAATAAATATAAATAAAACGTAAACAAATGAACACTATACAACTAAACAATTTAAAAAAATTTCAATCAATTCATATTTAGCAATAAATTATATTCTTTTTAAAGATATAATCAAATGAAGAATTAAAAGAGTAATTTATATCAGACAGCAATGACTTTTCAAATTTTTTTTTTTTGAAGATTAGAGATAATAACTTGGCTTTTTTTTTTTATTTCTTTAAAGAGTATTAAATTAATTTATAGTTAGCTATTAATTAAGAATTACTACTACTGATAGTGTAGAAGGCAAAGAAAATATACGAAATATTTTATGAAACATGGACAATAACAAATAAACAAACAAACAAAATAAATTTAAAAATAAATTTAACATTTCCTAATGTTCGATATAAGATTAATTTTGTGCATACCTTTTCATCACAATTACAGGTAACCGTTTGCAACACATTTTCATTTGTATTCAGAATTTTGAACATAGAAAGGACATATCATAAACACTGACAGCCAGCAATATTTGTTGGTGTAACGAAATATAAATATTTTTGTATATACAAAATACAAAAACAAAATATATATTTGTTAAATTTCGAATTTTAAATTTGTCACCTGTTAAATTTTGAATTTCAATTAGAATTCAGAAGCTTGTAGCTAGATAATAAATTAAATTAGAATGTAAATAAGTGCAACTTGAACAATCTTCAGAGATCTTTCTTATTATGTAATAAACAAAAACCTTAACGTAATATGATTTTAAAATAATTTAAAATTAAATTAATTAAGGACAAAAATGTTCTAAAAGATATACGATGATTTGCAAGATATCACAGTAAAGAAATCATCGAAAGTAAATAATGAAGTTTTTTTTTTCTTTTCATTCTCTTAATTTTCCTACAATTTTTTTAAGCAATTTGAAGAAAATTTTTTGTTTAAAAAATATCTCGCTGAAAGCATGGTCCAATCTTTTCTTAAAATCTTCAGTTTTAAACCGTAATTAATTAATTATAAATCTTTTTAAGAGCTCTAAACGTTTTCATAAATTTATTAATAATATCAAATTTTTGAAAACGAAAAATTAGCTCTAAATTTGCTAAATTCATTATCATCCATAATAACATTACATAGCAAATAATTATTGTCATCCGATGGAATCGGTTGACCAACAAGAAAGGAATATTTACATAAGTATGAAAATGCTTCTGAATGTGGACGTAACTTCAATCGACGAATTGTTACACCACTGATTGCTAGCACTCTCTGCAAAATTTCGAATTATAAATTTGAATTTGGAAAAAGAAAAGTTCGGTTAGTTTTGCATCAAATTTCTAGTAAATATTAAAAATGAATGAATTGGAACAAACCCAATAAATCAAAATTTGAGGGAGAGAGAAAGAGAAAAAAAAGCTATAGGTATTTGATGGAATACTAAGAAAATTACAGAAGCCATAAGAAATGCTTAAGATTATTTGGGTATAAGAAATATAGAATAAAACTTATTCAATGTAAAAAAAAAATGAATACCTTATCGATAGCAGCTAACAACTCAACAAATCCACGGCCATCAGCACAAGAGACAAAATATGTGTTAGATTCATGAGGAGGTAATCGACACAACTTATCAATTTTATTTCCAACCCGAATCACTGATTTTAATAATTCATTTCGAATTTTAAGTGCTGATAATGTTTTCATGACAACATTACGTTGTGTAAGATAATCAGGATTTGAAACATCTTCTACATGCAACAATAAATCCTAAAAAAAATTTTCAAAATGTCAAAATAAATTAATTGAGTTAAAAAAAAATAGATACTAAAACTTCAATGCATATTACTTACATATATATGTATCGTTTCCTTTTTTTGAAAAGATTGAGATGAATTCATTTAAAACTAACTGCATTTGCAACATGATTTAGCGTAGCTTGAAAAGATGCAAGTAACTGGGTAGGTAGATTCGATATGAATCCAATTGTATCGGCAAAAAGTATTGGTAAACCGGATGGTAACCGAAAAACATGAAGTGATGTATCCAGCGTAGCGAATAAACGATCTTCAACATATAAATTTCGTCCTGTTAATCTGTAAACTTACAAAAATGAAATATAATTAAAGAAATCGGAATGAAACAACAAATGTTCACAGAATTTTAAGATGCTATTTTTAAGAAAATAATGTTCCATTCAACCATCATCAATTTAACTGTTTCTTTTCTCTTTTTTCTTTTTTTTTTTTTTTTCATCAGAAATAAAAAAAATTGGAAGTAACCTTTTAATTAGTGAACTTTTACCAGCATTTGTATATCCAGCTACAGCAACCACTGTTCGTATGTTTTTCTGAGCTTCGCCAATTCGCAAATTAACTTTCTCTTCTACTGCAGCTTTTAAACATTTTCGTAAATGTTGCTCACGATATCGTAAAACTTCTAGTCTTTCGGCTCTAAAAATTCATCTGCTCAAATTTATCCTCCCAGATATTGAAAATGTTCATATTCAGTTTCTGTTTGAATAAGACTACTACGCCGTCAAATTAATATCTAATAGATCACTGTGATTAAGAAAATTTTTTTTTTTATGACATATCAATCATCCTAATTATTTAAAAAAAAAGAAATCTGAATTTTTAAATCAATAAAATTAAATCCAGCAAGCAAACTTTGATTTCTCGGATGTATCGAGATGAAGAAGAGATGGATCCACATGCAATTCATACATAGATAATAATCGCTGCCTGTAGAAGAAAAAAGAAATATGTTTCAAAATTTCTTACAAGTAAAATTTGATATAATCTAGAATATTATAAATGCAAAAAAAAAAAATAACCTTATGTAAGGAATTTCAGCAAGTTGAATTTGCAATTTAGCTTCCTTTGTTTTTGCAAATATTTTAAAAATGAGCAATACTATATTGTAACGATCATATACTGGAGTACGAAAAATTGATGTCAATTCAGCCTAAATAAGATCTCATTGAATTTCATTTGAATTTTTAAAAATATCAAATTTCAATTATTTCAAACTGAAAAACTTAAAGACTTGAAGTAAATGCTGGTAGGATGAATCACAAACAAAATGACTGAACTTTGTGTAAAATTATACTCCCAGATAACTCAGAAAAATAAATGACGTCCCTACTTAACAATTCGAATATTGAAAAAGAAAAATAAAGAAAAACCTGTTGCTTCGGTGATAAAATATCAACATCAATCATTAGTGCTGTAGCAGAGATTTTTTCTTTGAGAGCAATTATTCGTTGAATACGTCCACTACCCCAAAGACGTTTCTTTTTAGTAGAGCGATCGGTGCTTACCGCAGTTGTTCTGCAACAAAACAAATTCAAAATAAATTTAAATCAGATCGTCCAATTTACTCAGTTAATAAATTTTCTTAATTAAAAACTCACATAAGATTCTTGTTATTACATGAAAATGTTAAGTGATTTTAAAAATACTACCAGAATAAAGCAACACATACTTCCGTCAGTCTAAAATTTTTTTATTTTCATTTTTTTTTTTATCATTTGGACTATCGTGACAATTCCATTAAAAGGAAATTAAATGACCGTTTTAAGGTGTATACTCAACAATGTTAAACCTGAGAAATATTTTGTCCAATCAATAAATTAGAAAACTACTAAAAAAAAAAAAAGAAAAAGCATATTTAAACTTACTGAACACATATATTTCTAAAAGGAATCGTTTAAAGTTTACTATTAAAAAAAGCAAAACTATCGAAATGAAAACATACTCCATAACTTTGAAATTGGGCAAAGTATTGACCAATGCAACTGCTTCTTCCAATTGTAGCTTAGCTCTCTCTGGATTTAAATCAAAGAAACGTCCTCGACGTAATCGTGGATGAATGAGTAAAATACGTTGTACCCCGGGCGCTATACTTTGTATGCCATATGATTTTGAAATAATGTTGAATTCATCAGTCATTTGCATGGCTCCTTCCGGTATCATCGTACAAAAACGACGTCCGGAATACAATGGAACAAAAATTTTTGCAAAATTTCTGAAAAAGAAAACTTGAAAATTGTTCAAATCATTAACTCAAAAAAACATTATTCACAAATTCAACTATTCATCCGATGCATAGCATATTCTATTGAATATTATAAATGAAGAAAATAATAGTAATAAAAAAAATAGAGTTTGACTGACAATCTTTGGTAAAGATCAATTTTAGCAACCAATTTCCACTCATAGTAATATCTTTCTTCTAGTTTACTTAAACTTTCGGTGATATATATTAATCTCACTTCCTATATCAAAATAATCATATCGTGTTATGATATCTCATAAATGAATTACTTAAAGTAATTATAATAAACATACCTTGAAAAGGTCATATTTTGAAGTAATTTCATGAACGATCAGTGATTATTTTCGATAGAAATTATTGCAACAATTGTTATCAGTCTTGATGAGAAGTATAAATAATGACTTCATTAATAATATCAGCATAACCTCAACAATTTCTTTATAGCAACGATGAAAAATAAAGTTAATACCCACTCAACCTCACCTATGATTTTTATTTACTTCCATAGAAAATTCCATGTATTATTTTTTGATATTACTTCTTGAATTTCAGAAAAGTATACTGATAAAAACAATCGAATAATTTTGAAATTTTGCTTTTTTACGAAAACAAAAAAAGAAAAAAAAAAAAGGATGAATTGGCAAACATTTTTATTCTTATAAAACACATTTAAACATTTATTAATAAATAATGCAAATAAATTGACAGTGCATGCGAAGAAGAACAAAAAAGAATACCCATTTTCCAATAGAATATCACAATTTTTTGAAGCAAAGAAAACCACAGTTGGAATAAATACAAAGAAATATTTGAAACGAAATTGTTAAAACAGCAAAAAAGCAAAAATGACTAAATACGAATAATAATTTGTATTCCATATATTAGGAAAGCAATATTCAGGCGAATAATTTTCAAAAAATGATATTTTCACTAGCAATATTTGACAAAGGCAGCGCTGGAAATATAGTGATTTACGATCTTCCAAAAGAAAAGGAAAAAAAAAAGTCGAAAAATAACTACTTTCTATATTTTTTACATGAATAACCAGCTATAAGATAACAGCTAATATAGATAAAGTATCAAATATATTGCAGAAAAAAAAAACTGATTTTCGGATAAGGAACTAAATATCACAAATTATAATGTAATCAGTCCTATGTATTCATTTAAAATGAATGAAACTTATCTTAAACTAAAAATCAGTAAAACGGGCAGTCGACGTAAATCACAATGTCATTTAATGCTAATGCTAGCAAAATTGAGCATGATATCAAGTCAATAATAATGTCTTCATCAGAGTAAGGAATAAAGATGAGATAAAAGGTAAATAAATAAAAAATTGAGTTAATCAATTTTAAATTGAAACTTTTTTTTTTTTGATAATCGAGCAGAAAATATCTATTAAAGCAAGTAAAAAAAAGTGGAAATAAATTTAACAAATCAATTTAAAAAAGTGCCGAAATTTCTGCATTTTTATGTCAACGCAGGTTCTGATCCAGAAGTAGGAGTTGTAGAAAATAATGTAGAGGAGGAAGAAGCTTTATCCAAACCATGTAAACTTTGCAAAACAGCATCGATAGCTGCCATATCTAGACGAGGTTTTTTAACTTGAACATTTGGAGAGCTGATACCGGATGATTCACTATAATATAAAGATTTCGATTCACCGGAACCAGATAAAGGAGAACAAACAGACGTTGTAGATTTTGATGATACTGAAATTTTCGATGAAGCAGCTATCAGTGTATCAGCTTCCGAACAACTGCTAATATTTTTTGCTGAAACACTGCGACCTAATGAATCATTATGTGGTGACAAATCAGGTTTTAGCAATTGTGACAGGAGATCCGGCGTTTTTGGAATTGGCAAATCCAGAATTCTTTTACGAGTGCTATGCTCCTAGAATAAAACAAAAAAGTTGCAAAGTCAGATTCACATGAAACATATTATACAAAGGTTAGCAAATGAAAAGTTTAAAAACTTTGCTTTTTACATGGCAACAATCATCTTTTAAACATGTAATATTTAATAATGGAAGTTTATGGTAAAAACTTATTTAGATCTATTGTCAATATAATAGCAATTTTTTCATTGGGATATGAGAAGTACTTCTGGATTTCTTATAAATAAAAATTTCACTTTTTTAAAAGAAAATTTAATGAGAAATGAGGTGAAAATTGTTACATACAGATGAATAAGTATTCTAAGACAAATGAAATATATAGATTTTGATTGTTTGCTTTATATACAGTATGGTGTAGAGTAAAAAAACTTGCCAAAGTTGAAGCAGATACACGTCGGATACTTTCCACCTTGCGATATTCCTGTTTTAATTTTTCTTCATGTTCATATTTTGTCCGTATACGTGTTGCTTTTTCTAATACCATACCAACTAAAGGAAAGAATTTGATAAATTATCAACAATAAAGAGATAAAGCTATATTCTTACTCCTATTAGATTGTAAATATTGAAATTAGTGAATGATTTAATGTAACATATTTTCCAAATTTTCCACTGATCTTTAATAAAAAAAAAAATCGTACAATTTATCAAAAGAAAGCTCTTACCTTAATAATTTTGACAACAAACAAAAATTTCAGCAATATAACTAACAAAAAACATAAAAAAATTAATAAATAATGAAAAATACAACTAGGAAATCTAACCTCTTGCTGAATGTCCACCACCAACCAGCAAATTTTCTCTTCCTTTGTTAACTCCCGACACTACCTTTTTTTGCAGTTTACTTTCCAACACATCTGTTTCGTCTTTTCTCGATGTACCTAAAAATACAATTTTTTGTATAAATATTATCTTTAGAAAAAATACATGGAAAAAGTTGAGCATTTTACGAAATAGTTAAACTACGACTTCAGGTAATGTCTGTAGCACAAAAAACAAACCGTATAATTTTTTTTTTTTTTTTTTTTTTTTTGTGGACAGTGTGAATTCTAAGCAGAAGAGTTGAAGAAGTAAATGAATGAATCACCTGGTTTTGCAGCAAGGCAATTAAAAAGATCGTCCAATGTATCCGGTCGGTTTGAACCACTTTCCTAGAAGAAAAAGAATAAAAAATGTAACAAATAAGGAAGTAATTAATCAGAAAAGAATTAACAGAATGCGATTTAAACAATTTGAACTCCTATTAGTTCTCATTAATCAATGTTGGAAAACTCTGATATATATATATATATATATATATATATATATATATATAATACCTTTGTATTTTTTGTTGCCTTAAGATCGGTACAACGCTCTGATTTTTCCCTCTTCATACGATAATCCTCCTTTGTGAATTTCATTTTCCCAGCAATTTTCTGAGTAGAAGACGATCTAAAACACTCAGTTAATTGAAATTTCAACACATACTGAACATCTATTAAATTTTAACTCAAAATTATCATTTTGTTGTTAAAAATTGAAGGAAAAACGCTACCTCGTACGGCTTTCTTCACACTTTCTTTTCATCTCTTCCTTATCTGAAATCTTCGTCATTACCTTCAAACTATCATCATCACCAAATAGTTTATCTAAAATGCTTGCTTCATTTACTTCATCATTCTTTGAGTCGAACTGCAGAATACTTCTTAGCTCTTTTTTTGATTTTCTATCTTTAGATCTTTCTTGTTGCCTTTTTGAATTGCAACTATTACTTAATTTATCATCCTTTCCTTTCATCTTCTTCAATTTCTCACGATCCTCACGTTCTTTGCGTCGCTTTTCACGCTGTTCTTTCTCACGTACTTCACGTTCCTCTTCTTCCCTTCTTTTTCGCTCTCTTTCAGCTGCTCTTTTTAGCTCCTTTTCTTCCACTTCACGTTTTTGTCTTTCAATTTCCTCTCTTTCCTTTTTCATTAAAAATTCCTTCTCTTTTTTTCTCTTTTCTGCACTTGCTCGTGCTTCCTCTCGATCTTCCTCGAGTTTTCTAAATTTTTCTTGCTTCTTGCACTGCTCCGATAATTTACATAAAGAATTACTTCCAGCAAGAGTACTGTCACTTTGTCGATCATTATCTTTTACTGATGAACTAACATACATCTCTTCCAATTGTCTTTTCTTATCAGGAGAAATTTTAGAATCACTAGTAAAGTCATTACCAACCAACTTCTGTTTCTGATGTTTTCTTTTTTTCTTGTCTGTAATAAACTTTACTGAAGTGTGACGCTCACGATAACCAACAGTTAAATCTTCATCTCCTGAAATTTCATTCCTATCTTCTAATCCTTTTCTATTTTCTCTTGATGATGTAGCATGAGTAGAATCTAAAAATTTCCATTCATCAACCTTTTGCGTACGCAAATTTTTGCAATCTTGATCATCTGAATTCTCGAATAGCAGATCGATTTCTCGCTCGATAAGTGATTTCGAAGTGAATTTTGTATTCTGTACAGTTCCTTTATCTTCCACACACTTGTCCATCTGATGACTGGTAACGGCATTACTATTAGTGGATAAGGGAATATTAATTTCATTTCGAACTTTCGCCCTTAATTCTAATTCAGCAGAAGATGACAATGGATGTTTAGTTTCTTTATCTTTCAGCTTTTGATTTGTTGACTGACAAATTTCTAAACTGTCCCTTTTTAGCGCTTCCTTCCGCTCTTCGTTTTCTACGGCTTTTTTATTTGATTCATCACACAATTCGGCAAGTTTTCTCCAGCCTGCAGATATTTCTAACTTGCCCGTTTTCGTTTTTCCAAAAGAATCGTCACTAGATTTTGTCATATTTTTTGAAGATATGAAAAAACCTCGCCCAACACTATCAACTTCTCTTTCGGTTTCCTCAATCGGTAGATAAGGACATTCTACTTCGACCCGATCTCTGAATATCGCACTTTCAGCAATCACCTACAACTTTGCATAAAAAGAACATCTGCTGGCATAGAATGTGAATGATGTTACTTAGAAAAGATGTAATCAACCGTATAAAAAATCTGCATAAAAAAAAGCGATATAATAAAACTCCGTGTGTGCTGAACTTCGGTCTTCCGCATCAAAAAATATGTTGAATTCTAAATTTACACTTTAAAAGATGGAGTTGAATGATTATTTTGCTTTAGAAAATATGCAAAACATTTTTACCGGTTTCTTTCGCATAGCTTTCGGTTGCAGTTGCAGACGACGGAATTCAGTTTTCAAAGTTGATGATGCTTTCGAACTCTAAAGTAGATTTTTTCAATTAAGAAAGAATAGGGAAGAAAAAAGTAAAAATGTAGAAAATTTTCAAACAACCTACGGAGGTTCCTGGCACTACGGAAGAGTTTTCCTGGGTTTTGAGCTTAGTCGGTGTGGAAGAGCACAACGGTTTTGATTCTTCGATTGCCACTGAATGAGGAATATTATACAAATTTTGGCTATCGTCATCTCTTGGCTCATGCTCCTGAAGGAAAAGAATATTGAGGAAAAAGAATATTCTTGAAAAATTAATTAAGCGTAACATTGAGTGATAATTTCAATGAAAGATTTCAAGAAATCAAACAAAGGATAATAAACGTTACCATATTATACATATTAATGCAACTGAAATGCTAACATCTCATTCAAGCAGAGTGTTTACAAAGTCAGATACAATCATTTTTTTTTTTTGTTGTTTCCTAATGATAAAACGAATAAACTGAGAAATCATAAAGACTGCCTTAAAACTACAGATTGTTACTGAACATCTCAACCTGCTGAGTATCGTTGGACTGTGATGATACATTAAAAACCGCTTCATGCAAACTCTCCGTATTATCTGAATTCGGGAAAGAGTCGAAAAATCCATCCGGAAAATCTTTTTCGATACTCTCGATAAGCTCAGCAAAATTTTCATGCGCCATACAACGATCCAATGTACCAACAGCATTTTCATCAATTGTAATCATTGATAACTGACATAAAAATACTAAAGTAAACAATAAAATCTTGTTGAAATAAGCACAAAAAGGAAAAAAATCGCACGATACTTAATGAAAATCTACTTTTAAACTTCAGTCAAATTTTGAAATTGAAATGAGACATTGAAGCGAACCGCGGAAAGTGATGAATTGGGATCAGTGATATTGCCACTCCCATTGTCAATAATTTGTTGAGCTGTATGCACAACTGGCTCAACCACTTCCTTCATGAATTCTCGTCGTCTGGTATTTATACTCACTGGCTGGGCGCATTTCCTACAAACATTTTACAAGATAAAAAATTAGGCAATTAGAAATTAAAACAATAAATGCTGTCATTGACAGCTTTAGCAAACCGATAACTGAAATGGAAATTTTCACTTTCATTCCAGTTCTCGTACTATTATCTGACAACATTGCAAGATAAAAATGAATTTAATAACTGATACTATTTTATCCCACTTATATTATTATATACTACCTTGGCAGCAGAAATAAAACCTCAAAACATTTTTTAATCTCCCTTACTATTTATGCCATCATAATGATTCATTTAATTAACGTTAAATTATTAGAAAATTACAGGTAGAATTTCTAGCACCTTCTCGTAGAGGCGGATCCGTTACTATGCTGACTGGAAATACTGGTCGTTGAATCGACGTTAGTGGCAAGTAACATATTTTGATTTGATTCACAAATATTTAACTCGTTGGCTGTTACTGATAAATTTTGTTGTGAGCGACTGAAATAAAAGTGAAATAAAAAACACTGCATTAATTTTGAAAAAGTAAATTCAAAATATCAGTCATTTTAAAATAATCCCATCTTAAACCAAATTATTACATCATTTATAGTAACGCCAAAGAAATTTTATAAATTAATTAGAGCATAAGAACTAACGATGGTGTTGAATGTTTGCCATAAAGCAATTTCTGCGCATCAGACCAATGTGCACAAGCATTTGTTAATGATGTAAATTCGTTCGCAAGTGAGCGAAGCCTAACTCCAAAATCAAGCAAGCCTGGATTTAGACCAAAATTACCATATTCACTGAATAACTGAAAAAAAAAAAAACACCAAGTCAAAGAACTACATCAATGTCAAAAAAAAGACAGTAATAATGTCTCTTGTATCCTCAGTCAGTGACAAAACTATCTAGTAAAATAATTGACTGCAACCATTAATTAACAAGAAAAAAAAAAAAAAACTTAAAACTGAGATATATTGAAAATAGAACAAAAGAATCAATTTCACCTAGATGTATTCCTTCATAAATAAAATAAATCATTGAACAAACATACAATGATGATTTCTTCTAGATGCTTGCCATGCACAGTATCACCCAAAACAATGGACATCCCACCACATTGTGCTGCATGAAAAATTGATGATTCATTCATTAAACATTTCAACGATTCCCAATACTAAAATATAATTAGTAACAACATTTAGCAAAAAAACAAAAAAACAAAATAAGACAAGTAATATTCACTTCATTAATTCGTCAAATATTTCAGAAAATGTATTTTAAATTATTGACATATAACTTAATTTTTAATTACTGACATGTAACTCATTTATGATTAGTATTTCATTTCAATAAAGAGTATTAATTCAGTGAATAAAAGAAAAATTGAAATATGATAGTAAGGACGACAAAATACATAAAAATGGAAATACAAAAAATAAACTCTAGGTCAATATAAAAGAAAGAAGCTATAAGTTCTGTTACTCAGGAAAGTTAAGTAAAACATACCAAATCCAAACAAACTAATTATAAAAATAATATCTGTTAATGAAAACAAAACTGATCAAAGAAAAAGAGTACAATTTGCTGATTATAATGTTTTGTTTAATATGATAACTTGATGTTATTAATATAAATTAAAAGATTACTTTTTGTCTACCAAGATATCCAGCTACAAGTGTATCTATCATTTTACGTACGTCATTATTTGTCGATATTGATTCCATTCCTTCCTTATCCGCGATGGTTTAAGTCAATTTACCTGAAAGACAAAAAAAAAAAGAAAAAGTAAACTGGTATTTTTATCATTTCGTACAAAATAAAACAAACCACTCAAATAAAAACACCTTATATTAAATGACAATTATACAATATAATATGCAAAAATGTATGATTTAATTATGTAAGTGAAAGGTCACGTACGTGAAGTAAAAACAATTAACTAGAATTTAATACGCTTAGCAAAGAAATCAAAATAATCAAAAATGTCTAAAAATTCTCCAATTTAAACATGCGCCTGCAACTTTTCATTTATCATATTGCAGCGCAATTGTCACAGTAAAACTTTAGCAATCGTTGATAAGTAAGACAGCAGGGAGTGTTTGTGATATAGCATTGAAATGTTGGAGATGTTAGAGATTGATAAGAATAGACAGGCAGAAGTGAGAAATGAAATAAAATTAAGAGAAGCTAGATTAACTATGAAACTGATGTAGGACAAAAGTATGATAAATATGTGGAATGGCAATGATTTGGAGAAATAGTATGGTGATAGAGATTGAAAAGACAAGCTAGAGAGTAAGATGAATGAGAAGAGAATATTATTAGATTATTGAACATCGTTGTTATTTGTATTATATATAATAGAAAATAATTAAGTAATGTTGGAATATTTCATTAGAAGTAGCAAATTAAAAAGAAAAAAAAAAAGTTTAAATATTCAAATATATGGTTATAAACAATAAAATTGATGTGAATTACAAACTGAAATTTAAACGTGAACAACATATTTTGTATTTCTTCAATGTTATAATAAAAGTTTCGGAATAGGGCTTTAACATAATTTAATATGTTATACCAATAAAAAATAACGTATTAAATTCATGTCAGTTTTATTGTTTATAACTTTATTTATAACTTTTCATCTCTTCTAATATTTCAGATAATTTCGTATGCGATAATTATTGATTATGTCTGGCAGATGTCGTTATAAATTAATCGATATTGGTGCTAACTTATGTCATCCAAGCTTTCGGAATGATCTAAATGAGGTTATTGAACGAGCAAAACAATCAGGTAATTTATTAATTTATATTTTAAGAAATTGATTGAAATAAGAATGAATAAAATATAATTGTACGTGAAATGTTTTGTTGGATTGAAAAGTTCCACTATCTCATTGTCTCAGAGTGACCAGTTATTCACTGGAACTTGTTTATTGATGAATAGAGAAGAATGTCATAGAGATATAGATATGATATAGTTTAGTAAATATTTATGCAAATCTTCAAATAACAACAAATTGCGAAAATAATTAGGGAACTATGATTTGTTATGAAAAATTTCATTAGTATCACATGATATGTGCATTAATGGTTTTTTTTTTTTTTTTTCTTTCGAATAGTTTTTGTTGTTTTCATTGCAGGTTTGTGCAAAATAATGATTACGGGAACATCGGTAGAACTAAGCAAGGAAGCTCGAGAACTGGCACGACAGTTTCCAAATTTTCTCTTCTTTACAGCAGGTATTAGGATGTCTTAATTTTTTGCAATTTAGTAGGCTATTTGAGCTATTCGAATTGCAATTTATAGGTAATGAATTTGTTGTAACTTATTCAATCATAAATTATCAAGTTTAATAAGTTGTGATGTCGGAACACAAATAAAGTTACATTTGCTTTTCTTTTTCCTGTTTTTAAATTGTAATCGAATCTTTAATTACTATTAGCGGTTTTAATCAACAAGTATATTAAACATTTTTCGGCAAAATAATCATGTTGAAGGTGTCCATCCTCATGATGCAAAAGACTTTGATAATAATACAATATATGAACTAAGAAAACTATGCAATGAACCTGGTTGTGTAGCAGTAGGTGAATGTGGTCTGGATTTTAATCGAAATTTTTCACCACAAGATCAGCAAAAGTTGGTTTTTGATGAACAGGTGCTTAGAAATAATCTCTTTACATTTATGTATGTTTTTCTCTTTCTTTATAGATTTAAAGTATGTTTTGAAATGTTTAGCTAAATTTTTTCCTAAAGGCATTTCATTATATGTTCAACAACTGCAATATCGTTGCATATGTAGTTAAGAAAAAAAAAAAACTTCACATCAACTTTTAATGTGTTCCATTTTTCGATCGGTCATAACGTTAAATCTGTTTTAAACTGTCGTTAAGTAGTTCGGTTTGAAATTTCAAAGTTTGTTAATTTCGAATTCGTTGGTTTTTTTTCTTTGAAATATTTTCCAAAAAGGAAATTACAATAATTTCTTTTGTATTATTTGCATATTACAGCTTCGATTGGCATGTGATTTGAAGAAACCATTATTTATTCACGAAAGAGATGCACATCAGGATATGGTTGCTGCTCTGACCAGGTAATTTGATACATGATGTCATAAAAAAAAAAAAAAAAACATTTCCCACTAATTTTCCATTTCTAGTATTTTTTTTTTTATAAGGTATAGAGCTAAGAGATCATATTCGTTTTTTTTTTTTTTTTTTTTCAAATTATTTATGTCAGGTATAAAGAACAATTACCTCCAGTGGTTATACATTGTTTCACGGGTAAAGCCGTAGAAGCTGAAACGTATATTAAGATGGGCTGCTATATTGGATTAACTGGTTAGCATTTTGTCGTTGTCAAAAAGTAATGAAGAAAATAATTTCTAACCATGAGAAGAAAAAGAAGACAGGAAATGCAATGGAAGATTGAAACGATTGTACTTTTCATTATTTTCCCGTTATTATTGTGTTGGTATATCACTGATTATTCCTCACAATTGGAAGTAAAATCATTCATTTACCGTACACAGTTTATTTGAACTTCAATTATTACCTGACTGTTAGAGTTTTTTTTTTTTTTTTTTTTTATATATATATATATATATACATAAATAAAAATAAACAAGTTTTCATCATCATTTTGAATTAATTTTCTTTTTTTTTTTTTTTTTTTCTTTCCTTTTTATTGTAAAAATATCGCTCATGTGGTTGTCATTTGTGTCTATCAAACGATAAATTTAATTGTCTTTTAAAAATGGCCATATGAAATCTGCCAAAATTCTCAGCGCTATGTTTCTTAAAACTAGTTTTTGTTACAGGTTTTTTATGGAAAGATCGAAGCGATAATGGTTTAAAGTATGCATTGCGTCATTGTAGAATACCATTGGACAGAGTTGTTTTGGAAACTGATGCACCGTTTATGTATCCGAAAATTGATGACAAGAAGATTCCATTTGAAATTCGTAATTGCATCACGGATGAAGCAAAAAAATTTCATAAATTTGCATCATTTAACAGAAATGAACCATGTACTTTAGCGGCTATTTGTGAGCTTATTGCTGCTTATATGAATGAAGATCCAATAAAAGTAGCTAATATTACTACGGCAAATGCTAAACACATATATGGTCTAGAATAAAGAATATTTCCTTCTTCTTCTTCTTCATCGCAAAACAATTTTAGAATACAAATTGCAATAGGGAAAAAGAAGCAAAAAAAAAAAAAATATGCTCTATCATTTTACCATGAATGATTCATTTAAAAATTGTGTTGTAATGTCAATTATTTGATTATTTGATAAATTTAAGGAAATCTTATACAAGTTATAATCATCAAAATTTGTTGGTAATAGAAATTAAATTTGAAATGACGAATAAAACTGAAACTTGAGTTGATAATGCTTAATTATGATTGATAATTTCTTATAAATGCTACTTACTTACATTTATAAAGTATATATTGATTAATTTAAAAAGTGCACAAAATTTTGGAATGCTGAAATTTATAAAAGGTAATTTTAACGATAGCTTCTTTTCTTCCACATATGTGTTTTCATCGAATATTCTTATATGGCTATCAATAAAAGTGCTATAATAACTTATCGAATAAGTGTTATCATATCACATCATATCAATGATCCTATAAAATATCAATGTAGAATGAATTTTATTATTCAATTAATTTTTTTTTTTCCTCTTTCCATTAAACTGCTAATATTTGAAACATTTAATATTAATTTAAAATAATAGTAAAATTTCCGAGAATTGTAACATCTGCATCTATTCTAGTGACATTTATAGAATGAAATTTCCAAATTAAATGAATTCAAAAATTTAAATGTAATGAAATAATATGAATTTGAAGAAAATTCTATAGCTATCGAATAGGAGGAGCTAGTGAAGAAACAGAATAAATAAAATTCTTGTTCTTTGTAAATTGCTTGTTTGTGTGTTTCTGTTGTGACAATTAGTATTGTCGCATAAGTCATCAGTTGTCCACTGATAATATCAAAAATTTTTTCCTTTATCTATTGTTTCCTATTATTGCTATGAATTATTTAAATTTTTTATTGATAATAATTTATAATATATTTCTTTGCTTATATATTTTTATGTTACTTTATTTCAAGTATAACATATAAAATTATTATCATTTATGTAGCAAAAAATTTTTTAGCACTTAGCATTTTTTGAAAAAAAAAAAAACATTAATTAACACTAATCAATATTCAGTAAATAGAATTAATATTAATATCAAACTTAATGATTTCTTTTTTTTCCCATTTTTCAACTATTTTTTTTTTTTTTTTTTAAATTTATGCTTTCTCAAAGTTTCTTTTTTATATATTTATATACAAATTGTATTGTAATATCTTTAGAATCATATATTTTGAAAAAAATTATTTAATTTTTACTAATTTTAACTTGATAATATGAGACGATTTAATTTCTAATAATCTGATTAACTATTTAATTACTGCTTACAATATTGATTTCCGCAGTATTATTTACTTACTGTATTCATTTTTAAAACATTTCATTTCAGTTTCATTCGAAATTTTCTTTTACATTCGAATGAACAGCACCTTGTATTACTCATTAAACATCCATCATAACATAACATAGCACCAAGCAATGATGACAACAATTAGTGACATAAAATTTTAAAAAAAGAAACGAAAGTATGATGAAAAATCATTAAAATATCATTTCAATTTTAAAAAAAAAATTTTTTTTTTTTTTTTGTTAAAAATACTTTATGCGAAATTTTCTGTCTTCCCGTACACTTCTCATTAACATTACATTTTGTTCATTTATAAGTCAAAATGTTTTCTGATGCAACAATTTATTTCAAAAAATAAAAGGAAGAAAAAAAAAAAGGAAAGAAATTGAATTACTGTAAAATGATAGGAAAAGAAAAAAAATTTTAAAATTTCAATTCTTTCAATTTTTTTTTTTTTTTAAAATGTTTATTTCCAAATATTCAATTAATTGCTTCAATTTAACTACAATAACACATTTAGTCAACTGTGTACCATTTCTTTCGTTTTAATTTAATTTTGAAAACAAAAAAAAAAAAAGAAGAAAAAAAAGTTTTTTTTTTTTTCTTTCTGATATTTATTTGTTAAAAAATTCAATTTTTTTTTTCTATTGTCAATTTGTTAAAAATTATTTAAATTTTATTTGTTTACATTGTTAAATTGATGTTAAATATTATCATCTATTTTTATCATAATTAGTAAACATTGCTGTTATACTAGTGTTAATTTAATTTAAATTTTTGATTAAATAATTACTTTTTGCTTATAATATTTAATTACAAATCGATATTAAATGTATAATGAACAACGATCATTTAAGCATTTCATTTTAATTTAAACAGTATTAAATGTTTAAAGTAATTCAGAAAAAAAAAAAAACATGAAATTATCTCATTGATAAGTTTGCTAATTATTGATAATCAAATTAACAAATTAATTATGTATTTTATTCATTTAGCAAATATATGCTTTATTAAATGATAATTATGAATTTAGTTTCACTTCCAGCACTGAATAATAAAATAATACCAAAAATTGTTACTTTATTCATCGCTCACTTATGCAATTTCTTCATTTGATTAAAAATAAAAGGTCAAAGATTAAAGATTAAGAAAAAAATTTTTTTTTAAATTAATCCTATCTACAACGCTATTTTTGTAAATCTTTTTAACTCATTATTGATTGCTAATAATTATAGTATATGTATGGATGGGAGTGTAGTGGAGGAGAAGCGAAAGGTAAAATGAAAAAGGGATAATAATCTAAGTGACCGTCACCAAATGGTCACATTAGAACCTAACATATTTGCTACCTCCTATGAAAAGCACACACACACACACACACACACACAGACACATACATAAATACACATACAGAGATCAACAGACACACACACACATACACACATACATACATACATAGATATGTATTGAATAAATATATGTCACACACACTCAACCTCATAATCAACATTTCATTACCCTCAGTATCTTCACTTAACAAATTTTAAAAGGAAAACCCATATAGCTTCTGTTACTTCTTTTCATCACACTTTTTTTTTTTTTTTTTCATTTACTGCCAGTTTATTTCAAATTAAAATTTATAGCTTAAAATTTTTTGTGTAAAAAATGAAAAAAAAAAAAAGTTGAAATTTAACAAAATTATTAAAACAACACTGTTACCTGTTTTATTTTGTTGAGAAAAAAAGAAAAAGATCAATTTTGATACTTTTTTTTTTTTGTCATTTACTGCCAGTTTATTGTTTAAAAGTTTTTGCGGAAATAAAAAACTGAAATTTAACAAAATTAACACTTTTATTTTGTTAAGAAACATAAGTCAATTTTGACGCTTTTTTTTTTTGAGATATTTTAAAATAATATTATGTTATCATTTAATGAATTCATTAATAATATTTGAAATGATTTTAAATTGAAATTTAATGTTGATTTCGAATTTGAATTTGACTTGAATTAATTCTGGAAATTGAATTAGTACTTAATTTTAATTTGAACTTGAATTCTAATACTTGATGAAAATTTTACTGGTTTATAATTTGTATGACACACAAAAATGCTGCTAAATTTTTTTCTTGCATAATGGTAATAATTCCAAGTATCTCAATAATTTTTTTATAAACTCTTTTTTTTGTTTTTTTTTTTTTTTTTTTTTTTTTTTTTTTGTTATTTGTTCGCCATTTTGTTTATTTGTCAATAATAGATTATCTTATTTGTTGTACATTTTTGTTTTTTTTTTTTTTCATTTCACTAATTATATTATGAAAAAAGTGATGGAATGAATAAGGAATGAGTAAAAGCTGAAAATGAAAAACATTGAAATATTCTAAAATAAAACAAATCATCACTAATTATTTATTTATTTATTGGAAAAAACAAAAAAAAACTAAAATTCATTCGAAAATAATTTGCTGAAAATTACTGTTTTTTCTTTTTTTTTTTTTGGCTATATTAAAATCAAAATTTGATCAATTTTATTTGTTAAATTGTTAAAATCAAATATTTGTTAATTTATTAAGATCAAATATTTGTTAAGATTTGAGGTAATGTAAAAATTTCTATAATAATCGATTCCATATTTATTTTATGCTTCCATTTATTTTCAACTTTTTTTTTCCTTTTTATTATTTACTCTCACGTTTTGTTTACTTTTCAGTTAGCTGAACGGAAATTTTGAAGTTTCAAATTTGAGGAATATATATTATAAATATATAAATTTTATTTTTTTTAAAATTGCTTATATTTTTTGAAATAATTGAATAACATGCATAAATGTTGATTGATTATTTTGTTGATCGATCTTTTCACACTGTCAATAAATAGTTTTTTTTTTTTTTTTTTTTTTTTTTTTTTTTTTTGAGGGATTAAAATTGTATATTAAATTAAAAGAAATTATCCAATTAATAGAGCATTTGAATGAAATTTTGATAAATTTGATTAATTGTTATAATTATTATATAATTTAATATGCTATATATGTACAATAATATTTAGAATATTTAATTCTTTTCATTTCTTAAGTAATTTGGCTGAAAAATTTTTTAAATCCATAATTTAGCTTATAATTCATAAGCTCTCCCATTTCTTATTGATTTCAATCCTTGTTATATTATATTATAGAATCCTTCAATTGCAATGCTTCATAAATATTTGAGAATTCTTAAAAATCATTTTAATATCAGAAATCAATTTAAAGTTAATAAAAAAAAAAGTATTGGCTAATTTTGGATACAATTTTATTCATTACATATTAAATAATAAAAAAAATTCTAAGAATTTTCCTTCTTGTTTTTTTTTTCCTTTTTTCTTTAATTTAAATTTTTGAAATAGTTTTATCGGCTTTACAAATTGCTTTCTGTCTTTATCGTTAATAGTAATTATTATTATTATTCTAATCATTATTATTATTATTATTATCATTACTATTATTGTCATTATTATTATTATTATTATTATTATTATTATTATTATTATTATCAGTCAATATCTGAAATCTACATTGTACTCATTTGTTTATTTAAATATGATAAATATTTTAGAGGAAAAAAATGCCAAGTAATTAAAGCTATTTACAAACAAATTTTTTTTTTCTTTTTTTCCTTTTTCTTTTTTTTTTTTTTTTTTTGCAAATGAGGAAAATGCATTGTTTTATGGCGATTATTTCTTTTTTATTTAGATAAAATAGAGAAAAAAAAAGCGGATAAACCGGATGAATCGCATCTTTTCCTGCCGGAACTAAAATAATAACAATTAAAACTTTTTAGATTAAAATTTTTGATTAAAAATTAAAATGAAAATTGACAAAAACGAAGAAAAAAAAAGGAGCAAGAAAGGGTGTATTAAAGAGGAAAAAGGTACAATGATGACAATGACAAAAAAGTAAGAGATGAAATTTTACTTTTTTTCTCTCCCTTTCCCTCTCTCTCTCTCTCTCTCTCCCAGTCTTCTACATAAAATGAGAAATTTTGTTTTCAATTAATGGGAGAAAAGGCTGGTTGGAGGTTGGGGGGATCGAACCCCCGCCCTCTCGCATGCAAAGCGAGCGCTCTACCACTGAGCTAAACCCCCATGGCTCTTTCGTTGAGCTTTGTCAGCTAAAATTGATATTATTATCAATTGTTATCAATAAAAACTAATTGATTCATTTTCTCTCTCTCTCCCTTCTTCTCTCTCTCTCTCCCTTCTTCTCTCTTTCTCTCCCTCTAAATTAAATGGATCATTTCTTGCAATAATTTATTATTGATTATATTGTCATAATCAAATTACAATAATTAATCATATCATTAGCAATTAACAATTGTATTGCTATCATTGATTATTATAAATTATCATTGTTAAAGTTTTCTTATCAGTAATTATACCTTACTGATATTTAGCAATTAATTTTATTTTTGTAAATTAATCAACAAACAATATTTGTAAAACAGTGAATGACTAAAAGTTCAAATGTATGATTTAAAAAAGAGTGATAAAAGCGAAATGATATGATATGATCTGATATGATAGGAAGAATTGAGAGAGAAAAAGAAAACAAAGAAAAAAGAAAGTTAAACAATTATTACAGTAATAAAATGAAAAGAAAAGGAAAGTTTACCATTGAAAATATACATGGAATAATAGAAATAGATGAATTAAAAAAAATAAAAAAAGGTGACGAATTGAAGAAACGATTGTTTGATTAATATGAAATCATAACTATCAATAAAAATGCTTTTAAATTTCAATTTTTGCCATTTCAAATAGTTATTGCTATTGCTTACAATTCTACTTATCATTTATGACGTCTGAAATGATCGAAACAGTAAAATTTTATGAATAATATAACACAAAGTTTTCTCTATATGTTTTCATTATTATCATTCAGCTCTTACTTTATATGCTTTTATCATTATCATTCAGCTCTTACTTTATATGCTTTTATCATTATCATACAGCTCTTACTTTATATGCTTTTATCATTATCATTCAGCTCTTACTTTATATGCTTTTATCATTATCATTCAGCTCTTACTTTATATGCTTTTATCATTATCATTCAGCTCTTACTTTATATGCTTTTATCATTATCATTCAGCTCTTACTTTATATGCTTTTATCATTATCATACAGCTCTTACTTTATATGCTTTTATCATTATCATTCAGCTCTTACTTTATATGCTTTTATCATTATCATTCAGCTCTTACTTTATATGCTTTTATCATTATCATTCAGCTCTTACTTTATATGCTTTTATCATTATCATTCAGCTCTTACTTTATATGCTTTTATCATTATCATTCAGCTCTTACTTTATATGCTTTTATCATTATCATTCAGCTCTTACTTTATATGCTTTTATCATTATCATTCAGCTCTTACTTTATATGCTTTTATCATTATCATTCAGCTCTTACTTTATATGCTTTTATCATTATCATTCAGCGCTTTCTTTATGTGCCTTTACCATTATCATTCAGCGCTTACTTTACATCATTGTCATCACTTATCCTCTCTTTTATATTAATAAAGATCGATAATCATATCACATTGATAATATATTATCAGTGCTAATATCAATTACTCTTATGTTATTAGGTTATAGTGAAGTAATATGATTTTTTTCTTATCAAAAATGATATCATCAATTTATTGTTTTTTTTAAAAAAAAATTTCTTAAATCATTGTTAACATCAGTTATTCTTATTTAATGTGAAACGTAATTTCATCTGTAATTTTTCAAAATTTTTAAAAAAAGTACTCATACAATTACCAATATTTCGTCTAATTTCCTTTTTTTTTTGTCGTTTGTTAATTATCTTTTTTTCAAAAAAAAAAAAAATTTCAGTATAATTTTATTCATTGTTTGATAGTTGGAATTTGAAGATAAAAATTTGATTGGATGATGAGATGGAAAAATTTTTCACTCAAATTGAAAACAATTGTTACAAGTGTTCGAGAGAGGTAAAAAATTTTTGTTCATATCAAATTTGAATTTCATATTTTATAATTTATCAACAGCATAAATTTATCCATGAAGAATTTTAACTTAAAAAAAAATGCATGATAATAACATCTTTTTCTTTTATCATTAATTTTAATTTATTTTTATCAATGACTGATTTCATTGAGCTGTTATTAAATTATTAAAATTATTAAAAAATTATTTTAAACAGATAGTATTTCTGCATTTATTATTGAACATATAATATCATACTAATGTCACATCACTTATTTCACTATGACAATTATTATTTATTGTAATGCAATTAAAATATAATTAGCATATTGATTTTTAAATTTTCAATTTATTAATTTCATTTCTTCAAAACAAATTTGATTAATTTTTTTTTTCAGCTATATAAAATTTTTATTGAAATATTCGTGGTATGTTATCATTTTTGTAATGTTAATTTCATTATGTTTATCAGCTTATGCAGCATTATTTTATTACGATACTTTCGCATTCAATCCATCAATTGTATGTTTATCTTTTCATTTTTTTACTTATTTTTTTATTTTTTCTAATTCAATAAACTAATTTTTAAGCTAAATTTTCAAAAAAAAAAAAAAAAAAAAATTGAAATGAATATTTTATACAAAGAATAATTTAAAAAGTTAATTAATCAATTCAAATTTTTATTTACATTTTGCTTTTTCTTTTTAATTTCAAAGCATAAAATTTACTTAATATAATAGATAAAAACTTTTTTTTTTTTCATTTTTATATTTTAATTGTATAAAATTAGGGAAAAAAAAAATTTCTTTTCTTTTTTAATTTTTAATTTTTTTTTCTTTTAAATATATTTTCAAATTTTATCAATAATAAAAAAATGAATTTTTTAAATTTAAGGGATTTGAAACTCGCAATACATTATTATCAAATGAACGATTAGCATTGGATAATTTGATGGAAAGAGCTACGAGAAAAGATTATATGAAATCAAGAAGTAAGCGTGAGATAAGCAATAGTGAAATACCACAAAAGTTAGCAAATTAAATTTTAATTAATTTTATTTAATAAAAATAATTTAAGTATTTTAATAATATTATAATTTTTAAAATAGTATTACTGTTTTTTGCTTTCTTTTTTCAAAATTTATGCAAATTTTTAGAAAAAGGTTTGTTTGTTTGTTTTTTGTTTTTTTTTTTTTTTAAATTTAACAGTTTATTTAAACATATTGCACAAATATTTTTTACATTAATAATTTTCAAAGTTTACAGAGATAATAATCATCGATTTGTTGACAACAAAGATATTATTATAAATAATGAAACAAAACTGGAAATGCCACTTGCTGCATGTCAACAATATTTCGTCCTTGGTACTATAATTCCATATGAAGTGATTTTGTTAATGTCAAAATTAATTTTCAAAGTACCATCATTCAATAATGTATGTTTAATTTCCTACTGTAATGTCAAATATATTTTTAAATTGAAAAAAAAATTATAATCATTGAACAAAAACTTAATTCAAATACATTTTAATTTAAAATAATTTTTAAAAAAAAAAAAAAAAAATTATTTAGATATTTAATCAGCATTTTATTTTATTTTATTTAAACAAATTTCTTATATACATTTATGATTTATTATACATATTTCAGATATATTTATTATTTATAGCATTGTAATATTGTTTATTATAATAACATTAATAATAATAAATGCTTTATTTATAATTTTTTTTTTTTTTGTATAAGTGAAAAAAGAAAGGAAAAAAAAAAAGAAAACATTTATATTTGCAGGAAATATTTTTTTTAATTTTTAATTTTTGCAAATTTCCAATTATTTTAATTAATTATTTTTAGTTATTTAATATGCGTACAATGCAACGATTATGTGCCATCGATTCAATTATTGATAGTGAAATTAGTTTGAATAATTTAAATGCAACAAATCTAAAACGTTTACCATTTTCTTTTAATCTTCCATATTATACAATGTGTTTAAATATGGATAAACCATCAAATTCATGCTCGTTGCTTGATTCTGATTAGTAAGTTTATTTATTTATTATTTTTATTCTTTTTTAAATCAGAAATATTGGTTTAGTTTTAATTTAAAATTTTAATAATAATTTGATTTCGTTTTGTTTTAAACATTAGTAATAGTAATTAGTTTCTATTCGGAAATGATGATGATACAGGTATGAATAGGTAAATGAAATATCTATTATAATTTATCCTGTAGAAAATGTATCGGAATATGTCTCGTAGAGAATATACCGGTTCTATGGTGGATATACCGGAATATTTCCTGTAGAAAATGTATCGGAATATGTCTCGTAGGGAATATGCGGGTTCTAATAATGAGAATTTTGATTTTCATATTAACAGTGAAATTATCATTTGAGAATGTTATCATCAACGATGATCAACTTTAAATGATAATTTTATACCGGATTTTATAAATGATAATTTTATACCGGTGGATATACCGGAATATGTCTTATAGAAAATATATCCTTATCTGTCCTACAGAGAATGTGCCGGAATATATCCTGTAGAAAATGCATTGAATTTATCCTATAAAGAATATATCAGAAAAGATGCTGTGGAAAATGTACCGGAAACCGGAATCTACCCGAATTTTTATTTGAACAAATAATGAGAATTTTGATTTTCATATTAACAGTGAAATTATCATTTGAGAATGTTATCATCAACGATGATCAACTTTAAATGATAATTTTAGCATTGAAATGTTCAAATCGCTTGTTTTAACATGTCAAACTGATGAGTCAGCAATTCAATGTCAATTACCTATTGCTAAACAACTTTCCAATATAATTTTTCAAAAGAGTAATGGTCCAATCGATGTTAATAAACCATTTTATTTTGCTGTTGTTTTGCCGGTAATTAATTACTTACAAATATTTGCCATAATTTTAACACTAATTATTAATTATCTATGCTAAAAATAACACATTTTCTCTCTTCTTTAATTTATTATATTGTTTAAAAAAAAATTTTTTTTTTTTTTTTGAAATTTTGCTAATTTTACAAAAAAAAAATTTATGAGATATTTAAAACTTCAAAAAAAAAAATTCCAAAAATGTTTTTTTTTTTTTGTTGGATACTTTTGCATTTTGTACATAAATAAATATTTTATAATTATAATTAAAATTTATACTTTTGCACAACATTTATAGATCATTCAATCAAATGATGGCTATTCAAATCTTCATTTTTATTCAAATTTACTTGAAAAACTTCAACAAGATTACAATGATAATGAATTGAAATTAGTTGGAGCGCAATTTGGTGTTAAAGAAGGATTATTTGTGGAAGAACTTCGAAGTGATGTACGACTTGGTGTAATTGCAATTATTTTGGTTGTACTTATCATACTGATATATACTGATAGCTTTTTTATCACATTTTGTATCACTGCTAGCTTACTATTATCAATTGGTGTCGCATTCTTCGTTTATACGGTTTGTTATCATTTTTCTTTTTTTTTTTTGAATTTAAAATTTTTTCACAATCGTTCGTTTCTTACTTTTATTTTTTTTTTTTTTTTTTCTATTGAAAAATATTAATCTCTAAAAAAAAAAATTTTTTTTATACTTTATTATAATATATGAGAAAAAAGAGAGAGAGGGAGAGAGAGGGAAAAAAAAAAACTTTAATTTATTGAATTAATTATTTAATTCAAATAAAAACATATATCATTTAAAAAAATAAACAAATAAATAATTGATGTAATTGATGATATCCACTTTTTTTTGGTGCTCATTATCACTTTTTTTTTTTCTTGATCTTAGTACTAAAATATATGTCAAATTTATCAATTTAATACTTTTTTTTTAATTAAATTATTTTTTTACAAAATTTAACTAACATTTAATAATAATTCTATTATACAAATTATTTATGAATAAATGAATATGATATAATTAATGGGATGGTGAAGAATTTCTCGGAAATTTTAGTACATAAACTGATAAGATTTAAAAAAAAAAAAAAAAATAATTTTATCATTCCTTTTATAATTTTTGTTTTTCTGAATTTTTATTTACATGTTGACAGTGATATTTTAGGACGTTTATCATAAAAGTATAAAAAGATATTTATGATAAAGAAATTTTATATTGCAAGAAATATTTGGTAGAAATTTTGTAATTAACGAATGGATAAAGAAAAGAGTTCATTTAAATTGGTCAAAAGTATCGTTTTTTTTTTTGTTTTTTTTTTTTTGGTCAATTTTTAAATAGGAAATGATCATTTTATCAGCTATCAGCTTTGTAATCACTCTCTAATATGATTGATGTTTATTTAAATCAGAAAGATAAACAATGCTCTGAAAAGATCACTAAGCTTATCAAACTAACATTTATAAAACTAATAATTTGCAAATAATTATCAAGAGCAAGACAAAAGAAAATTAGATAGTTTGTTTAAAAAAGAGAATTCTTTTTTAAATAAACTTTCTGATTTAAGATTTATCATTAGAGAATAATATTACCATCTTATTCTTTCATTTTTCACCTATGACCTCTAGGACATATATTGGTTAATTAATTTACTTTGCAAAAGAAATTTTTTTTTAAAAAAAAAAAAGTTTGAAATATTGTGAGATATAAATATTACGAGTGAAATTTATCTTATATATCTATACATATAATTTGTTAAATTGTCTAAAAGTTTTTGAAATTTAAAAAAAAAAAAAAAGAGCAATTTCAGGTAATTCTTGGGATTAAATTTTTTCCATTTTTAAATTTACTTGCGATGATACTTGTTGTTGCTGTTGGTGCTGATGATGCTTTCCTCTTTGTGTATCAATATAAGAAACATAAAGCGGTAATTTAATTAATAAATTTACTTTGCTTTTTCTATTTCCTTTTTTTTTTTTTTTTTTTTTTTTTTTTGCTTTGTTTCAACAATCGAAAATATAATTTATGGTAATTTATAACTTTGATAGAATTATTATTAAATTATCATTAATTTAGTGAGTAGTTGCTTTTTTAGTTTACATTTTATAACTTCCAATAAAATGTTTTTCTAATTGATCAAATTAATAAATAACTAAAGCATAAAAATTTTGTTAATTTATATTTTAGGATGCTAGAAAAATCTGGTCACCAATGTTATTAAATTGTGATGCAAATAATACAAAGGAAGAAAATTCTGATAAGGAAGAGGTGATTTACTAACACACAAATTAATACATTCGACTATGAAATTAATATACCATTCATTTCTCTTTTTACTACTATTTCGATAATAAGATGATAGTGATAAAAGATTAATGATAATGATAACGAGGATAGTGACAATAACAATAATGACAACGATGGTAATGAAAGTGACAGTAGCGATAATGACAATGATAAGGATGATAACGACAATAGCAACAATAACAATGATAATGATGATAATTATAATAGCAATGGTATCAAAGATAATGGTGATAGTGTGATAGAAACAATGGTTAAAGTAATAATGCTGATGGCGACAGTGACAATAATAATAATAATAATAACGGTGATAATGGAAATGATGGTGACAGTAACAATAATAACAATGACAATAATGATAGTCACACTGACAATAATAGTGACAATGATGGTAGAGACAATAGCAGCACTAACAATGAACTAACAATGATAGTGATGGTGATAATACTAACAATGATAATGATAGTGACAATAGCAATATTAATTGACAGAGGTGATAAGATGATAATAACAAAATAGTGATAGTTCACTGATATGTTACTTTCCATCACTATATGTTTGCTAATCATTTAAAGCTTTTAATAACATTTATAAAGAAATTATTCCATCAAATATTCTGTTAAGATAAAATCTGAATCAAACTTTTCAAATTTTTATTTCTATTGCTACTCGTCTTTTCCCTTTTTTGTTTATTATAATTTTTATTCCTTTTTTTGTTTATTATCAATTTATAAGAAAAGAAAAACAATAATTAATTAATTTCAGTTAATGGAATATCATCGTAAACAGGTGATATCAGGTTTAAATGATGCATTATCACATAGTGCAATTTCAATGTTTGTCACATCAGCAACCACTGCTGTCGCATTTTTTGCTAATCTTGCATCAGAGATTGTGGTTCTTAGGTTTGTGTGACATTTTTGTTTCTTTTTTTTTTTATTAATTTTATCAATAAAAAAGAAAAGAAAAATGAAAAAAAAAAAGAATGAATTAAATTCGAGAAATGCAAAATTGGTGACAGTAATTATTAATTTACATTATTATTTAGCAAATTTTTTAAAATAATGAAAGAGAAGAAGCAAAAAACAAACAAACAAACAAACAAAAGCAAATTGTCAAACAAATCATTCTATTTTAAAACATTTAATAAAGTTTGTTTATTGATTATTTTTATTTTATTTTAATTTATTTTAGATGCTTTGGTATATACGCTGGTACATTAATGCTAATCAATTATATATTAGTAATTATAATATTACCTGCTGCAATTATTGTCACTGATACAGGTGTTAAAATATTTACCACTTCGAAATTCTTTATTTCAAAATTAAAATATCGAATTGCTTCATTCTGGCATAATGCTGCAACAAATTTTGATAAAATGTTTAATAGATTAATTCCACAAATTGTATATATTATTCGATTACCACTAATACTACTAACATTTATTGTATTTGCACTATCAATTTATGCAATTGCTAAAAAACCTGGAATTCGATTACCGGAACGAAATTCAATTCAGGTTAGCGCTATTAGTTTATTTCTTCTTTTTCACTTAATTATTTAATTACTTAATTATTATTTAATTCACAAGTCTTTTCTTTTAAAATGATTATATATGTAAATAATAACATACTCATTAATAAATAAATGATAATAAATAATTATCTTAAGTAATTAATTATCATAAATAATCTAAATATGCAAATTAATTTTTTGATAGAAAATTAAATCATTTTATTTTGTTTAGTTTTTACGTTCAAATCATCCATATGAATGGTTCGATGAAAATGCTGCGACATTATTTGATTTTTCGATTGGTCAACAGCCAAAAATGAATGTTGTTGCTGTTTGGGGCATTAAGCCAACAACGTTAGTAATTAAAAAAATTTTTTTGAATAATTAATATTTTGAAATAAATATTATTTAGCAGTGAAAATTATTTCAAATTCTTCAATGAAAATTTTTCAAAATAAATTATTTGTTATTATCAATTTCAAATTGTAATAGTTTACAAAAATTATTGCTAATATAATTGAAAATTTAACAAAATTTTAAATAAGTTTTCCATCATATTTTCAAATGTAATTTGTTTATTTTAGAGATGGGAAAAGTTGATAAAAAATTTAAAAATAAATGATAATAATATATATAAAATTTAAATCTTTGTAGAACTGGAAGTTTGCTAATTCCAAATGAAAAAGGAACGCTTAATGTGGATAATGGATTTATTGATCTTTTGGCTAATCATCTTCTAGAATTTCAGGTTAATTTTTATAAATATAAAAATGAACTATCAAATGACAAAATTTAGTTTTAAGAATTTTTCATTATATATATATTTTAAACAATTCATTTCAAAAAAATTTAAATTAATGCAATTGCTAAAAGTATAAATAAAAATAATTTTTTAATATTAATAATATTTTTTACTAATTTTAGACTTTGCTTAAACAAATTAGTTATCAAACTAATCCAAAAATAGAACAGAAATTATGGTTGGATGAATTTATTAATTGGACAAATTTGAATACAACAACGGAAAGTTGCAAACTATTTGCTGTAAACCAATCTCAATTATCAACTGTTAGTTAATTACTTCCAAAAAAAAAAAAAAATTAGAAAAATAAAATAAAATAAATAATAATCTGAAAAAGCTTTTTTTATCTTTCCTAAATTTAATATTAGGTGATTATCTTTAATCGAATATTAATAATTTGTTAACATTAATTATATTATCAAATTATTATTTACAAATAATTTTACAATCACATCTTTTTTTTTTTAGTTTTAAAAAAAAAAAACTTTTTGAACTTTTTTAAAACAACTTTTCTTCCTAATATTATAGATGTTTTGAATTTTGTTTTTCCTCATTTTTTCAGCCAATATCATTTTCCGGAAATATACTTTCACGTTGTTTCCTTCAATACGGACGTGCAACATCACTTCCATCACTTGATAAATGGCAACAAAAAGATACCGATGGACCAATATTTGATAACAACGACGTCTTTTTGGCGTATTTCTTATCAACACCTAGCAAATATAATTTTTCATCTGTTTTTAAAGAAATGAAACCATTTTTCGATTTTATTGATAGCATAAAAGTGGAACGAAGTGAAATTTCAGGTGAGTGTTAGTATTATTATTATCTTACATTAATTTCATTTACGTTAATTACAAAAATTTATTCACGTAAAAAAATTATCATCTCATTGCTATTGTTTACGTTAGGAATTATTGTACTCACGTACTGTTGCTATTGTTTACGCTAGGAATTATTATACTCACGTACTGTTGCTATTGTTTACGCTAGGAATTATTGTACTCACGTACTTTTGCTATTGTTTACGTTAGGAATTATTATACTCACGTACTGTTGCTATTGTTTACGCTAGGAATTATTATACTCACGTACTGTTGCTATTGTTTACGCTAGGAATTATTATACTCACGTACTGTTGCTATTGTTTACGCTAGGAATTATTGTACTCACGTACTTTTGCTATTGTTTACGTTAGGAATTATTATACTCACGTACTGTTGCTATTGTTTACGCTAGGAATTATTATACTCACGTACTGTTGCTATTGTTTACGCTAGGAATTATTATACTTACGTACTGTTGCTACTGTTTACGCTAGGAATTATTATACTTACGTACTGTTGCTTTTACTTACGCTAGAAAAAAAAGTTATTACTTGCATTTAATAACTGAATGCATTTAATGAAAAAATTTTATTTTAATTGGTTAAATTTTTCTTTTTCTTTTTTTTTGTTCATTTGTATAAAATAATTTTTATAGGGTAAAATAATTGAGCATAAGTGGAATAAAAAACAATAAATAATAGAGCTAAAAAGAATTGAAAATTTTTTAATTATTTTAAAATTAATATTTTTTTTCTTTTTTTTTCCTTCTTCACTTTTTATTTTTCTAAATTTTATTGCAGAATTTAATGAACCATTAATGCTAACAGTAAGTGGTATAGCAAGATTGTATGATTTATTGGAACGTATACTGAATGGTACTGCTATTTCGGTATTTATTTCATTGATAGTTAGTATGATGGTTATCATTTTTATCACTTTTAATGTGATCTTATCAATTTTGGCTATCATTTGTATTGCTACAATTGTTACTGTAACTGTTGCTATTGTACTTTGGATAGGTAAGTTAAATTTTTTCTTTTTTTTTTTTTTTACAATGATTTTAATTTTTTTAAAAATGTTTGTCTTTTTCTTTTGTTTTGTTTCTTTAAAAATTTGAAATTTTTTTTTTGTTAAACTAAATTTTTTAGAATTTATAAGTATTAATAAAATAATCAATTTCAGGTTGGACAGTTAATGTTGTTGAAGCAACAATAATTGTACTAACAATTGGTATGAGTTTTGATTACTGTCTTCATTTTGCTGTTGGTTTTCGACTTCATAAAACCAGTGATTACAGGTTATTTTAATTTTTTTTTTTCTTTTTTTTTTTAAAAAAAAAAAGTATAATTTTATTTTTATATATTTATTATTTCAGTATTACATAGAAATAGATGAAATATAATAAAATACTTTGTTATCTATTAGAAAAGTTATAATTAAAAACACAATACTTCAAAATAATTATAACTGAAAATATAATACGAAGAAAAAAATTATCAATTAGAAATAATTTTGAATGAGTTAGAAATATAATATTTCAAAATAATACTTTTTTTTTTAAATTTTTCAAAAAAAAAAATATTTAATTATTTTAAATAATTAAAGCAAAGCAAAATAAAAACGTTAAACGAAATATTATTTAAAAAAGTTTTAAAAATTAGTTTTAAAAATTAAGAAAATTTCAGTGTGATTGCATCTGCTGTTGGTATTCCCGTACTTTTATCAGCTATTTCTTCATTCATTTCCGGATTTGTTCTAATCGGTGCATCAACACAAGCATTTTTTGAAATTAGTATTTTTCTTATGCTAATTACGATTATAAGTTTTACAAGTGCTGTATTTATTTTTCCATCGATGGTTACATTATTACTACAGAAATGCTCATCAAATATTTAATATTTCAATTGGAGAAGAAAATAGAAAAAGAAAAATTCAATAAAATTATAAATAAAAATGTTATTTTAATTTGGTATGAATTATTTGATAAATAATAAATAATTTAATAATTTTTTAAATGATAATACACAAACACAAACACACACACACATACAATTAAATTGTCAAATGTCATCCAGGAATTTTTTTTTTTTTTTTTTTGCATTTTATTATGAAAAATTATTATAAATTCTTTCGTTTCTTTTTTTTTATAATGCAAATTTTGATTGTTACAAAAAAAAAAAAAAAAATAAATGAAAATTGAAATATAAAAATTTGTTAATTTGTCATATTTTATTATTGTTTGAAAATAGGATGATGCTAAATGAACGGTTAGCCAAAAAAAAAAAAAAAATGAGAAAAAGTTTAAATAAAAATTAATTTTTTATTTATTAAATTTTTTATTTATTTATTTAATTTATTTAGATCACTCAAACATTCAAAATTTTTAAGTCATATTTTGAAAAGGTTATACTGTCATATTGTCAAGTATTTTATGAACTGCTTAAATTTACCTTAAATTTTACCTGTGTACATGTATTAATCTATTTTGTTTTATTTAATTAATTATATATAATAAATACATTTATTAAATAAATTAATAACAATTATTTATTCATTGTTTATAAAATGAGATTAATTTTAAAAAAATTTTTTTTTTTTTAAAGTTGTACAACAAATGAAGATCAGAATGGAAATGCAGAAATTCATCGTCTTGCTAAGTTTATTAAGCAAAATGCTATCATTGATGATTGGGAAGTGATAAAAATCATCGGTGCAGGTCAATTTGATTGACCTTTATGTGAAAAATTTAAAGAAAAAAAAAAGAATAATAACTGAAACGATGATTAATTAATTTTAGTTTAAATATGAAAAAAATTGAAATCAAAAAAAAAAAAAAAAAATTGAATTCATATATTAATTACATTTAATTGTCTTCAAAATAATAACATTTAACATTTGCATTTATTTAATTGAAATGAATGAAAAAAAAAAAGAGAATAACTAATGAATAAGTTTAAGAATATGAAAGTTTCTTTTTTTTTTTTTTTTTGGTTACTTATAATTAAATAATTAATAAATAATAATTAAATAATTTAATAGGTGCAAACGGTTTGGTTATTCGTGTTAAGCATATTAAAACACATAAAGTAGCAGTAATGAAAATTGCAATTAATCCGGCAACATCCGGTTCAATTAATTGGGAATGGAATATATTAGAAAAAATTATGAATGTATTATTTATCCTTTCATTTTTATTAGTTCACTTTTTTTTTTTCATTTAAAATTAATTATTTTATTTTTAGTTTTGTTTCTGTTCAATATTTCTTTTCTATTTAAAATTGAACAAATTTTATTATTATTATTTTTATTATTATTCAATAATTAATGAGTTTTATTCTCATTACCCTACGCAAATTCAATTTTTTTTTTTTTTTTTTCAAATATTAGCAAATTTTATTTTATTTCAAATTTATAGCCAAAAAATAAGGAAGATCGAACAAAACATTTGGTACGACGAATCGATTATGGTTATACATTTAATATGGATAAAGAAAATGTATAATATTAAATTGATTAAATTTAATTAATTTAATATTATCAATTTTAATATGAAATATATATAGTTGGACGAGAGAAGAAGAGAGTGAGAAGAAAAGAATTTATGATAAATTATTTAAATTTGTAAATTATAATTAAATTTTAGATAAGTTATATTATAATGGAATATTTGCCAGGAAATCCAGTTAGTATAATTGGTCTTTTAAAAGGTAATCAACTTTTATCAAAGGTAGCTGAATTCGGTCTTCAACTTCTTAAGGTAGTTTTCTTTTTTTCTTCCTTTCTTTTTCTTTTCTTTTTCCATTGAAGAACTTTTGCATATTTGTTAATGAAATTTATAAATGTTAAATAATAATTGATAAATAAAATTATCATTTAAATTAAAATTATGAAATTAAAATTAATTTCATATATTATTTTACACTTTTATTTGTTTTACAAAATGATGAGAGAAAAAAAAGTTCAGAAGTTCTAATAATTTTAATTAATTTTACTGTTTTACAAAATTATTTTAAAAATGTTTTTTTTTTCAAAAAAAAAAAAAACATTTCAATGAAAAATTTCAAATATAATGCTAGGCTGTGTATGATTTACATTGTCTTGGCTATATTCATCGTGATATAAAGCCAGAAAATGTTGGACTTTATAATGATAACATTCTTGTCTTGTATGATCTTGGATTAGCACGATTTTATACAAATCAAAATGGACAAGTACGAGAATCACGATGCTTATGTGGTATGCGTGGTACCGATGAATGGGCTAGTTTATCAGCTGAATTAGGAAGAGATCAGGTATACAAAAAATAAAAATTATTATATAATTTTTATCATACTAAATATTATTTGAGATTAATTAATATTGTTAATTTAAAAAAAAAAAAAAAAAATGCTATCAGATTGATTACTTTCTAATTTTTTCTTCTTTACTAATTTCAAAAAAAAAAGATTAAAAATGTAAAATTATCACTCATTTTTTTTTTTCTTCTTAATACTCTTTCTTATTATCATTGATAGGGACGAATTGATGATCTTTGGGGATGGTTTTATGTTCTCATCGAATGGATCAATTGCGCTTCTAAATATCCTCTTTGTTGGGCACCTTTTGATGATTATCCTGATTTACGTCATCTTTGTAAATCATCAATATTTCCTGCAAAATATGTTCTTCGAAATTGTCCACCAGAATTTTTCAAAATACAAGTTAGTTGCTAGCATCGTGCTTGAAAAAAACATTAAAGCTATATTATGTGACATAATTATATCTCTCACCAAAAAAAAAAAAAAAAAAAAAAAGAATTTACTAAAATATTAGGAAGATTTTAAATATAATTGCAATTTTATTTCTGAAAAATTGATCGCTTATCAAAAATTTCCATTTGTTGTTTAGAATTTTTTTCGTGCATATTTATTTATAATTATAATAATAAAAATTGCATACTAATTTATAATTAATTCTTTTTTTTTTTTTTTTTATATACAATTTTTTCTTGCATATTTATTTTATATTTATTTGCAAAATTGCTGATGTTAAAATAGTCAAAAGAATATGAAATTTTAAAATTTCAGCTTAATATTTAAATGATTCAATATAGAAATATTTCAGTGTTATTTACGATGTTTAAATCGTGATGATTCACCGAACTATTTCTATTTGGCTACATTATTAGATGATGTTAAAAAGAGAGCAAATGGTGCAAACCCTGTAAAATTTTTACAACAATCATCAAATATTGATATTGAACGAGCTGAACGTTTGTCACAATTAGAGCTTGAATATTTTTAATACGATATATGGAAAAAAAAAAAACTTTTAATTTAATCATATGTTAAAAAAAAAAAAAAAAAAAAAAAAAGAAAGCTCAGAAACAAAAAAAATATATATATGAAATTTTGAAGTAGCAAAATTTTTTTCACACATCCATTACAACACAAATATCAAATGCTAACAAAATTACCCCTTTCCTCATTTTTAACCCATAATTCTGGATTGATCAAACTTTCGATTTCATCGTCTGCGTAATTACCTAAAATAAACAAAATGGTCAAAGATTCAAATAATTACTAAAAATTAATGAAGTTTTCCGATTTTTTCAATAATTGATTTTATCTAATTTCATCTGTCATCTCTAATGATAAATATTACATATACTCTTATCTTCTTGTTCTTTTTTCTCCTTTTTTTTTTAGAAACAGATCAAAAATGAATGATATTCCTATTCGTTTTCTCTTTCTCATTTCCATATGAACAAATCATAATGTCAACAAAATGATTATACAATAATAAATAAAATCAAAATTAAACATTAACAATTGTATTTATTTTTTAATATTATTTGCAATTATTTGACTGATACTAATATGAACATATAAAATTTAAAATTTAAATCAAAATTTAAAAATCAACCTCGACTTCTACGTGGAAAACATTTGTCTGTAATATGATGCAAATCACTAGCATATTGCATACGATGATCTTCTATAAGACTTTCATCACCATCATGACATGCTTTAACATGCTTAATTACATCCGATTTAGTGATTGTTGTCCACGTTTTTTTACATTCACGACAAAAGAACATCGGTAGACGCACGTGTCTTTAAAAGTTAATAAATGACGAACAATTTTTCTTTTTTTTAAAAAAAAAGAAGATAATAAATGGTCATTTTTGTATATAAATACTCATTTTTAGTCGTATATATAAATTAATTAGATCAAATCATTTTTCATTTTTTTTCAAAAAAAAGTTATTCATATCATTGAAATTATATTACTGTTCATTTTAATAGCATTTATTTTTTCTAAAAGTGTATATATATATATATATATATATATATATATATATATATATATATATATATTAAATTTAATAAATAATGACCTCGTTTTGTCAAAGTTTCTTTTACTTTTTTTGAAATATAGTAAAATATTGGTTAGCTTAGGAAATTACTTGGAGTTAGCATGATAGATAAGTGATGAACGTTGACCAGTAACTTGAAGACCACAAATATTACAAATTCGAGGTGGTCTTGTTCGTTTCTTTCCTTGCTGCGTCAATAAATCATTATTAGCTGTTAAGCTATTTGATGGATCAACAACATCGGTTGGTTCACAACCTGTTGTTACACTGTTACCAACATCATTTCGATATAAATCACCCAAAATATTCACTAAAAAATATTTTGATTGCGATTATAATAAATAGATTTGAAAAATATATATATAAAAAAAAAAATGGCTGAAATTAAAAATTAATTCAAAAAATAATAATAATATCATTTCAAAACAAAACAAAAAATTAATTGCTTACCGATATTTATTTGATCTGAGTCCTGCTGCAATACCGAACAGTGGAATGTAGCTGGTTGTGAATCTGATTCCTTTTCCAAAGTGCTATCTTCTGGCTCAACTTCGCTGCCCTAAATTTTCTTTTAATGTCAAAAATCTCAATCTAAGTTAAGATTAGAAAGAATTAAAGCTATATTTTGATTATTTAAGCTTAATTATGAATAAAATTTTTGTAAGAATTTAAATTTATGCGAATGTTTTAACTTTAATAAATGTATTTTTGCGATATTAACATGAAATGATACTTTAGCACTTTCGATTTTTGCTTCTTTTTCGGTTTCAGTCATACGTGTCAATTCATCGGAATCCACCGGAACAGGACACAGTTCTCCGGAACTAAGCAATGATGAATAGTCCGCTATTCTTAAAATTTTGAAACTAACAAATTAAAAGATCAACAAGCAATAGATGAAAAATAAATTTTGCATTAGAAACAATACTGCAAATGAAACAACAGAAGGAAAAAAAAAAAAAACAACAACAACAAATTAAGCAAATATGTAAACAAACTTTCTTCGTTTGTAAGTTCCAAACGGAATTTTTGATACAGTAACAGAATGATGTAACATTTCTCTGATTTTCTCACGTTTACGATGGAAATCTGGTGTAACTTTATATTTCACCTAAAAGAAATATATAAAATAAAATTTCAATTCATCTGTATTTATTTATATTACAAAGAGAATCAGAAAAAAAAAAAAAAAATCTCATAATTTTATGCACCATAAGTTGGAATATTTCACAAAAAATTTATGTATAAATAGACTTGATATAAGACTATGGAAAATTATGTCATTAATGATAAATAATCGAATAAAAAAAAAAAATAAAAGGCTCTTTAGCTTTATTCAAAATCCTATTCATCAAAGGATAGTTCAAAAAGATTGAAGATGAAAAGAAATGATGTTGAATTTATCAGAAGCATCACCAAATAATCCATTGATAAGTACTCTCACATTTATGCAATTTTTTTTCTGCTTTTTTTTTTGTTTTTTGTTTTTTTTTTTTTTTTTTTTTTTTAAATTTATGACATATTTAGTTGAGAGTTATTTTAGCTGAATATTCTATTTATCGTTATAAACATTAAAAAAAAAAAAAAGAAAAAAACAAACAAAGTAATTTATTTCAATGCATAATCTGTTTAGTTTAATTTTAAACTTTTAAAAACATAATTAATATTAGTCATTGATAAATTCTATGATAAATAAATAAATGATAAACTAAAAAAAAAAACAAAAAACAAAACAAACATAAAATTCTTTTAATCCATGATCCGTCGTATAATGACTAATTAGAGCAAATTCGGTGGGAAATTTTGAAAAACGACATCGTTCACATTCATATGGTATATGAATGATATGATCAGATGCAATATGTATTTCTAATTCTTCCACAGTTTCATATGTTGGCGCTTGTAATGGACAAACAACACAACGAAACATTTCGTATTCTGGAACAAAAAAAAAAAAAAAAAAACTCAAAAAATTATTTTAAAAAAAAAAAAAAAAAGAATTAACTCAATCAATGTACTTTAAAATTTTATGTTGGATAAGATCAAATAATCAATCTCACTAATTAATATCATCAATAATCAGTATTAAACTTTCAATAATTAATTACTAATATCAAATGAACATTATCAAATAAATATTTATTTGATCTTTCTCCCATGAAAAGATTTTTAAACAATTAAATATACAATTATAGCACGCTAATAAAATAATATATGTAATAGTATTAGAAAAAAAAAAGAAATCTATATAGAGTAATTAAAATAATAATTTATTGAATCATTTATTAATTGATCAAAAAGTGATAGCTTAATAAATGATAAGCGATAAGGAAAATTGATGAAAATAATGAATGGAAAAAGTTGAATAAAATGAGCAATTATAGAAAGCTAAACTAAATATAATACCATTGAATCGATGATAGAAAGAGGAATGATCAAAAACAAATATTACTTTGGCAAAAAAAAAAAAAAATCCCAAATGCTTATTTTCTGTTGTAAAATAATCGATATATTATATATATAGGTAATGAAAATTGCAGTTTTTCATATGAAAAAGAAAAAGAATGAAAAATATTTAAAATTAAGTGCGAAATAATGAATAGCAATAACAGTAGTATGAGTTAATAAATAATAATAATAATGATAACGATAATAATATTCAATAATAATAATAATAATAATAATAATAATAATAATAATAATAATAATAATAATAATAATAATAAAACAAACAATAATAAATAATCACTAATAATAATAAATAATAATAATATAATAAATAATAATAATAAATAAGAATAATAAAAGCAATAAATAAAAATAATAAAATAATAAATAATAATGATAATAATAATAAATAGTAATAATAAAATAATAAATAATAATAAAAACAATAAATAAGAATAATAATACTAAAAAATAATAAATAATCATAAAGGGAATAAATAATAATAATGGCATTGGTAGCACCGGTATCACTGGCTCACCGGTAGCACTGGTAGCACCGGTAGCACTGGTAGTACCGCTAGTGATGGTAGTAGTGGTGGTGGTAATAGTCGTAGTAATAATAGTTGTGTTGTGGTTTTGGTTGATGCTACTCGGAGCGTTGCTGAATGATGTTAGTCCTTTCCTTTCATTTCATTTCATTTCATTCCATTTCCTTCTCGTTCCTTTCCTTTCCTTTCCATTCCTTTCCTCTCCTTTTCTCTCTTTCTCTCTCCTTTTCCTCTCCTCTTCTCTTCCCCTTTCTTTTTCCATTCCTTTTTCATTCCTTTTCTTTTCCATCCTTTTATTTCCTTCACATTCATTATAATTCAATTCATCCATTCATTCTTTTCTCTGAGGAGAGATACAGACAAAGATAGAGGAAAAGGAGGAGGAAGAAAGAAGATAATGAGAAAGGAAGAAACATAGATGAAAAAGAGGAAGAATGAAGAGAATGAATGACATATAGAAATTTGAATCGATCGATTTTGTGAAATTGTTATTGTTAATCACAATTCTTTCCTTTTTATAATAAAAAAAAAAGAAAGGAAAGGAAAGGAAGCAATGAGCATGAAAATGAGAGACAGAAGGAAAGAAAAGATTTTTTTTTTTTGAGATGAAAAAAAGAGAGGAAAAAAGAAGAAAAGGAAGAATATGGGACATATTAGATGACAATGATAACAACAACGCGACAAAATGACAATTTTCAGGGATTATTTAACTAAACAAAAAAAAAAGTACCGGTATTTTTTGAAATTAGACGAAAAGGAAGAAAGAGGAAAAGAAAAAAAGAGCAAATGATTAGGTTAATGGAACATTAACAATTTATATTAGAGGATGATTTATTACTATGGGAAATAATTTGTTTTTTTATTTATATATTATGTCGTAGTATTTATTATTATTATTATTTTCTTTACAAATGTTTCATTAAATTGTTATTAAATTCAAAACATCCTTTTCTTTTTTTGTTTACATTATCATATCTTATACTTAATATTTAGCTAAAATTAAATTTTGCAAACAATTTCTTTTCCTCATCTTTTATCTCTCTCTCTCTCTCTCTTTTTCTCTCCCCCTTTCTTTTTCTTTTTCTTTTTGTCTAACAGATTAAATTCAATCAAATTTAGCTGATAGCTTTGCATCAGTAAATGAATACCGGAAATACGGAATAAATAGCAGGAAAAAAAAATATATATATATACATATAATTCATTTAATGAATGAAAAATTTAAATGTGATATTATCAGAGAATTATCATATGAATATTTATTTCGAATTCAAATATTTGTATATCTTTCTCATAATAAATCTATTATTAGTTGTTTTGAGTTAAAATTTTAATTATTCCCTGCTGAAAATCTTTTTATCTCACCGATATTTCCTTATCATATCTGGAGATCTTTAATGCAAAATGTTATCATTTCGTTATCATCTTTCAGTATCTGTAATATCTCTCATATTATTACCTTTATAATGACTAATGCTTCTTGCTTCAAATTTCAGTATTACTTTTGAATTTCTCTTTTAATATTTGATGATATCATTCATCCCTTTAGCCAATCTGCTTTTGTTTCTGTCTTTTTCTTTTCTCTCTCTCTCTCTCTCTCTCTCTCTCTCTCTCTCTCTCTCCCTCCCTCGTTTCATCTATTTTAATATTCATTTAATTAACACTTCCTATTCTGTAGAATTATTGACTATCATTGATCATTTATGCTTACAAGTAATTATTAAATCTAAATTATTGTGGCAATTTTTGAAATGTTGCAAATTTGTCACAATTATTACTAAACTACCATTTATCAATTTTTATTGATTAAAATTTTAACAATTTTTTTATAAAATAAGCGATGAAAAGACTTCAATTAAAAAAAATAAATTATAAAATGGCTAAAATGTACAGTTAGAAATGATGATAATTTCTTATCACAAATTCACTGCAATATAATTATTATCATTTAAAAAATATATGTTGCTAATTTAAATGGAATAATTAGTTTAATGAAATGCCTATTTTTCAGAAAGTTCCCTCATCACAAATTATAATAACAGTAGTAATAATAACAATAATACAAAAATATATATCATTAATTAACTGTTATTAACAATAATAATAATAAGTAATAACAATGACAACATTAATAATAATTAATAATAATAGTATAATAATAGTAACAATAAATAATAATAATAATAGTAATAATAATAATAATATTAGTATTAATAACAACAATAATAATAATTAATAACAATGACGATAATAAATAATAATAATAACAATGAATAATGGTAAATAATAATAATAACAATGATAATATTAACAATAAATAAAAGTTGTAAACAATAATAACGATAAAACCAATCAAAAAAAATGCAATTTTTCCGAAAATAATTTTGCCCGGAACTCAAAATACCAGGATGCATTAAACCGGTTTTTTCTTATTTCTTTTCTTTTTTCGCATTTCAGGTAAGTTACCAGTAATATGTGCATGCTGTCACATTCATCTTCTCTTGCTTTTATAGATTTGATTTCCAATCTTTCAATCTTAAATTTTGCAACACATTGCATTTTTTAAAAGAAGTTTGAAAAAAAAAAATAAAGGGAAATATATTTATATTTCTTTTTTCCATAAGTCTTTGATACTATTTTTCACGTCCTTTATATGACTAATTTTAATTTTGCAATATATGTTAATCGGTTATTGAAAAGGAATGTTGGTAGAAATAATGATAATTTCTTATTGCTATTTTGATTGTTTGTTATTATCATTTTATCAGAATATGTTTTTGGTTTATTTAATTGTTTTAAGAAATGTTTTGTTCGTTTATCATTTAAGATTCAAATATGTTTAGGATTCAAATATTTTAATGCCGAAACGGATTGATAAGTTAATAGGATTGATAACTCACCAAGGTGATGATGGGTTATTATATGTATTTGTTCCAGGTTTCTTTTTTCTTCTTATCATCGTCTTTTTCACGTATTAGTTTTTCTAACTTTTTTATAAATATTGAAAATTGTTGATAATTTTGAATAAAAGGATAACGAGCTAATTTTTATATAAGAAAAGTTGTTGTTGTTTGGCTAATTAATTGCAGCAAAATTTTTATTACATACTTTTCAATGAAGAAATTTTTTTTAGCAAATATTTTGTTTTTTTTTTTTTTTTTTCTTTATTTGTAGGGAAACATCCTGAGTTGATAATTGATCAAAGCAAAACACTGAATGATGAACAGTGTTTTCGTATTGGTGATTTTATATCATTCATTAATATTAATGATTCCATTACATCACCAATTCGGATAAAAAATTTGTTCGAAACACGTTTTGTAAACAATCGTTTACAGGTATAAGTTATTATCATTACTTATTAAATGCATTTTTTCGTTTAGTTAATTATTTGAGATTTATATTTTTAACATTACTACTAAATGAATTGCAATATTTTTGTCAATATATTTGGAAATTTTTTTGATTATAAATCATTTATAAGTGATGTGTACTTGTGAATTTTTTTCTTTTTTTAGCATATATTGTAACAATTCATTTTGACATAATTTCTTTGATTGTTTCAGGTGAAAGTTCTGGTGGCAGTTCCTCCAGAACATTTCTCTGAACGAGCTAATTTCACCACAGTTACTCCCTCTACTGACAAAATGCTTGCTTGGTCTCCGGACTTTGCATTTATTGGTTGTTCATTTGATGTCGTAAAAAAGCTGCGCAAAAATCAGATGTATAGCGCTTGGATTGAAAGGTATATATGGTTTCGAGATTAATAATATCTTTGTTATTATTTCATGTTCGGAAGATTTGATATGGAATTAACAGATTTATTTTCGAACACTGTAATAAATTATATTTGATTTTTGCTTATGAATTTCATCGCAATTGTCATTTTATTTGGTATTTGTCAAAAAAAGTAAAAAAAAAAAAAGGTCTGCTGTGAAATTTTTGATGAAAATGAAATTGTAGTTTAGTAGTTTTATTTTATCGATTGGTATAACAATACTTATTTTGATTTTTTTCTTTTTTATTCAAAGCCACAAAGGAAAACGCTGAATGTACAAAGAGAAAGAATTCATAGTATTTGCTTACTGCAAATCAAAAAAGAAAAGAAAATGAAATTAGGGTTCAACGATTTCACTTGGTTAGTTATTATTTCGATTAATCTATCTTATTATAGAGTTCCACAAGTGTTCCAAAGTGTTGCTAATATATTCGTATCGTGGCAAATAGTGGACGATATTTTTGATGAATGTTGTGAAGAAGACAAACAACTTATCATGAAAGCGGTTGGTTTGTATTTGTTTAAGTTATTATTATTTATCAATATAATTTTAATTTGCTTTAATTTCTTTTTTTTTTTTAATGTTTTGTTGACAATATCTTGAATGTTATTCTTCTGCATGCCTTTTTTCTATTTAAAATCATGGTTATTTCTTACAATCATCATATATTATCTTACAGTTGTGATATTTAAGTTTAAGTTCAATAAAAATTTATTCTATATTTAGCCATGGAATTGTAAAAATAGCACTCAGCTTTCCAGAATTTTATCTTATTCTGATTGTTCGCAACAAATGAAGCAAAAAGCATCACATACTTCACGTCATTTCGTTGCATCATTGAAAAAAGTTTCCTTCTTTCTTTTTTTTTAAAAAAAAAACTTTAATAATTTTTTGTAGCAATATTTGACAGCTTAATCAGTAAATAATTTTGTGTATGATTTTCGAATAGTACCAATGTTAGTCTGTTTTATTAAACTTTACTACCGTTATGTAACGTTTTTTAGTTGTTTAGTTACAATGGATTAGTTTCGGGATTCTTTATATACTAAATTTAAAATGTAAAAAAAAAAAAAAAAATGAATTATTGCAGTACATTGATAATTACGAAGGCTTAGTGATAGCGGTACATGATTCAAGCGCAAAAGTATGGTCTTTAGCAATACCAGATAGTGAAATTGTGTTTTTTCTGGGTGCTCGTAAAGGGATGAAAGTTGGTGATTGGGTTCGATTTAACTGCACGTAAGTGTATTTGAAATTTGTTTCTCATCTCATTATTACAATATTTTTGTGAATCAGTACGATTTCGATGATTTGTATCTTACGTTTGAACGTTTGAAGGGTATTGAAATGAAATAACTTATATTATTCTAGAAGTTATCAACTAATATAGTGTAAATGATTATTCGTATATCTAGCATATAAGCGGTTTGAATCGTGAATCTCTTCCGGGAGATTGTTACGTAGTATTTGTTTACATGTTATTGTATTGTAATCAGAAAGGAATGAGACATGATGTTTTTTTTTTTCTTTTTTTTGTAATATATTTACGTATAAATATTTATTTTTGTAGTTTAGAATCTTTAATGAAATAAAAGTTGCTTTTCAGACCATCTAGATCTTCTTATCTTGGCTGTCATTTACAAGGGAAGAAATTTGAAATAATTGAACCAATACTTCCGGCAAAAGCCTTCAATAACACAGTTCAGGTTAATTTTACTGTCGAAAAAAAATTTTTTTTTTGCTTTTATTTTATTAATTTTGATTTAAAAATTCTAAATTGTTTACCAAGGATGAAGATTACTAATACGACTTCTCATATTTATTACTTGAATTATTGTTTGCTTCTGATACATTGAATAAATAGTTTGACAACTACCATTCATTGTTAGCTCCTTTTAAAGCCAACAAAAATAATAATAATAATAAAAAAAAAAAACTCTTTTAATAATGGAATATGTTGCTAATGATATTTGATTGCTTAAAACCTTAAAATTTTTGTTAGGTAGAAATTACGACGACTATTGCAATTGATAATTTAAAATATTATCCAACTGGTGAAATAACTCTTGAAACTGAAATACTTGGAGCGGTGGAATTCAGTCCAAATAGATTTCGACAAGATTACTGCAATCGATGCTTATCTTTGTTTATTTGCAAAATAATGGCATCTGAACGAACTAATGCTGTTTGGCATGTATTTGGTGTGGTGAACGAGGTTTGTTCACTTTTTTTTTTTTTTTTAATTTAAACTCTTTTTTTGTTCTTTTTTCTGCTGCTACTATTTGCTTTTCTGTTTTTTGTTATTAAATTTCATAAGCGAGAAAAAAATTTTTTAATTTGATGGGAATTTTTTACTACAAATCAAATTTTGACCATGTATTTTTGCTGTGAATCTTTATCATTCATTGAAGCAATTATTGGTCAGAAAAAAATAACAATCATGTTCTGTTCTGTAAATATTTTATAGTCCAGTAAAGATGCCCACCTTCAGTTATTGGAGTAAGCAAAGTTGTTAGATATTTTTATTGATTACAATAATTTTTTTTTTTTGGTTTTAAAGAGGATATGAAATGAAAATTATCTTGTAAAGTATCTAAAATTTGAAAAGATTGATTAGGAATTGGTAAAGCTTATAATATATACAATTCTGCTAAGTTAAGTTAATTTATAGGGATATGTAGAATTCATGGAACATTCATCTTCGATTGACAATTTTTCATATACAAATGTTAATACTTCTGAGGAATTTGCATCCATAGAAAATGATAGATGCAATGCAAAAGTTGAAATAAATGATAATTGTTATTCCACCGTAAGTTTTTTTTTTTTTTTTTTTTTTTTTTTTTTCCTATTTGTTATTAAACTTTCTTTCAAACAAATATTAAAACATAAAACGATGTTAAAAAATTGACACATTAATACAATGTGTATTGATCTGAAAAATGATAATGACAATTTGTTATTTTGCATTATCTTAGTTTTTTTGATCAAACATTGAAGCATTTGCTGTAAAAGCCGATAATGCTATAATTTTTCTTTTCAGAGATTTCTGTGTTTTATTGATTCTTTAGCACTATCAGTAATCAGTAATCAGTCATCTATTAATCATTTCAAAAATATTAGAAATTTGTTTCTTTTTTTCTCTCTCTATCTTTTTTTAACATCCTTCCATTCCTGATTTTGAAGAGTTGATTTCTTCAAAAGATGTTATTTCAACATTTCATTTCAATTTCATTGTAAATTTTCATTATGATCTATCAGTAATCAGAAATTTCTATTGCATACATTTATTCATTCACTAGCACTATCAATAATCATTTCTCAAATGCTATAGTAAATTATATAGATAGATTTTTATGATAGTAGTTATTGTTTATATGATAATAATATTTTGCATTATCAGTTAACTTTATCATTATGTTTAATTATTGATTTCAGGAAAGTGGACAACAACGATCAGATTTTCCATCCGATTTACCCGGAACTTCTCAGAAGGTAAATTAATTAATTACCCACTCTGCTGACGATGTATTTTCAAATGAAAAAATGTAAAAGTTAATTATTCGTTGCTAACGATATCTTTTCGAAAGAAAAAAGTATGAGAAAGAGAGAGTTAAAAAATTTTTAAATTTTAAATCCCATATCTTATTAGTGTTCCTCAATAATGATTATATTTCAGGAAATTGACGATAGCTTTTATTCGGGTTAGTTTCTTATTCTGCAAAAAAAAAAATCTGTTTAGCCCTGAAAGATGGTTTCTATGTTAGGATAGAAGGCAGGAAAAAAAGGCAACATTTGAAGTGAAATTCATGAAAAGACATTAGTGGGACATTTAAAATTGACATTAACTAATATTTCTTTTTCTTTTTTTTTTTTTTTTTCAATTTTTTCTTTCTATGTATCTAAAGAATTATTTAATGTTTTTTTTTTTCTCTCATATATAAATATGTGGGAGTATTTATATATTAGAAATATTCCTGAATTAAATATAAAATTAATCCTTAGAATTAGTCTTTTAGATTTTTCTTATAATAATGATGCATATGGCAGTTATAATATGGAAAATATGAAAGAGGAAGAAGAATATGATCCATTGAAAGAGCCAGCTTTTGGCACAGTTAAGCCTAATATTCTCCAGTTTAATTCGACAGAATATAGCAATGGCAATGATGAATTTAACATGCGAGGTTTTATTTGTTTGTTTTTTGTTTTTTATTTACAAATTCATACTTTTAATTAATTTGCATTTCAATTCAATTTGTTTAAGTGTTATGATGAATAAAACAATTGTGAATAATCAACTTAAAATAATAGTGAAAGATATTCCGAGATATTGCGTTAAATATTCTTGAATTTTTATATTTTTTTTTTGACAAAATTTAGACAAAATGAAACAAACTTATGCAAATATTTATCTTTCAATAAAAATTTATCACAAAAAGGAAGCTATTGAGTAAATTTCTATCAAGTCGGATTCTTTTTTTTTTTTTTTTTGGAATTTAGATAATTTCTTGAATAGCTCTTTAGATAAATATTCCTTTTAACAGTAATATATTTTATTTACTACTTTTATTATAGATAATCCTCGCACTGAGCTAAATGAGAAAAGTTTTGATGGTGGTGAATCTGAAGAATTAAATAATCAAGCAATAAAATATTGGTTAAAAGCATGGGAAATACCGGAAATTCGTCGACAAATTGAGGAGGCAGATAGAGTGTATTTTTTTCTTTTTATTATAACATCTTAAATTAGCTTAATTAATTAACTTAATTAATCTTTCATATAGCTTAAAAATGCTAATTTTAATTTATAGATTGTACGCAAACATTATGCAAATGATATCGGATCTTAGTGCAAGAAAGACTAGTAAAGATAGCTGGAAGAAGTTCTCTGATCATTGTTAGAGGTAATAGCTTGATTATCATTATTTAAATCTTGATTATTTGTTGAAAAAAAAATATTTTAAACAACTGAACAAAAAGTTAATGATTTTTTCTTTTGAAAGTTTATCTGTTAAATACTACTTAAACCTCTTTTACATCATTATCATCACTTTCATCAACTTAGGCTTATAAAACTTAAATTAGAAATTGATAATAAATTTCATCTGGAATTCACTTTAATTAGCATTATTGATTTTTTTTCTTTTCAATTGTTTTGTTATTTTTTGCTGAATTGGTAAAAAGTTTGTTCATTTTATAGTTTTTTGATGTTATCTGGATAGCATGGCAATCAGGATGTGATGTATCTCAATTCATGAAAGTTTGTAGCATAGCAATTGTTTGTTTTAACTGTTATGAAATTATTTAATTTAATCGAAGTTTTGAAGTTTTGTATTGTTTGTTTATTTATTAAAATTTCTAATAAAAATTCTTATTAATAATAATATATAAATATTATGATATTTATATTTATTATGCATTTTTTTTTCTTTCTTGCTTTCTTTGTTTGAGTTCTGAAATCTCTGATGTTTTTCAAGTAAATTAACTCTAGCAGTTAAGTAACTGTGCAATGAATACATATAAAATTATTAGCAAAGAACAAGGAGCAATAGGATAATTCTGTTTAAACATAAGAAAACATTATGGAAATATAATGTTATGTAAACAAAATAATTGTGTAAGAAGAAAATTTGAATTTATATTTCTTCATTTTTTTCCTCTTAACGACCAAATCTGAAATACGCTTAAATATATTAGTCAAAATAATATAAAAAATATCTAAAAGAGATTAATTTCATCAAAATGATTCATTCTTAGTTAGCAAAATTTTGTTTTCTTTTTTTTTTAAACGAAGTGAAAAAAAAAAAAAGTGCCATTTTTAAAATAGAACTTTATAGGTAAACATTTTGATATTTTGCTGAATATTTACAAAAAGGTAATGGATTCGATAATAATTATTATAAGATTTTTTTATCATGATAAGGTAATAATGATTATATGATTTTCATAGATTAATTTTATTTTATTTTATTAAATTTTATTTTTTTTTTATTTTTTCATAAATTTTATTTTATTATTAAATATTAAATATTACTTTTCATTATTACAATAAAATATATCGTATTAAAGATGAAAATAATGAAAAGAGAACTGAGAGAAAATTAATTCTTTCTCAGTAATTTATTTTTTAAACTTTAAAAAAAAAAAAAAAGAAAAGAAAGAAAGAAAAATTTTTCATCCAATTTCATTTAGCTAAATTTTTCTCAAATATTCTTCTCACAGTTTCAAATCTTTTCTTATAATAATTTAAAAGCAATACCGCATATATGCTGATTTTCTTTTAACATAATCATTGAAATCTACATAACGTTTTCCAAATCTAAAATTTTTGCTGCTAATAAATTAGGAAATGCTAACAAAAATTAATTTTAATTTTAAAATTTAAACAAACAAAGAGAATAAAATTTAAAAAATAAAATTAAAAAAAAGAAAAGAAAACCTCATATATGCACTCTTTCGCTTCTCACTCAAATGTGGTTCAGTTTCTAGAATAGCAGGATATGATCGTCCGAAGCGCATATAACTTGACTTTCGTTTATCCATAGCTTGCTCTAAAAATTTAATCATTAATTAATTAACTAATTAATAATTGGGGGAAAATTTTTTGTTTTTTTTTTTTTAAATCGATAATTATTTTTTATTAAAAAATGAAAATTAAATCAGTTCTCTCTAAAAATTTATCGTTCATTAATTAATAATTTGGATGATTCTACAATTAAAAAAAAAAAAAGAAATAAACTACGCTACTCTTTTTTCTTTTTTTTTTATTATTAAAATGAAAAAAGAAAAGTAAAAATTAACCAGCACAAATATTAAAAGTTGGATTAAGACTGCACAATGTTCGAATTTCTCGATCAACATTCTCGGGATCATTTTCAAACATTTCTAAACATTTCACTACTTCCACACCACCATAAATTATCATCATTATTACTGTTAATAATGCTGGTACAGATGGCATTTGATTTTTTAGCATGATAATATGATTTTGTTGTACTGCTAAAAAAGAAAAATTAATTTTTAAATTAAAATATGGAATAATTTTTAAAACAAAAAGAAAAAAAACTTTTTAATGAAATACAATTAAAAGAAAAACGAATTAAAATTTAATTACTACTAAAAATATAATATGATACTAAAAAAAAAAAAAAAAAAAAAAACGAAGGAAAGGAAAGGAAAAAATATATTTATGCTTAATACTTAACTGATATAATTAATAAAAACTTTTTAATGAAATATAAGCAAAAATAAACAAATTAAAATTTGTTTATTAACATAATACTTGAGAAAAAACGAAGGAAAGCGAAAAAAAAAAAAAGATATATATTTATTTCTAATATTTAACTGATATAATAAATAAAAACTTTTTAGTCAAACATAAACAAAAAATAAATAAATAAATAAAAAGCAAATTAAAAAAACGAAAAAAAAAAAAAAAACTATAATATAAATAAAAGCATAAAGCAACATTGAATAATTACATTTTAAAATGAATTGAATTGCGATAACAATCATAATTAAAAGTCTAACTTAAACCATTAACACATTCTTAATTAAATTTCTATTCATTCCAAACAATAAAATGTGAGAGAAACGAAGAAAGAATGAAATTAAAATGAATTGTTTATTTAGCAAAAACTCAATTTAACGAATAGTTTAATTTCAGTCTTATAAAGAAGACTAAAACAAAATCAAAAAGTAAACTTTTGAAAATAACAAATGCATTAAGATGAATAAAATTTATTTTTTTCACAAAGGAAAATGAAAAATAATTAATAATAAATCATAGATCATTAATTAATTTTATATTTTTTTTTTTTTTAATGAAATTGTATTAAAACATAAAGTTTGAAAGTGAAATTTTTCATCAATTTCTTTTTTTTTTGAAAAAAAAAAAGAAAAATGGAGTGAAAGAAAAAAAAAGTGAAAAATGAACTGAAATTTATGATTTAAAAAAAGAAGAATGAAAAAAAAAAAAAAAATGATAAAAAAAAATTTAAACGATGAATAATTATGATTCTAAAATTAAAAGAAATTAAAAAAACAAAAAATTCAAATAAAAACAAAAAAGTATTATTTATTGAAAATGTAAATATTATCATAACAAATTTTAATTTGCAATTGAAATTTAAAATAGTTTTTAAATTGTATTTTATTTTTGTAAGAAATTAATTTCAAATTTTAGTAATTATGACAAAATATAAATATTATTGTCAAAAATTAAAAGGAAAAAAAATATAGTAAATTTTCCTTTTTTTTTTTTTCAATTTTCATTTTATTTTCTCGATTTACTCTACTTTTATCAGCAATCTTCGTTTTAATATTTATTTTAATATCATAATATTTAGTAAAATATCTTTTGATTAAATTTTTTCATTCATTTTCTAATTTTGGTATTTGAGAAATACTGAAATTAATGAAAAAACCTGAAATTACCTATTAATTTTTAATTCATAAAATTAGAAAAAAAAAAAGGAAAAATGATAAATTTTATAATATTTTCATAATTTACTTTATAAATCCTAAAAATAATTTCAACTTAAGCTGAAATGATTAAATTCAAAATTTAAAATATTTTAGAAAAAATTTTTTTTTAAATCTTTTTTTTTTTTAATAGAATGAAAAGTGAATTTGTGCTTTTTAATAATAGTAAAGTGTTAAGTAATTTCTTCGGCGAACTAATTGTGAATGATAGTTTTATTATAATAAATTTAGTAATTAATTATTCTTTTCGAATTAATTTATGATAAAATACACTTTTCCATTTCCATTTTCATTTCCATTTCCATTTCCGTTCATTCATTCGTTCCACTTTATTTATTTTTTACACAAACTCTAAATAAACAATTAACTCTATGCAATTTATTTATTACTTTTTTCTCATACCCTTAATTCTTGATTATAAGACTAAAATTAAAACTTTTCACTTTGTGCTGTTTTCATAGCCAAATAAATTTAAGTATTACTTTAATATAATATTAAACAACAAAATATTTGAAAACTTTTCACAAATTATTAAGATTTTTTCTTATCATTTTTTGAAAAAAAAAGACTGAAAAGATTTTTTTTTAATATTTTCTCATTAAAAAAAAAAGAAAAAAAAAGACTGATTGAAGAGATTTTTTTTTTTGAATAGAAAATTTTATTTTGCTTCAAAATGTTACAACTTTATATTAAAAAGTAAGCAATAAATGTTGCCATTGAAGAAGTAAAAAGTAATAAAACAAATAATTATTTAAATTCTTTTTAATAGTATCATTTCAAATTTGAAAAATTTGAATGAGTAAAAAATGAAAAACGATATTTAATTTTTTTTTTTTTTTTGAAACCGGAAGAAATTAAAATAAGAAAAAAGATTGAATAATTATAGCTATAAATAATTTAAATATGAGTCTTTTTTTTTTTTTTAATAAGAAGTTGAACTGATATTCTAAAATTGAAATTCTAATTTGTTTTTGATATGAAATTGAAGTATCATTTTAAAATTGAAAATTTGACTTTTCTCTTAAATATAATTGAATTTGGTTATATTATTTAGTATTATTTATCAGTTATAAAAATATTAATTTTAAGCTTTTTTTTTGAAATATTATAAGCTTTTAAACATTTCTGATAATTTATGATATTTCTTTGGTAAATAAATTTTTGTCTTAATTCTAATTTTGAAAATTTCATTTGATAAATGATTAATTATTTATAAAAATGCAATATTTTTAGTTTATTTGAATTGTTTGTTTTAATAATTTTTTACTATGTTTTCAATAATTTTTAAATGATTACAATTAATTTTATCATAATTAATTGATAGACTGATTATTGATTGATTAGATTGATAAGATCATAATTCTAATGAAACATTCTGGAAAAATATGGAAGAATAAAAGTAAACAAATGAATAAATAAAAGAAAAAAGACATTCCATCATTCATTTTATATGTGTTTAGAAATTTATTTATTTTCAATTTCATTTCACAAATTTCTTCCTTACACGTGCTTACACGTGTTACGTGTAATTCGTAAGTAACTTTCTAAAGTAATTTGCAAAGTAATTTCACATATGATATAAAAATATTAATTAAGTAAATATTTTATTACTTATTTCTCGGCTATTTTGTCCTCATCTAAACAATTTCAAGAATTTAACATTTTTAAATTTCAGGAATTAATTTTAAAGCATCAACTTGGATTATTCGTAATCTCGAATTTTTGAATGATTTTATTTCCATTTAAACCTGAAAAACACTTTTGAATGATTTTATTTTCGCTCCTCAAAAGTATTTTAGGATAGTTTTACTATTAATCCTGAAATAAAAAAAAAAAAAAAAAAAGAAGAAAACTTTTTAATAATTTTAGTGAAAAATAATTCTAGAAAAGTATTTTATAATAATTAAAACTTTCAGTTATGAAAAATATTCCTGAAATACTTTTATTTATAATCCTGAAAAAAAATTTTAAAAATGAATTTTGTTCCAAACCTGAAAAGTATTTTCGGATTTATAATATAATTTTATAATTATATCAAATATTAGCTCAAAAAAATAAAAATAAAAAAAAGAAAAGAGTAAAATGTTCACTCAGTAAACAGTCACAATGCTAAAATTATTTAAAGCTAAAGGTTTTTAAAACTTTCTTAAATTTAAATATCTCTCCTACCACTTTCTCTCTCTCTCTCTCCTTTCTCTCTCTCTCCCTCTCTCTTTCTTCTTCTCTCTTTAAAAATTAAAAGAAAAAAGTGTTAGTGTAATATATTTTGAGTGAAACAAAATTAATGCTAATAAATTTAAATTGTTCATTAAAATCTAAAAATTAAGAAACACTCATAAATTTTCAAAAAAGAAAAAATTAAAATTTTATTTAATAAAAGAAAGAATAATTTATTGCTTAGAATGTAATTTAGTTTTCGAATAATAAATGAAAAGTAATAATCGAACAAATTTATCAATGAAATTGTAATTGTTAAAAGATATAAATCACAATGAATTATGAAAAATAATAATTAAGCAATTTCTTTTAGCAATAATTCCGGAATTTCTATACCGGAATATTGTAGTATTTAATTTTTCCAAAAAATCAAAACAAAGTTATCAGCGAAATTGTAATTGTTAAATGATATAAATGAAAAAGAATTATGAAAAATAATAATTAAGCAATTTCTTTTAACAGTAATTCCGGAATTTCTGATATCAAATTACGGTTACCGAAAAAGAAAAGCGATAGATGAGAGAAAAATATTTGTATAAAACTATCTAAAATAGCTAAACTAACCGGAAATGCTATAACGGAATATCTGAAGAATTTCATCAGTGTTAATGGTATTTAATAGGTTTATTATAAAGTGAAAATGGCGGTAGATGACGATAAGAGGTGAATGTCCAATTGCGCATAATGCTTTATGACGCATGAAAAATTGTCTTTTACTTTTTTTTTTTTTTTTTTCAAATAGAACAAAAACAAAATATTGTCCATTATAAAAATTATCATTTCATTTATTATTTAAGTAATACTTACTTATATTTATGATTGGTTAGGTTAATTTCTAAGTATGTTACATCATTGACAATTGAATATTAACAGAGTAAAGTAAGCTTTCAATTTAAATTAAAAAAAAAAATTTTGTCAACCATTTAATAATAATAATAAAAGAAAAACAAAAAAAAAAAAGAAAGCGAAAGTAATGAAATTATTGCATTTATATTTTTTTAAATTTTGTTTTTTTTTATTTTATTCAAATTCAAAATTTTTATGCTACAAATAAGATTATTGCATAATTAGAAAGGAAAAAGAAGAGAGAGAGAGAGAGAGAGAAGAATTGTTAATTAAATTTAGAAATAAAAAAAAAAAAGAAAAAATTTGTTTTCCTTTTTATTTTTTTATTTTTTGGAAAAAAATTAGGAAATGAAAAAATATTTTTTGTAAAAATTTCGTATTAATTTTTATTAGTAAATGGTTAAAATATATTATTATTATTTTATAAAATAATTACCTTTTTTTTTTTAATAAATTATACTAAAAATTAAATAAAACTGTTTTGAATTTTTGTCCTTTTCCTTTTTTCTTTCTTTTTTAGCTATAAAACTTGAAAATATATAAATTTTACGTAATTTTTGTATAAATTGCGTTTACGTATTATAAACATTTCTTTTTCCAACTATGCGTCTTAAATTTAAGCGTATATTGAAACATCGTTAAATTCATACTTACGTACAAGTATTCATGAATTAATATTCATACACGTACGCTTTCAAATTCATAAATATGAAAGTGTACGTAAAAATTGTCAAGTACATACGGAAGCATTTCTAAACTCTCATACGATAAAAGCGTATCTTTAGAATCACGTACGCTTATGCACAAGTATTTGTGAATTAACATTTATACACGTACGCTTTCAAATTCATAAATATGAAAGTGTATGTTTTAGATTCACACACGTGAACATACACTTTTGGATTTGCATATGTGAGCGCTTAGTCGTAGATTTACATAAATGCATCTGTTTCTTTAAACTTAAATCCATAAACCTACGTGTCAAATACACTTATTTTACGTGCTGGAAACCTACGTATCAAATATACTCATTTCACGTGCTACTCATTTCACGTGCTAGAAATTAATTTCATACAAAAATTAACTTATCAGTATGAATTCATGAAAGCTTTTTGACGAATTATTAAATATGAATTTTTTCACGGTAATTAAATTATATTATTACTTTGATAATTTTAGGTTAAAGGTAATTTGTTGTATTTTGAATTAGTCATTCACAAATATTTTCTATTTCATTTTAATAATATTTTTCGAGTAAAAATTTAAATTTTCTAAAATGTAAAATAGTAAATATTTACTTATAAATTATTTTTGAACTTTAATTTCTATTTTATTTGTATTTATTGTTTGTTTATTAATTGAAATCAAATTTGATTAAATGCAATTTTTTTTTTTGATGTTATTTTGAGAAATTAATTTTAGCTTACGCACGGATTTGTTTTTTAATTTATCTTTTTAGCTAATTAAAATTTTTTTTACTTTTTTAAAGCTAATTTCAATGAGTAAATAAAATTTGAAAATTGATGAAAAAACTACAAAATAAAATTTATTGCTGAAATTTTTCTAAGATAAAATAACTTTACCATTTCATTTTTATTTTTTTTATTTTTTTAATTTTTATTTGCCCTATTAATTTATCAAAAAATGTGAAATTATTTTAGAATATTGCTCATACATATATATCATTCTGAAAATTTAATTTAAAATGGTTAACTCAAAAATTTTCATTTCAAATAGATTAATCCTAAAATTTTGATAAATCATTTGAAAATTTCCACTTCAAATGAATTCAAATAGATTTAATCTGAGAATTTAATTTTAAATGAATCAAAAAAATTTTTACTTTCTTTGTTTATTTTTTTTTTTAAGAAAATTTAAAGAAAAAAAAGTGAAAGCATTGAGATTTTAGAGTAATAATAATTAAGAAATTATCATTTCATTTTCTTTTATAATTATTTTCTTTTCTTTTTTAGTTTTATTTTTTTTTTTTTAAATTTTTATTTTTCTTCGTTTTTATTAAAATAAGTAAGAATTAAGCAAAAAATTTTTTGATTTTATTAGAAAATAAAATAGAAAGAAAAAAAATGAGAAATTTGAATAAAATATTTTGTTTTGTTTTAAAATAAAATTTGAAATATTTCCTAAATAACATTTTTTTTTTTTTTTTTTTTTGTGATATAATGCAATTTGTTATTGTCAACAAAAACAGAAATAAAAAATTAGCTAAAAGCTTTTTTTTCAAAAATAAAAAATTAATGATCTAAAATTATTATTAATTTATAAAAAATATAAAATAGCAAAAAAGAAAATTGAAATTGCATTAATTACACAAATTTTATAAAAATTTTATTAATTATCTGATAATAATTAACGATTATTTTTAATATTTTTATTTCTATTAGCCATATTAGCTAATTTTTATTAGATTATCATCCATCAGAGTGAAAATTATGATAAGTGTTATGATATTATCATGAAATTATCAGTAAGTATATTATCAGTAGGTGTAATGAATTTTAAATAATAACCTAAATAATTGTGATAAAAAAAGATCAAATAAAATAAAGAATATAATTGAAATAATAACATCTATTTTAATTTAATTTAATAATTGTACTGGAATTAATACTTAATATAATGCTTAATAAAATTAAAATATTCTGCTTAATTAATTTCAAGAAATTAAATAAATTTTTTTTAGCAAAAAAAAAAAATTAAAAAGAAACCGAATATAAAATTGCTATAAAAAAAACCTTAAAGGACTTTTTTTTATATTAATTCTTTCCATTTTTTTAATTGTATGTCATAAAATGCTGAAATGATAAAATAAGTTTTATAATTTGAAAAAAAAAAAAGCGAATAAGAATTAAAAATTATTTCTCATACATTTGCACTATAATTAATTGAATTACGAATTTAATTTGTAATAGGAAATTATAAAATAAAAATGTAAAATGAATTACTTATTAAATAAGTGTAAATAAAATTGGCTAATTATCATTTTAATGAGGTATAAGTAAAACGAAAGTAAAAAAAAAGCTTAATTTAATATTATCAATTCATAATCATAATACCATTTTGCTGTTACAATATTATAATTTTGGATTCAGAAAATTTTACAAAAAATTATAAAACTTTTAAATTTAGTACACTGTTTATTTGTTTTTGTTTGAATTGAGTAAAATTTAATTTAAATTTTTTAAGAAACTTTGCAGTTCCTTTATTTAATAATAATAATAGTAATAGTAATAGTGATAACAATGATAATAATAATAATAGTATTTACTATTAATAAATGTTAATAGAAATTTGAATTATGATAATAATAAAAGTATCACAATTGTAAAAATATATGAAAATGATAAAATTTAAATTTAATTTTTCTTAAGAATTCTCACAATTCTTTTATCTAATAATAATAATAATAATAATAATAATAATAATAATAATAATAATAATAATAATAATAATAATAATAATAATAATAATAATAGTATTAATAATGACAACAATAACAATAAAATAATAATAAAGATATCACAAATGTAAAACTATATTAGAGTGATAAAATTCAATTTGAATTTTTAAAGAAATTTTGTAATTTCTTTATTCAATAACAATAACAATAAAACAATAATAATAATTTGTATTAACATTAAGAAATGCTAATACAAATTTGAATTATAATAATAACAATAATAATATAAAATGATATCACAAATGTAAAAAAAAGTGTGAGAGAATGATGAAAAAAAAAAAAAATGGAAGAAAGAAGGAAAGGAAAGTAATCAATAAATTAAATTAAATTAAATGCAAATGGAATTGAAATACGTTTTAGCAAATGGAAAATGTAATCTTTCAGTGATGCATAATAATTAGTATTTGATGTCAGATCGAAGTTAAAATTTTAAAACAAATATTTTTTCTCTTTTGTAAATAACATAGGAAAAAATAGCAATTCAAAAAAGAGTAATAATAATTAAAAAATATAAAATGAATAAATCTTTTTTTTTTTTTTTTTTTTTTTGTATGCAAAATATATTTTTAAATAATAGTATACTTGTTTAATTTATATTTAAAATTAAAATTTGAACAGGAAAAATATAAGTCTAACAAACATTTTGCCTAAAAAAAAAATTATATTTCAGGAATAATTAATTATGTTTAAATAGGTTTATTAGTAATAGTTAAAATTGGCTTTATTGTCAATTTTTATTTAATTTCAGTTTTTTTTCTGATTTAATTCTTTTTTCGGAAATTATAGAAATTGATGAAATTATATTCCTTTTCCTGTTGTTTTATTCTCCAAACGTGTCATTATAAATGTTATATTATAAATTATGATAAAAAATGTGAAAAATAGCTAATAGTAATCCGGAATGAATAAGTAAGAAATAATTCCGGAAATGTTAGAAATGATTTTGAGCAAAATTTTACATAACAAATGTAATTTTTTTTTGATAATTGTTCAAATTATTGTTAGTTATTTAAATAAAACTGATACTAATCCTTCAATTTGATTTCTTACTTTTTTTTTCTGTTTTCTTTTTTTTTTTTAAGAAAAAAAGGAAGAAAAGAAAGCTGAATTGATTAAATGATAAATTATTGATTAATTGATTAAAATATAATCTGAAATTAATTTGAATTTAAATTTAAAAATTCAAATTTTAATTTTAACATATAAAATGAGAAAATAATCTCATTAATATTCTATCATTTATTTATTTTGTAAATAATTTTTATTATTTAATATTAAAGTTACATTTTTTTCAAAAAAAAAAAAAAAATTTTTTTTTAAAAGAATTTTCTACTAGTTCATATTGCGTTAATATTAATTATTTGTAGCTTTTTTTTTTTGTTCTCTCTTTTTTTTTTTATTCTCTCAATTTTTACTTTTTTTAATTTTTTTAAATTTCCATTTTCTAACAATGAAAGTTAATTTACTTTTACTTTTTTATTCTTGTTTCTCATTTTTTAAACATTGCCCTAAAGCGCTTTTAAGACTTGTTTTTTTAGTGATATATTTCTCACTAAGAAATATATAAAATTTAAAAATTAAAAAAAAAAAAAAAAGAAGTAAGGATAGAAATAGAATGAATGAGTAATTTAATTTAATTTAATTTCAAATAAGAACAAAGAAAATCCATATAATCTCACTTTTTCTTATTTACTATTTGATATACGTTATTGTTATTACTAAATTCAAAATGATTTTTTTAAATTGATTAGCTAAGTTTAAATAAATTAATAAATTGAAAAAATAATTAGCAAAATTTTTGGCAAATAATTCATTTCAATAAAAAAAAAAAAACCAATCTTTAGTTAATTAAATTAATTAGCCTAAATAATTAATGAGTAAAGAAAATAAGTGAGGTTAGATCAAATTAATCATATCAATTATAAATAACCCATTTCATAAATATTACTAATTTTTAAATTAACCGAAAAAAAAGTCGATTAATTAATTAATTAATTAATTAATGCTAAAAAAATTTCAAATAAATATTTTCATTTCAATAAAATTTTTTATGAATAATTTCATTCCAATAATGATATCTATCACACATTGATAGATTAATTAACCAATTTCTATTGATCGATTAGTCGATCGATCAATCGATTGATTGATTAATCGATTGATCGATTAATATTGGATCAAAAAATAATAATATAAATAAAAAATAAAAAAAAAAATGAAAAGAAATGATTCAAACCAGTTGATATCATTCATTTTATTCAATGACAAATGATGATTTTGAGGAAAAAATATTGTTTTATTATTATTTTTTTTTTTTAACTCATTTATGAAATGTTAGTTTATACATCAATGAATTTTCCTTTTTTCAATTTTTTTTTTTTTTTTATTTATTTTGTTTATTCATAAAAAAAAAAAAAAAAGAACGATTGATAGAGAGAAAAATAGTAATTAATTTTTCTCGAGAAAAAATTTTTCATACAAACATTCCTTTCCATTCGTTATGATATAAGCATAAAAATATGATGAATGAATAAAATAAATTCCTTCATTCCTTCTTTTTTTTTTTTTTTTTAATCTTCTCTCTCTCTCCCTGTCTCTTTCTTTTTCTCTCTCTCTCTCTTTCTTTTTATTTTCATTTATTTTGTATGAAATTCTTTTATCAATTTGTTATTATTTAGTTCTTTTTTTTTTTTTTTTTTTTTTTTAAAAAAAATTTTAATATTAAAGAAAAAATTGTTGCAACTAATTTGTTAATTTAAAATTTTATTCTATTATGTTTCTTTCCTTTATTTTTTTTTTTTTTTTTTACATTTATCTTTATCAGAAATCAAAATAGAAAATTAATTTGATAAATTTGTAATGGAGCAATTAAAAAATGAATAGTTTATTTGAATTTATCAAATTTTTTAAAAGTAATATTATTTTTAATAATACTGAAAATGATTGATTAAAAATAATGTTAATTTTGAATTAATTCAGAGTTGCAATAAATTTCAAGCAGATGCTGAAAAAATTTACATTGAAATTTTTCTTTTTTTTATTTTAAAAAAATCACTATTTTTTTTTTTTTTTTTAATTGTCCATTATTATCATAATTATTATTTTTCAAATGTTTTTTGAAATGTTTTAATTTATATGAAATAAAAAAAAAAAAATTGCGACACTTTTTTTTTTTATTTGTTTTAATAAATTTCAAGATAAAATGATAACTGTTTAATATTCGTTACTATTTTGACAATTTTATTTGTGAATTCAAATTTTTATTCATTGATCATAAATGTAAATATTTAGGCTAATACTATCAAACATTTTTTTTTCTTTTTTATTTGTAATAAATTTTAATCTCAAATTATTTGATTCATTTTAATCATTTTTTCTCTTTGATCAATTCATTTTCAATTTCAAAAAAAAAAAGCGAAAGCGAAAGCAATAAGCTAACCATTTATTTATTGGAATTTAAATTTTCATTAAATTTCATTCCCAATTTGTCCTTGAAAATTATACATTTGAACAACAAAAATTTTTTGTTACGTTAACAAAATTTTGAAAAAAAAAGAAGAAAAAAAATTTTTTTTTGAAGGACATTTGCTTGTTTGTTTGATAAATCATATCTGTTCATTTCCATCATTTTGTCTATTTCTCCAAAAAAATAAAAATAAATAAATAAATAAAAATTAAAAAAATAAAAAATAAAAATAAATAAAATAAAATTAAAAAATATATTTATATTAGAACAATGCGTTAAAAATAATTCATTCATTCATTGCATAACACAAATTCATTTTAAAATTTCTGTTTTCATTTCATTAAAAAAAATTTTTTTTTTAAATTTCATTTCATTTTCATTTAATAGTTTTGCTATTTCATTCTGCTTTGATTCATTTCAATTTTGATAATTTCTTTTATTGTAAATCATTAGAATATATTTGATTTAATGAGTTAAATGCAATTAAGTGTGACAAAAAAAAAAAGTGAGAAATCTTCATTAATTGTCAAAGTAAAATACACACATACTAAATACAATTAATTTATCTTAATCAGTGATAATAATGATAATGATCTTAATGATGAAATGTCAGAATCGAAAATATTTTCAAATAAGATAAAATTAATTAGCTTATTTGCATAATTTTTCATTTACTTCATATAACTTTATAATCTTTAAAATGAAATGGTTGGAAAAAATCCCTTTTATTTAATGATAATAATTGTTAGTAATGATGATAGTAATAATTATTATATTGTAATGGTAATGATATTGATAGTAATGATGAAATGATAATAATAGTGGCAATAATAATGTGATGATAATAGAATAATGATAATGATGATGGTATTAATAGCGATGTGAGGATGATGACGATGTGCCATGGTGAAGGCAGTAACTATGATGATAATGGTGATGTGATGGCATGATGATGATAATAATAACAATGAAAATGATGTTATGGTAATGGTAATGCTGAATACGATAATAATGATAATGATGATGATGGTGATGATGTGATTACGATGGTAATAAAAATGGTATGATGATGATAACAATAATAATGACAATGATGTTATGGTAATGGGAATGCTGAATGCGGTTATAGTGATAATAATGATGTTATGATGACGATGGTAATAAAAATGGTATGATAATGCTGATAGTAAAGATAATGATGATGATAATGATAATGATAGTAATGATAACCTTAAAAGTTGCTTTGCTAGTTGTTAAGGAAACAGCGACAGAATTATATTGTTAGCATCTAAAGTATAAGATAATAGATGGTTAGATGGAATTTTTTGTTCCACTGCTATTTTTGCAATTTTAATTCAATTTTTTTTTTCCAGTTTTAGACGAAAAGAGGGGAAGAGAAAGAAACAAAAAAGAAAAACTTCCCTTACAAATAGAGAGAGAGAGAGAGCGAGAAGATGGAAGAGAAGAAAACAAAGAGAAAGATAAACGAAAATAAAACAAAATGATAATATAATAGAATTAAAAAGAGGTAGAATAGAAAATGAAATGAAAAAAAAAAAAGAGAGATAAGCATATCATTAAAAACAAGTTTTCCTTTCTTCTTCTTCTTCATCTCTTTTTTTTTTTTTTTTTTCTCTCTAAACGGTAATTCTTTTCCTGAAACAAGAAATTTTCGAGAGAGAGAGAGAGAGAGAGAGAAAGAAAGAGAAAAAAAGTAAAAATCATCCGTTTTCCATTTTCAAATCAAAAGAAAACGATGAAAAAATTAGCTAAAAAAAGAAAAAAAAGCAAACAAATATAATTATGAAAAGAATAATCGGTTCAAATTTAAAAATTTTACCATTTTCATTTAATTTAATGCAAAAATGAGAAATTTAATTTAATTTATTTTTTTTTTAATTATTATTATTATTATTTACTGCTTTTTCTTTTCTTTTTTTATTTAATTTTGTTTCAACAATTACTTATTTACATAACTTTTCGTTCTTTTTTTTTTTTTGCTTTTTTTTTCTTCAATTAATTAATTTTTTAAAATTTCACCGAGTAGTTCCGGAAAATAAACAATTAAAATTATCTTTATTTGAAAAGAAAAAAACTTAAATTAAAGAAATATTCTAAAAAAAAAAAAAAGCAAAAAAACCAGTTTCTTCAATTTTCTTTTTTGTTCTTTTTCATTTTCATAATGTTATCAATTTTTTTTTTATTTTTTTATCCTTCTTTTTTTTTGCATATCTTTTATATATTATATGACATGTGACAATTTTCACTTTTTATTTTTTTTATTTCTTTTTTTCTACTTTTAACACCAATTAAAATTTTTATCAAAAAAAAAAAAAAAAAAAACTAACCAATATTTTGTCATATTTATCAATCATTCATTTATCAAACCGTTCATATTTCACTAATAAAATTTGCAACATAATAATTTTTAATTTTTTAAAATTACTTTCGTTAAAAATTAAAAATTCTAACAAAAAACAAGTTTTCAAATGTCATCAAATTTTATTGTAAAAACATTTCTTGATTACCTTTTTTTTTTTTCTTCTCTTTATACCTCTCTCTCTCTCTCTCTCTCTCTCTCTCTCTCCCTTCTTTTTTATTTCGTTTAACTTTTTTTTTCCTTTCATCTCATTTCATCTCTACTCCTGTAACAATTTCACCATTCCATCACTTTTTCTAATTTTTTTTTTTTTTTTTTTGTCAACTATCATTTGAGGTGACAAAAAGTGAAAGAACAAACTTCAACATATTTCCATAAATTCATTTATAAATATTTATGAAAAAAAAAAACTGGAACCGATAAATAAAAATTATTTTAAACTTATTAAAATAATATATATTGAATATTTCAATAAGAATTTTACAACTAATTATCAAATGATTAATTATTATCATAAAATTCCAGGTATTTTCTCAGGTATTCAAATATCCAAAATGTTTGGAAAACAAAACGAACAATTCATTGATATTTCACTTTTTTTTTTTTTTTTCATTCAGAAAGATTTTTTTTTAAAAAATATTAATTCGTATAAGTATTCCAAAATTTGTTAGATAAAAACTAATCAAAAATGTAGAATTTATAAAAAACAGTTTAAAATTTAAACAAATACAAAAAAAAAAAAAAAAAAAAAAAGATTTTCATTTAAATAAAAATTTAAGTTTTTTACATATTATGATAAATCATTTTTAAATGCTAATTAGTATTTTTGAAGTTTAAACATAATGAATAAATAAATACAGAAATAAGGTATAATATTTAATTATCACCTTAATATATATAATTTGTAATTGTTCAATTAAATTATTAATAAAACAAAATTAAATATTTTTGAAATATTAAAATATGTCATTTTTGTTGATTCGAAGATTTTTTATTATTATTATTATTTAATATCGTTGCTTTTTTTTTTAAAAAAAAGAATATTTTTATAATAATTTATAATAATCATCACTTGTAATGTATTCAATTTTTTAAATAAAAATTATATTTTAAAACTTGAATTTATTAATATTAAATATTTCACTCTCTAAATAAAAAAAAAAAAAATATTTTTTTTTCTTTCCTTTTACATCCTTTTACTAAATTAAATTATCAAATGATGCATGTGAAATATAAATTATTTTGATTGTAATAAAACGAAAACAAAAAACAAAAATACAATAACAATTAGTTGTGATTAGTATTATACTAACATAAAATGATTTGCATTATAGAATAATGAGAAACGGAAAAATAAATTCCGATTTCATTGTTATTTTAGAACCGGAAAAAAAAAAGAAAAACAAAAAAGAAAAAAAAAAACAAACAAACAAATGCATCTAATTGTTGGTCTATTTTTCAAATTGCAACTTCATTCCACCAAGTAATTTATTACCACCATAAAATGGTGACAAAAATGGATGTCCATATGTTATTTGAAAAAGATAAAATAGCAATGATAATAAATAACAATAATAATCATAATCATAATTACAATTATAATCATAATAAATAACAATAACAACAATAACAACAGCAGCAGCACAAAAAAACCGGTAATAACCGGTACCATTACAGGATTGTTACTGGTTTTAATCTTTCATCATTATTTCAAAGCAAAACGGTTGTTGATTAATGCATGCACAACACACATGCAGCAATATTTGGAGGTTGATATAAAATTATTAGAAAGATGGATGAACAGGGAGACAGAGAGAGAGAGAGAGGGAGAGGGAGAGAAGGAAAGAAAGAAAAGAAGATGAAAAAAAAAAAAAAAAAAGAACTTGTTTTACTAGTTGAAATAGAATTAGAAGAGAGGGAAAACTTGAAACAAAAAGGTAAGCAAGATGTGATGTGATAGCAGGTGGTTGGAAGGTAGAGGGGAGGAAGGACCGGGGGACCGGAGAGGGGGTGGACAGGAAAAGGCCATCCTAATCAGCATATCATTACAAAAACCTGATTTCCATCCTTTTTCTTTATTCATTCATCTATTCTTCATTTTTCAACATATTCTCTTCATTTATCCTGCTTCATTCAGCTACTAAAACAAGAGTTGAAAATTTCCGGAAATTTTAAAATTTTGTTTCTCAAATGAAGATAATACTAATAATAACAAGAATAATAAATAATAATAATAATTAATAATAATGATAAATAATTATAATAACTAATAACAATAATTAATAATGATGTTAAATAATTATGATAACTAATAAATAATAATAATAAACAATAGATATCTTTTTCTTTAAAATGAAATAAAAAAGATTGATTTCAATAAAATATAATAAATAATTGAAATAAAATTGAAAATAAATAAATAAAAGATTATTTAAAACAAAAGAAAAAAAAAACATTACAGATTTGTTAAAAATTTAATAAAATTTTAAACAAGAAAGAAGAAGAAGAAATGAAAAAAAAAAGCTTTAAATAGCAAAAAAGAAAATAATTATTTCTAATCGTTTACCTCTTTTCTTTTTTTTTTTTTTTCATATAAATTATTTATTACAAAAATTATTGCTTAAATTGTTCATTTTTACATTTTTTTCATTTCTAAATTTTTAAAATAGTTATAATTTTTTTCTTTCTTTCTTATTTCTTCTCGTTTTTTTTTTTTTTTAAATTTGATAAATAAGGAAATGAATAATGAAGAAAAAGAGATTAAATTTTTTGATTTAAAAAAGGAAATATGAAAATGAATAATTGTTAAAATAGAAAGAAATGGAAACAAAAAAAAAAAAAAAAATTAGAAAAAAAAAGAAAAAAAGAAGTAAAAACTAGTTTTTGTTAAATTATTTGTATCATTTTCCCACTTTCACTTTTCGTTTTTCCGACAAAACAAGCATTTTAGCATCTTCTCACCTCCATATAACGATGATATCTTTGTCTTTTACCCTTTTACTTACTTTTCTCTCTCTCTCTCTCTCTCTCTCTTTCATAAAAGTAATATAAACAAAAAGGAAGAAATAATAAAAGACAGAGAGAGAGAGAGAGAGAAAATTTAAAAAAAAAAAAAAACAAAGAATTTTTGTCAAATAATATAAATTTTGCAATCATTTATTATTAATTTTATCCCTCTTTTTCTCGTTTTTTTTTTTTTTTTTTTAATTTATTTTATTTTGTTTTGTTTTTTTTTTTGTTTTTGTTTGCATTATTAATTAGCATATTTTTGTTTTCTTAATATTTTTTATTTTTCGAAGAAAAAAAAAAAGATTTTTTTGAATTTGAAAATTTTTTTCTTTCGTATTAAAAATTTATATAATTCATTTCATTGTGTTTTATAAAATTCTTATTATAAAATTTATTAGTTAATTTTTCATTTCATAAATTTCTTTGCATAATTTTTAATGATTCTTTCTTTTAACAAAATCTTCTGCAAATTTTTTTTTTTTTTTTCTTTTAGAGGTAATATTAATATTTTCTAAGTTTAATTTATATGGCATACAAATTAAATATTATTTTAACAAAGTTGTTAATTTAAAATTTTATTTCATTTACAATCTTTGTTTTTCTTTGTTTTCCTTTTGTTTCATTTATTAAAATTATTTCAATTTTTTCAAGATTTAATATGTTATTTAATCTAAATGATTAATGCTTTATCGCTAAGTATTGGAAATTAAATTAATCTAATGGAAATTATCAATTTAAAATTTTATTTTGTAATTAATTAATTAATTTCTTCTTATAGACAATAATAAATTTGCATAAAATTAATTGAATGATTTAGCAATTAATTTAATTTATAGACATTAAAATTTGTAGAATAATTTTTACAATAAAATTATATTTCTTTTTACTATCAAAATAGCTATCATTGTTCAAAAGTATACAATTTTTTTTTTTTTTTTTTTTGTTTCTTAACACACATATATTTAACTTCTTTAACTTAACTTTTAAATTAATTAAACTATTTCAAATGAATAAAAATAATCATTTAATTTTGATTAATTTTAATTTAAAGAATTTAAACATATGTGTTAAAATATTATACATACATATAAATGAATTCAAGATGATTATGAATTTTGTTGCCAACGGGCATAAATAAAATTTTACCATTCGAAAAACATGGCATTTGAAAAGTGGATTTCAAGTTTGGCCGACTTGTAAGACCGGTTAATGAAAATTATTGAAAGCCTGATTTTACTGAATTATAGAATTGATTGTGAAAAAGATTAGTTGATTAGTGGCAGTTGAAAAGTTCTTCTTCTTCTTCTTCCTCTTCTTTGTATTGACAGAACATATATGAAAATGTTAAAACTGATAAACCGGATTGCACCTCCAATCGTTAGCACCGCCGATGGCAAATTCTGATTTCCTTTTTTTTCTCTCTCTCTCTCTCTCTCTCTCTCTCTTTCTTTTTTTCTTTTTTGTTTTTTGTTCTTTTTTTTTTTTTTTGTTTCGAATTTCTTTTCACAGTAATCAAAATTTATTTCTATGTTATTTTGAGTATTTATCCACCAATCAAATTCAATCTTTTCTACTATTATTATTATTTCCGTTTATTTCTTTCATCATTTTATGAAATAAAAATAAATAAATAAATAAGTAAATAAGTAAACAATGATATTTTAGATTTGGTAAATTATCAAAAATAATAAACAAAAGTTATTATTTATATTTAAATTCGTAATAAATTTGAATAGTTCAGAATAATTGTTTACTATTATAAATTATAGTACTATTATAGTGATAATTATACAATTAATATGTTTATAGTTATAATAGTTATAACTATGTCAATTGTGTATTTATATTTATAACAATATCAGTAGTATATTTATAGTCATAACTATACTGTTTATAGCTATATAGCATTAGTATAGTTAGTAAGTATTACTACAAAATATAGTTATAACTATTTAAAATAGCAAAAGTTACAGAAATTATTATTTGTACAAATCGCCTTAAATTTATTTATTTAACATTTTTATTTATTTATTTATTTTTGAATATGATATAATTATTAGTATAGTATTAGTATAATTAACAATATGTCATTAGTATAGTTATAAATATTACGATAGTATTTGATATAGTTATAAATAATATATTAATAACATTTTTGCATCTATTCCATAATTAATTCTAATATTCGATTCTAAAAATTAATTATAATTATTATTCGAAATGAAAAAAAGATACTATCTTGTTATTATTAACATTAAATATTTTAAAAATAATAAAATTACTATTTTATGATTAAATATTATCATCTTTATTAAACATTATTAAATATTACAATCTATCATTAACCTAATTTCAGTAGTTACATAATCATATCTATCGTTATCATTTATCATTTTATCAATATTTGAACAAATTATCTTCTTGCATCAATTAATAAATTTTTGTTTTTATTTTGCATTACAATTTAAAATACAACTTGAATTTATCATTTCAAATCGGAAAATTATGAAAATTTACTCAAATTTTTTTTAAATTTTATTCTAATTTTTAATTTTAAAATTTCAAAATTTTTTTTTCCATTTCAATTATTGTAAACAAATTTTCTCCTTTTTTTTTTCACTTTATTTAGCAATATTTAGCGAAAAAGGGAGAGAGAGAGAGAGAGAGAGAGAGGAAAGAAGAGGAAGAGAAAGAAAGAAAAAAAAAAACTTACCATAGAAGTTTTCAATTTATTTGAATTTATTTTCAAATCTAAAAACAGTATTGCGATGATAAAAATTTTTTGAAAAAAAAAAAAAAACTACAAAACTGAACAGGTTTTGATTAGTACATTTGGCATATAATATGTTATTGTTACCTTTGATTTCTGATTTTCTCTCTTCATTACATCAACTTTTTACCTTTACCTTTTCTTTAAGTTACAATTACTGTACTTTTTTTCTTTTCTTTTTTCTAATTAATAAATTTTTATTTGGAAATAATGATAAAATTTTGGAAGTTATAAAAAATTATTAACTTTAATAATTAGCTAATTTAATTTAATCTTTTTTAATTACTAATTAAGATTATATTATAGGAATCATTAATTTTTAAAATACAAATAAATCTTTTGATTTATTAACATATTTTTTTTTTTTAGTAGAGTTATAAGTTATTAAAAATAATAATAGTTAATATAAAATAAAATGTTTCTTTTTTTTTTTTTAATTAACATTTATGTATTTTCTTTTTTTCTTATATTAATGTCATAAAGAATTTATACATTTGTAATAAATAATATTCAATGACAATTTTCATTGTTCGACGATTGATTTAAAAAAAAAAAAAAAAAAAAGAAAAACAAAATTTTATTTCCTTTTAAACTAAAATGTTAATTTAAAAAAAAAAAAAAAAAAATAATAAGTGGAAATGACAATAATAATTGATGTATACCATTTTTATAAAAAAAAAAGAATGAATTTAATTAATAATATTTTAAATTATTTCATTATAATCCTATTTTATAATATAATTACTCTTAATTAGTATATGGAAAGAAAATTATAATAATAAAAAGAACATTTGTAGTTATTATTATTATTTAATAAATGTTTATGATATACTCAGGCCTATTACTTACAGCTGTTATATTTCCTATAATACATTCAGGCCAATTATAGCTATGCTATCACAGCCTTAGAATATATTTGGCCTATTTTCTTGGCCTATATGTTGTTATAGCTTTATAATACATTTAAGCCTGTCATTGTTATCCTTACAGCTGTTATAGTCTCTATAATATACTTAGGCTTGTTACTACTATGCCATTATAGCCTTATAACACATTTAGACCTCTTATCATTATGCTGTCACAGCCTTATAACACATTCAGGCCTCTTATCATCGTGCTATCATAGCCTTATAAAGTCTCTTATCACTGTGCTATCGTAGCCCTATAACACATTAAACCTGTTTCCATCATGCCCTTATAACACATTTGGGCCTGTTATCAGTATCATTACACTGCCATACACTTAGGCTTGTTATCAGTTATCATTACACTGCCATACATTTGGGCTTGTTATCAGTTATCATCATACTGCCATACATTTAGGATTGTTATCAGTTATCATCATACTGCCATTCATTTAGAATTGTTATCAGTTATCATTACACTGCCATACATTTAGGCCTGTTATCAGTTATCATTACACTGCCATACATTTAGGCCTGTTATCAGTTATCATGATGCTATCATAGCCTTATAACACATTCTTCCTTATAATACATGCAATGTTTGTTTCTTATTGCTGTAATTTATTGTTGTATTTCTAATATATTATTGTTACATTATTATTATTATTGTTATTAGCCTAACAATACATTCAAGCTTATTGTTATTATACCTACACTTTATGCTTACTGTATTTTTCGCTTTTCATTTTATCTTCATCGATTATTTTTATTATGCATAAAATGTACAAAAATACTAATAATTACTCATATTGTTACGATATCATATTTATTCTTTTTCTTTTTTTGACTAATAATAATTAATAATTTTCCTTTGATCTTTTTGTTTTAAATTTTATTTTCTTTTTTTTTCTTTTATTTTTGCTACCCCCCACAATTTGATCATCTTTTCTCTCTTTTTCTTCTTTTCTCATTAAATATTATTATTATTTTTTCTTTTTTTTTTTTGCATTTATAAAAAAGCCTAAAAATGATAGCAAATTTTTAGAGGGACGAACACGTCAAGCATATTTATATGTATGTATATTTATGCTAATTTCTTGCATATTTGATGAGCAAACATGAACAAACAGATGATATAGGCTAACGAATTAATAAATACATTTCTCTCTTGCTTATATCATTGTATTTAGCCGGTTTGATTAATCCGGACAGACGGAAAAGAAAAGCGGAATGAGTGAGAGAAGAGAGAGGGAGGGAGAAAGAGCGGAAAAAAAAGGAATAGTGTAACAGGAAATGGAAAATATAATCAATCCGGAACGGGGAAAAAAAAAATTAGAAGAAGAGAAATTGGTAAAGTTTAAGAGTTATTTAGCAAAAAAAAAAAAAAATTGATCATTTATCATTTTTTTGTGCTTTTGTTTTTTTTTTTTACCCTCTCTCTCTCTCTCTCTCCCTCTGTCTTCATTTTTCATTTTATTCTCTCTCTCTCTCTGTTATTTATTTATTATTATATTTTATCTTTTTTTTAAAATTAATCTATCTGATAAGATTTTTTCTCTTTCTTTTTTGTTTTGTTTCCTTTTATTTTTGTTGATGACAAGGAGAGAGAGAGAGACAGAGAGGGAGAGGGAGAGAGAAAAAGAGAGGGAGGGAGAGAGAGAGAGGGGGAGACTAGCATAGAATGTCATTTGGCCTAGCAAAAATGCATTAATAGAAAATGATTAGCATATTTGAGCTTTTCTAAAAAACTAATCATTCTTCTCATCTATAATCATTTCTTTTCTTTTTTTTTCATCGTTTTTTTTTTTTTTTTTTTTTTTTCTTTTCTTTTTTTTTTTTTAAAAAAAATTATTATTTAAATCTTTTGAAATTTTTTTTGTTGTTAATATTTTAGAAAGATTAGTGAAATTTTTTAAATTTATTCCACGAATATTTGCATAATTTAATTCGCTGTGAGTTTTTTTTTTTTTTTTTTTTTTTATAATTAATTAAAATTCACTCCGAATGATTATATTATTTGAGGAAAATAATGTATAAATAATTTATTTGACCAAACTTCGAGTATTTTCTGATCAGAATTTTTTGTGATTTTGATCTTGATCATTGATCATTGGGGTGATTAATGTTAATTTCAAATCTTTGTTCTTATCATTTTATATTTATCAGTACTAAAATGCTTTAGCAACAAAAAAAAAAAAAGGAAGAGAAGAGAGGAAAAAAGAAAAATAATATTTGAGTCAGAATTTTTTCATTTTCATTGCTGCGAATTTAATTTTGAATGTATTTAAAGCTTATGAAATATTTATAAGCATTTTTCTTTTCGATCATCCATTATTGCTAAAAATAAATGATCAATGCATTATGCATTTTTAGTTGACATTTTCAAATTTTCATTGCTTAAATTCCAATTTGTTAAATGTAAAATACATTTACTATGGCTTTTGCTAGCTAATATTTCAATCAAAAATTTAATGAAATTTTTTTTAATTGTAAATATTAAATGGAATAATTATAATATAAATTAATCGTTCAATTCATTTTTCCTCATTTTTGTTCAATTGGATTGGTTCACTTTTTTTTTTTTTTTTTTTGCTGAATTTTTAAATTCTAATGGAAAATTGCTAACTATTATTTATTAAATAGCTAATTATTTATTAACTATTATTTACTAAATAGCTAATTATTTTTTAAGTAGCTAATATTGCTTTAAAAAAATTTTTAATTCTAATTCTTTCTTCCCCCCTCTATTTTGAATTGTTGCAATCAGTAACAAAACTTTCATTATATAATCTATGTTACTTTAAATTGATAATTTTAATTTTTTTTTTTTTTAAATTTAACAATTTCTTCATTATTTCCTCATTTGTCCGTTTTTTTTTTTTTATCAGTTCTTTTCTTTCCAATACATTGCTTTTTTGAAATATATTGGTGTAATTTTATCAAAATGTTTATTTATTTATTTATTTGCTTGTTTGTTTATTTATGCTTTATGCTTATTGATTTATTTTTTGATCATTACAAATGCATTGTGTTTTGCTTCAATCATTGCCAATGATTATTCAAAAATTTTAACATTCATTGCTTTTTCTCTTCTTCTTTTCTTTCATTTTTCTTTTTTCTTTTTTTTTTTTTTAAAAAAAATTATCCATAAAATTGATTCATTATTGCATAAATGAAAAGAAAGAAAAGTAGAAATTTATATGAAAAATATATAAATATTTAAATTTATTTTATTATTTGAGAATATGCAAACGAAATAAAAATGCATTTTTTTATTTTTTATTTTTCCATTCCTTTTATGCAAATGGAATTATATTATTAAAAAAAAAAAAGTAATTGATATTTGGTAAAGAATATTTTTCAAAATTTTTATTCATAATTATTTCCATTTTTTTTTTTTATCAAAATTATATTTGATGATTAGTCATTTAATCAATTGATACCTTTATATATATACTTTTTTTTTTTTATAAATAACTACTTTTATAAATATTTATCACATAAATTTTATAACGATTATTTATTTATTTATTTGTAAATTTAATTTATTTCCAAAAATTTTCCATAATAACTGCTTTTATTTCTTCCTCTTTTTCTGCAGTTTAACTATTTTCATTTTTTTTTTTTTTTTTGGTTTTTAAAAATCTTTTTTATTTGTTTATAAATTTAATTTAAGTCCAAAATTTTTTCATGATCAAATTTTTATTAAATGTTATTCTTATCAGAGATAAAATTTTAATTCAATTGAAAATGATAATTTAATGTATCATTATTCTAATTTTATTTTTCTCTTTTAAAATTAAAATTTCTTTTTTTTTTGTTTTTTTTTTTATTTAACTTATTAATATACTTAAATTTTTAGCTAAATTAAAATTCTTATTTTAATTTCTAATATGTATATTAGAAATATTTCATTTCTAATAATTCATTTTATTTTGAATTAAATCATTTTTTTTTAATTTAAATTATACGCTAATTAACAAATATACTGTACATTTCAAATGATTAAAAGAGAGGGAGGGAGAGAGAGAGAGAGAGGGGAAGAGAAAAACGGAAAAAAGGAAAGAGATTTTGTTGTATTGAAAATTCCGGAAAGCAGGTCGAATGATCACTGTTGACAGTAATAATGAATCCCAATGTACTTTTCTCATCTGTTCTCCTTTTTATTGAAAAAATTTCAAATTGCGGTTATGGACAGCAATTCAATTTGTCGCGACATTCTGTCACATACATACACAGACACATTAATATACATATATATACATACATACACACACATACACTAACATGCACATACATACATTTATATAAATTCTAATACAGAAGAAAAAGAAAGAAACCTGTTCTTGCATTAGTATTAGTATTATTATCAGTGCTAATCATTCATAATGTTTAAATTTTTAACAAAAAAAAAAAAAAAAAAGAAATTTATTTTTATCATAAATTTATGCATAAATTAATTTTAAAAAAAATTTTTAATGAGAAAATGCTAATGAAACAATGAAAATAATAATTGATAATATTCGTTTTTTTTTTTTTTTTTTTTTTTATTTATTATGCAAATATTTTAAAAAAAAGGAAAAAAAAATATTATTTTACATAAAAGTTATCAGTAATAATTATTTTGATAAAATTAACAGCAAAAAAGAAAAAAGTATTATTACTATTTATAATGTTTAATTTTTCTTGCATACATTTCATTGAATTTTTTAAGTATTAAATATTTTAAAAATAGAACTGCAAGATATAATTATAGTAGAAAAATAATTTTTTTTTTTTTTTTTTCGATAATATCTATTTATTTGATCTATAATCCTGCAATCAAATAAGATTATAGAAAATGTATTATAATTAATTCATTCATTTTCCTTTTCTTCTTTCCGATTTTATTTTTTCTTTTTTTTTTAAAAAAAAAAAAACTATCACACTATTATTTGATAGAATACAAAAATGAAACAAAAAATTGTGTTAATTTTTAGCAAAATAATTTTAGAAAAAAAAAAAAAAAAAAATGAAATTTAACTTATCATTATCATAATTTTAAAATTAACACCTGAAAAATTTAAAATTAATTCAGGAAATTATCAATGAATTCATTTTTCTAAACACTATTTTATCATTTAATTAAAATTATAATTGTTATATTACATTCTTCTAATATATATCATAAAAGATAGGTAAAGCTTCTAAAGAATTAGCGAAATTTTTGTTATATTAAAATTATGAATTAAATAATTATTTGAAAATGATTCTTTTTTTTTTTTTTCTTTTTGCATAATTATTAAAAACTCTTTTTTTTTTCGTCTTTAAATTTTATTTCCTCTTCTTTTTCCTTCATCTTTTCTAAATAAGTTCGAACATTTTCAAATTTAGTTACAGTGCAAATTGTACTTTTTTTTTTTGAACTGAAATAAAAAGAATTGAACAATTTTTGATGCTTTTTTTTTTTTTTTTTCTTTTTCTTAATATATAATCTGTGACAAGAATGGGTCAATCACTTTTTTTTTTTTTTGCCTTTCCTATTTCCCGCATTTTCGTTACCTCTCCTCTACACTTCTCGTCATCCTTTTAATATTTTCATCCTCTGTCCCTCCCTCTCTTTACCTGTCACCCTCTGTCCTCTGTACCTGTCACCCTCTGTCCTCTGTACCTGTCATCCTCTGTCCTCTGTCCCAATCATCCTTTTTTTTTTGTTCGTTTTTGCAAAAATTACATTTATTGAATGAATAGATCAAATTATCTTGCATCATCTTTAATCCCCGCTTTTTTTTTTTTTTTTTTTTAGAATTTTCCTCAATAATTTTTATCCCAAATAATTCTATAATAATTCTTTTTTGATGACATAATGATCTTTTATTTATTTTTTTTATTTGGAAAATAGGGAAAAAGTATATTTCATCTTTTTAAAGTAATATTAGTTTGTTTGGTTTAAATAAAAAAAAAAGATTATTGCATGATTTTTTCTTTTTTAAATAATTGTTATATTTAAATTTGTAATTAAGTACTTTATTATAGTTTATGTAATTATTTTAATTACAAGAAATATTATTTCATTTCTTTTCTTTTCAACTATAATATGATAAGAAGTTAAATGTGAAATATAGGCTGAAATTATTAAGTAAAAATTTAACTATTTAATCAATCAATAATTATATTTATTTATGGAAATAAGTAATACTGAAAATGATTAATTGATTATCACTCACGTTATCATTATCATTATCATTACTTACTTCAAATATTTCCTTTATCAAAAACAATAAAAATGAGGAAGAGAAAAAGAAAGAGAGAGAGAGAGAGGTAGAATTGATAAATAAAAGTAAATATTATCTGTAAGCTAAATAAAGAAGGAAAAATTATTGTTGTAATATTTGTAATTTCAACGTTAATGTTAATCACATCTTATCATTTTCAATTTCATTGATAACTGATATTAATTTACGAACACGTAGCAGTACACGTACTGCTACGTGTTCGTTTTTTTTTATTGATTAGATTTGTTTTTATTTATTATTGCATTCTTACCTGTATTCTAGCACTCCATGAATAAAATATTTTCTCAATTTTCTCAGCCAAATTTATTAAAATAATTATATCTAATATTCAAAAAAAAAAAAAAAAAATCCGTTTCTTTTATTATTTTAAATAAATTAAATTAAATTAAAATCAATTAAATTATAAAATGTCTCAAAATTTTTTCCTCCTTCTTTTTTTTCTAACAAATTTCATTTAAAATTAAATCTAAATAAATTTTTGAAATATTCCAAATTTTCAAAAGAGAAACAAATAATAAGAGAAAATTTAAAAAAAAAAAAAAAAAAAAAAAGAGACGAAGGTAACGATTTAAAAAAAAAAAAAAAAAAAAAACAAAAAAGCTACAATAATTTGACCTGAAGGTCATTTTATATTGGTAAGTCAAAAAAAAAAAAAAAATTACTCAACGTCAAGATCATTTTTTTTTAAAAAAAAATCAAAATCCATTCCGAATAGAAAAGAAAACAAAAAAAAAATGAGAGTTATCGTCCTTTTCTTCTTATCTTTCAACGTTATTATCAAATTTTTTCATATAATTTACGCTAATATAACATATATATAAACTTTTTTTCTTTTCTTTTAATTTCATTTTATATTTGAATTTATATTTGAATGTCGCCAGCAAATGAAATATTCTTTTTTTTTTTTTTTCTGGACAAGGACAACCTTCAGACAATGAAACTAAACTATTAGTAAGAGTAGTAGTAGTAGTAGTAGTAGTAGGAAGAAACGATTTTCATTTTCATATATAGTAGTAGTAGTAGTAGTAGTAGTAGTAGTAGGAAGAAATGATTTTCATTTTCATATATTATTATCAGTTTTATATCAAATTTAATTCTTTTTTTTTTTTTAAAAAAAAATTTGCTAACTTTTTTATTTTTTAATTTATTCGTTATTTTTTTAAATTATTTTTTTTTGTTCCTTACTTCTTTTTTCTTTGCTTGCTTTTACTTATTTAATACTTTTTTATTTAATTTATTTTAAGTAGTAGTAGTAAGGAATAAATAATCAAAAAAAAATTCTTTCATTTTCATATATTATCAGTTTTATATCAAATTTAACATTTCTCTCTCTTTTTTTTTCTTTTTTGAAAAATTTATTAATTTTTTTATTTCTTAATTTATTCATTAATTTTTAATTATTTTTTCTTTTATCAAAATTTTTTTTTTTTTTTTTTTTGTTTTTATTTTTTTTTTTTTTTTTTTTTTTTTTTAATTTTTTTGAAATATTTTTTTACTAATGTTTATTACAATGTTGGTAATTTTTTTTTTTTTTTTTTTCAAAACAATTATTGTTAATATAAAATATTAATAATTTGTAATTGTAGCAGCAATTTATTTTTTCATATTATTAAATTGTATTTAAATATGATTTTAAATTATATTTCAAAAAAATGAAAAAAAATTTTTTTTTTGTAAAAACTTCTAAGAAAATTGTTAGATGATGAATTGGCTTTTTATTTTTTGTCTTTTTCTTATCATTATAGTGATAAGAGCATTAATTGGCTCTACAATATGTTATCAGTGATAATGTTGCAATGTATCTGTTACATATTTTATAAAATTTATCTTTCACCAAACTAAATATACCATCGCTTCTTTTTTTTTTTTTCTTTTCAAATTTTTTTGAAATTGATAAATAAGCCAAATGAGATTAAAGTGAATTGCATTTCAAAATTAATTTAAATTTAAAGTGTTAAATGGAATAATTTATATTATTATTATTAATATATTTGCAATTTTTTAAAATATTCACTTTAATATTTCCGCTAATTTAAAAATTATTTCAACATTTATCGAATAGTTTTTTGATTACAAAATTAAGCTTATTTTAATTTTGAAAAATAAAAAAATTGTTATTAGAATAATTTTAATAGTTTAGAAATTTGATTCAACTATTTTTACCGGAAATTTACTTTTGCATTATCCTTACGAAATCTAGTTAATCGAACTATTCCACTCAGATTCTTATTCATTGATTATACATATATACTAGCAAACATTCAGTCATTTCTTTTTAACTTTCATTTTATTTCATTTATTATCGTTTGCTTTTGTCATCAATGTGTCACCCAATGCATAAAAAAGCTGCTTCATTTTATTCACATATCATTCATTCATAATATACGCATTTAATTGTTCATGGATTAACATTATTTTAATTAGGATGAATTAGCACAGCTATTAAAACTATTTTGGTTAATTAAAACTATCGTAATTAGGATGAATGGGTATGGCTATTAAAACTATTTTAATTAAGATGAATTAGTATAGCTATTAGAACTATTTTAATTAAGATGAATTAGTATAGCTATTAGAACTATTTTAATTTAGATGAATTATTTAATTAGTTAACATTAATTAGAGTTTATGTCTAAAAAGAAAATTTTATAATCATATATCCATATGTGACAAATATAGTTTGTCGACCGTCTTTCTTGTCATATTATTCAAATTCAATCATCATTGAGAAATTATTATTAATGTGAAGGTTATTTCCTACAATCAAATTATATTCATCAAACTATTTTACGCCCATACATTCAACTTTTCAACTTCACATAGCTTATTTCTAGTAGTTAAAATGTGAAATATTAAAAAATTCATATTTTCCATTATTGTCAAAGAGAGAAAAAAAAAAGGGATAGAATTTGACAAACATAAATTATTCGCCCTTCTACTTTTTCTTCTTTTTTTTTTTTTTTAATTTAGTAAGGAATAAAATTTAATAATTAAGTTTTGAACAATATTTCTGTAGCGAAATTAATAAAATTTTTAACTGTTCATAGTTTTAATTTATTATACGACCAGTTCCCGTATAATGCATATAAAATAGTCAAATAAGTTCTAATTGTCTGTTTTTTTGATGAATTGCTATTTTTTTAATTGTTTTAGCACTTAATTAAATTGTTTTGTTTTAAAATTTTTTCTTTTTATTTTTGCGCAAAATTAAAAAGTTGTAATTAAATTAAATTGTTCTTTAATTTATAATTGATTAGCTTAGTAATGTAATATTATTGGTATCATTCTTTCGAAATATGTTTTATTTAATCTTTGAATGATTTTTAATTATCTAATTTTTTTTCTTTCTCGCTTACATAATCATTCAAGTTTCGAAGTAATGTGTGAAATTTGAAATTGTTTTAATTCGGTTTCCAGCATTTTTTTTTTTTTTTGAAATATGAAAAAAATAAAAAGTGAAATTAAGCAAAAGAACAATAATTTTGCTAATTTAATTAAAATAAGATAATTAACAATTAAAGCTACTATATGAATTACTTAATATTTTAGCATTTTCCTTTTTTCACACAAATTAATAATGTAAATAGCAAAATGAGTAATACATTCTCCCTATTATTTATAAATAATAAGTTAGCTTTAATTGGAATATCTATTTCTATTTGATTTTTATTTGTGATAAATGATATGAAATGAATATTACATTGAAATGATACATTTGATTAGGAAAACAATTTGCATTTCATTTATTCTATCTGAAATGAAAAATAAAAATCTTTATTTCACTTATTTAAATTCTCAAATTTTATAATAGTAATATAATTAATTTATTTCTTTTTTCTTACAACTATCATTTAATTCATACCATTTTATTTTGTTATATCCAAAATTTTAATATTTTTATCAATTGGCAACATTTGCTATTATTTTTCAGGCATTTTTTATTTTTCGTCTTATTTTAAATAAACTGATAAGGTCAGAGGTTATAAAACTATAGAAATTACTGTCTACATTTATGCTGTGATGTTTGTTGGTGATAATGGGTATTGGTGTCAACGGTAATAATGGTGTTAGTTGGTACCCATCACAGGCTGGTGCCTATTAGTTTGGCCTTCTTTTCCTTCACCTCTTCCTCCACCTTTTCCTCCTCTTCCTCTTCCTTCCTTCTTTCCTCCTCCTTTTTCATCTTCTTTTTCCTCCTTCTTCCTTCATCATCTCATGCTATTACTGTTCCTACTTTCGCTCCATCTTTTCGAGATTATTTCCTCGTGCGACCTCTCTAATGGACCGGTTATTGTGCAGGAGGAAATCATATCAACATATTAGATAGAAACATACACATACACACATACATACATATATACACAAAACCATCCATATATTGTGGGTGACGTTTGGTGACAACAGTTCAACAGAGTTCATTTTGGTATATTGTCACCTACAAGTTGCTGAAGAACCGCCTATTTCTCCTGCCCTCTCCCCCTCTCTCTCTCCTTCTTTCTTCTCATTTCCTATCATCCGTTCCAACCTGTTGAAGCTGGTTAAATCGAATCATCATCTTTTAACTACATCTGTCCTTTATCTTACCTATGACCTGATGGTCAAAAATCTTCTTTTACCTTCTTCCATGCACAAAAAAAAAAAAATGAAATTGTTCCTTTCTTTTCATCTGTTTAACAAATATCTTTTTCTCTTCTTCAAATCTTAGGTATTATCATTTTATTTTATGCTCTAAATTTTAATTTTTTTCTTTCAAATCTTCTTCTCCACCTTCTCTCCTTTCCATGCTCTTTTGATTAATTCTCTTTCAACAAAGTATTATTGTTTTTTTTTTTCCTTTTTTTTTTTTTTTGTTACTTTTTCTTCCTGTCTTTGATGATAGCCTACGGCATTCATCTATCTAGAATCCCATTTTTCTGATCCTAACAGAGAGAGAGGGAGAGAGAGAGAGAGAAAGGAAAATACAACTTTTTTGTTGTTTTTTTCCAGTTATTTTGAATAAAAAAAGGTTTATCTTGTTTAGTGGTTGAAATGATATGAAAAGGTTATGTGTAAATATCTATTTATGATTGATAAGATTATATCTTTTCATTGTATTTTTATATTTTCCACTTTTTTTTTTAAAAAAATAATCAAAATTACATATTCTTTTTATTTTCTTTTTTATTCTTTTTATTTTTCTTTTTCTCCTTTTTTTTTTCTTTTTTTTTTTTGTCGCAGAATTAATTTTTAGAATAATTACATTCAGCAAACTTTAATTTTTTTTATTTTTGGATTTTTTTTTCTCTTTAACTCATCTTTCTCTCTCTCTCTCTCTTCCTTTTTCCCCTATTGAGACATTTTGATATTTAAAGTTTGCAAATGAAGATATATAAAATCTTGTTCAAATCTTTTTCTCTTTTTTTTTCTAATTTCCATCCATTTTTGCAGGTCTTTTCTTTTCCTTCTTTTTTCGGTTACTTTTTCGAATTTATATTCTTTCATATGTATTTTTTTTAGTTTTAAATAGTAATTTGCATTCCATTTTTTTTTTTTTTTTTGCAAAAAAAAAAGTGTTCAAAGCTAAAGCATTACAAATAAAAAAATTTATTTTTAGCATATCATTTTAATTCATTTCAATTATATCATGCAATGGTAATTCCGGAAAAGATTTATATGCAAAATTTTCCGGCAATAAATTAGTAAAATGAATATAATAGAAATTTTTTTTCTCTTTTTAATTAAAAAAAAAAAAAGCATTGCTGATAAATTTATTGAAAAGTGTGCCTTAAAAACTTGTATAACTTTAAATATATCTTTTCTGCTGAATTTTTTTTTCTTAATATCGTTCGAAACAAAAACTAATGAATGCATTGAAATGTAATGAAAATGTAATGAGAAAATCATCGACTTATACAATTTGCTAATTAAGCAAAATTAATTAATTACTATTATATGTTTATCTAATAAATCATTTTTTGATAAATTATAAATGTTATTTTTTTTCTATTGCTTATTTCCTGCAATTTTATAATATTAATCATTCCCATTCATAAACAAAATGTATGATCCATACAAGATTTTTGAGAAATTTGTTTGAATTTTATTGTGTAAATAATAATATTCCATAGATATTCATTCTTTGTATACACAACGGAACTTAGGGAGGAAAGGATAGGCGGTACCCGATCAGCCAGAAGAGGTCAACTTTGTCGAGTCGGTCGACTGGCACCGCTTCGGGGAGGAAGTCCATCACCATCAGCACCACCACCAGCACCACCATCATCATCAGCACCATCAACATCATCATCATCGTCATCATCATCATCATCTCTAAGTACTATCATCTGACCATCATCTGAGTACCATCATCATCATCATCTGAGTATCATCATCAGTTACCATTATCATCGTTATCACCTAAGTATCATCATTATACCATCAACATTATCATCATCTAAGTGTCATCATCAACATCAACATTGTAATCATCTAAGTATCATTACCATCAACATTATCGTTATCCAAATATAATCATCATCATCTTTCCGAGAAGTATCATCTTCAACAACATCAATTATCATCTTCCCTTTTCTTCTAAGTACCATCACCATCAAAATCATCATCATTCTTTTTCAAAGTACCATCATCTGTCCTAAGTATCATCATCATCAGTGTACCAGTTGCTCCTATTCCTGTTCTTGATTTTTTTTTTTTATTTCCTGAGTCATACTTTTGATAAAAAAAAAGTGACAACCTTACTCAATTTTTTTTTTGTTTTAAATTTTGATTTGACCTCTTAAAGGAAGAATTTTTTTTTTTTTTAAGAAGAAACAAATTACATTTCACTCTAATTTCTTCCTTTTTCATTTGCTTCCATAAGAATAACATTTTCGTTTTTGTTATAATCATTACAATTTATAATGAATATATTTCAATTAAATTATAGTTGTTAAGAAAGCAATTATGTAAGTGAAATATTAAAAAATAGATTAATTTAGCATTTTTTTTTCATTGCATATGATTTTTCTTATCATACATTTCTATCATTGATGTCAAACTAATAAAACTTTGATATGTTTATCAGATAATTATTCATCATTCATTACAAAAAATGTAAAAAGCATTATGAGGCATTATGCAATCAAAAAAAAGAAAAAGCAAGCTGATCATATCATTTACATTTGTTACAGAGTATTTGTTTACAAATTGATAATAAAATTGAAAATTAGAATTTTGTTTGTATGCAAAAGAAAGAATAGCAAAAAGTAAAAAAAAAAAAAACGAAAAAAAGCAAAAGAGTAGAAAAAATAAAATAAAATAAAAGCTTATTCAGTTTTTTCACATTGCTATCTTATCACTAAATATATGTTCATTTCAATTTCTCTTCTTCATCCATAATTTAATTCTTCTTACTTTTTCAATTTTTCTTTCTTGATTTTTTTCATTTATCATTTTTTTTATAATCACTGTAGAATTAACAATTATTGTTTAAAATTATACAACTGATAATCTGATTGTTTTTTTTTCCCATATATTTTAACATTCTCAAATGAATTCAAAGATTATTTTGAATACTATTTCTTCAATGATGTAATATTTTACACTGATTATCATAACTGCGATATGTTTGTCTTATTTGCATTGTGATAAATAAACAATATTCATAATCAATTCTTCAAAATGATTTTTAATGAAATTATCAATTGATGAGAGTATTAGCAATTTTGAAGTTACAAATTACTAATATAAATATACAAAAAAAAAAAAAAACAAAAAACAAATAATTTGAAAATAACAATCAGATTATCATATAAATATATACTTTAAAAAATTTTCAGTCAAAAGTTTATCATTTAAATCGTTCATAGAAATAATTATTGATAGAGCTATTTATCTTATCAAATAAATACAATTTATTAGATATACTAGTATTGAGTTATTGGTATATTATCATTATCATAGTTATTATCACTAGTATCATTGCTACAAATTATCAATTTTTGTTGTTCCAAATTAACAAACCGGTTTCATCCATCCTTTTTTTCCTCTCTCTCTCTCCCCCATTTTTCTTTTTTAGTTAAATTTAAATTAAAACTGGAAAAAAAAAAAACTAAAATATTAAATGTTTCGTGGGAAAGAATGGAATATAGAAAGATATAATATAAAATACAATTTATAAACTTTTGAGATAAAAAAAATGAAAGAACTATTCCTGTTATTTTTAATAAAAAAAAAGAAAGTGATGTTTTTGTCTATTTCTTTCTCCCTCTCCCTCTCTCTCTCTTTTTAAAAAATTAATTTAACATGGTGAATAGCAGCTTAAACAAGATTTTCTTGTTTTTTGTTAAAAAAAAAACATAAACAAAAATCCAAAAATGTCTTTTCTGTCAATTAGCTTATCAATATCTGTGATAACAGGTATTGATAAGCTTGTTTTAACAAAACAAGTTTTCTCTTTTTTTGTGGTCAAATGAAAAAGAAAATTTGGAAGAGAAAAAATGAATAAGAAAATATGAAATAGCAAGTATAGTTTTAATAATTAATTAATCGTTACCATTGGATATTTACAGTACAAACTATGGAACAAAACTTAGACATTCACAATTATAAATTTAAATTTTAATTCAAATTTCATATTTTGTTGCTATAATGGTTTTTCTTCAAAAAAAGAAGAAAGAAAAAAATGATATGTATGCAAGAAAGTAAAATAAACTTATACTGTTTTAAATTTTAGGTTACTTTAAAACTTTCTTTTTTGAATTTATTTTATTTCGAATATTTGATGATTAGGCATGATTAAAATATATAATATAATTTTATCATAACATTGAAATTCTTCCAATACTACATTTTCGTTAAATCATTTCAGATATCTGATAGATAGATTTTTCGATATTTCAATTCTGATATTAACAATACGTATGCTTTCAAATATACATCTGTGTTAATGCAGCAGAATTGTAAATATTATGTTAATGATTTGGAATATTTAGTGGAAAAAAGTGAAAGAGAAGAATGTGTAAAAGACAGGGAGAGAGAAAGGGAGAGAGAGAGAGGGAGAGAGGGAGAAAGAAAAACTCTTAAGAATTAAAATTGTAATCAAAAATTGATTACAAGAATTTTTTTCTTTTTCTTTTCTTATCAATATTAAAGACAAAAGATGAAAATATTAAAAAAGTATTATAAGATGCTAATTTGGTAATAATCATTTCTCATTGCTTTTTTTTTTTAAATTTCTCAAATATTTTTATCAAAACATTTATATTTTTTTTAAAACGATAATTGTAAATATAAGGTTAAGATAAAAGCAAATATTATATTTGGAAAATTGGATAAAAAAAATCAAACATACACCAGTTTTTTTTTTTTGATTTTTTAGAGTTTTAATTTAAAAACTTTTTTTTTCTTTCTTTTATAGATGATTTATACATGGAATGTATTTTTCAATTTTTTTTTTTTTTTCTTTTCTTTTCTTTTTATGAATTTAACGATGAAAAAGGAAAAAAAAATATTGAGAAAATGCAAATGAAAAAATTTGTAGAATGTTATATATAAGTATATATGATTATATATATTTAGTAAAAAAAGAAAAAAGAAAATTTTAAATTTTCTTAAAAAATTTTTCAAATATTTCAGTCATATCATTTATATTCTTTTAATTTTTATTATTTATAATTTTTAAAAATAAATTTTTTTTTTCATTTTCTTTTTTAAAAATTAATTGTTCTTCTTTTTTTCTTTTTTGCATCATTTCAATATTAATCATTTTTATATTTAAATTAAAATTTTTAAATTTTAAAATGATGCTAAAATTTGAAATATGAAATGACATAATTATAATCAACTTCCTCTATATTTTTACATTTTCTATATTCATCATATTACGTATTCAATAATGAACTCAACTTGACCTAATTTTTGATAGGGTAAAAACAAGGTCATTGACTTCGTTCGTTCATCGTTCTCTTTTTATTTGCCACAAAGAAACACAATATTATCATTATTATCATTATTATCATCAACATCATCCAATTTTTATTCCATCAAGCAATTGTACTATTTTTTTAAATTAAATTTTATATTTTATTATTATTATTTACTAATGATTAATACTTTAATCATAGATTTGAAAAAAGAAAACACCATAAGGAAGCACAACACTATCATTATTATCACTATTATCATTATCATCATCCAATGTTTATTTCATCAAGCATTCGTGCTATTTTTTAAATTAAATTTTCATTATCACTATTATTATTCATTGTTATTATTAACTTATGATTATTACTTTAATCACAGATTTGGAAAGAAAGAGTGAGTGATTATCAAAAATGATGATCTTTAAATGTTGTTCTTTTTCATTCTTTGTTTTCATTAGCTTAATAGCAACAAACGTTATCAGTTGCAGAACTGTTATCAGTTACTCATCATATTTGTGATTAGTTATTGAAGAGAATGATAAGTATATATATATTTGGATGTACACACACATATATATATACATATATATTTATATTGGCCATTTCTTCTTATTCAATTTCTACGTAAGAAATTCCAAGGTATTTGTTTGTGATAAGCACTGATAAGGTATAATATGAAGTTCTTTTCCACTTTTATTTCTTTCACAAATTCAATGCAGTTTTATATTTTATCATTTTCTTATCAGTTATTTTATATTATTTCTAGCATCAAAATTATTCTCCTAACAAAAATAATTTATACATTATATTATGATGCTATAAATTATTCAAACTAAATTAAATGAATAATTATGTTATCATTTTAATGATTACAATTTTTAGTAAAAATATACAGTTATTTTACATAATTTGTATTTATTATTAATATAAAACTATTAAAAAAAAAGTAACTAATTTAGATCATTTCAAAATAATTTGAAATAATTTAGTCGGTTTTGGATTAAAATGATTAATGTATGTTTCAGATAAAAAATAAAAACTTTTTTTTTTTTTTAGAAAGTGACAGTGTAAATACGAAAAATATCTATAAATCAAATACATAAGCAAAAAAAAGAGCAAAAAGGAAAAATTCGTTGAATTTTTTTTTTTTTAAAAAATTGAAAAAATGTGCAGTTGTCAACAAGTTTTGAGAAATGCTAATTTTTATGAAAAAAAAAAAAGAAAAGAGGCTTACTAATATATTTTAATTAATTATCGCCCTCTTTTTTTTTTATAATTTTGATTTATAATTATTATATTATATATTCTTTAATGTTTATTTTTTTTTTGCCAATAATTTTAGTTTATTTTTATACCATTATTAATTTAATTGATGAAATAGATTAAATTGATAATAAAAATAAATTGCTATTAATTGTTCAACTTTCTCTTTCTCCCTTCCCTTTTTTTTTTCAAAAATTACAAAAATATATTTAATGATTCCTAGTAAAAAATGAAATGAAAAATAATTAATATTTTAATTTAATTCATTAATTTTATTTTAAATTGAACTATTAAATATATACGTTAATTTGACAATGTTTTCTCAGTTTTTTTCTCTCTTTTGCAATTATTGAAGAAAAAAAATTAAACCATAAAGTAATTTTTTTTTTGATTTAGGTAAGAAAAAAATGAAGAGAGAGAGAGGGAGAGAAAGAAAGAAAGAAAGAGGGAGGAGAAAAAAACAAATTGATTGATAAAGTAAATTAATGAATGAAATAAGTAAACGAATTAACAATCATTATTTGCTTAAACACTTGCAATTTTTATAAAATTTTATATGAATAATTATTCTTTCTTTCTCTCTCCTTCCTTTTTTTTCAAAGAATTTCCCTTTTTTCTCTGTATTTCTTTGAAAAAATTTTCAAATTTTTAATAGTAGAAAAAGTGAAAGAAAAAAAAATGAGAAATTTTTATGTAAGAATTATTCATATTATTTTTTCATTTGTTCATTTCATTTACAAAATGAAATGAAAAATTTTTAGAAATAACAAAAATTTTGTTTTCTAAAAAAACAAAAAAAAAAAAAAAAAAAACAAAAACAAAAATTGAAAATAATAGGTTGGTGAAATTTGAGTCATCTCTTGCTTTTAGCATTGATAATGAATAATGATACCAGCTAGCATCCCTGAAAGCATACATTCCTATATCTGATAATGATAACGATGATAACGATAATTTTGATAAGAATGATGATATTAATAATAAAAAATAATAATAACCAACTAATTGAAAATTCAATTCGATCAATGTATTTATCATTTCTCTTTTTTTTCATCTCAATTTGAATTTAAAAAAAAAAAAATTGATTCATTCTAATATAACAAAAAAAAAAAAAAAAAAAAAACGAAAAACAAAAATGATTCAAAATTTGTCATAAATTATGATGATATAAAATGTAATCAGAAAACATTTTTTTTTTTTTTGAAATTTGCATCATAATTTCAAAAATAAAAGAAATTTTAAAAAAAAGTTTGCTAATTTTTTTCTTTCTGTTCTTTCGTTTTTTTTTTCACTTTCATATTAATATTTGTTTTGTTTTCATTTATATTATATAGTACACTTATTTATTTATTCTTGAAAAAATATGATTCAGTTTTCTTTATATTATTATATAATAGTTAAATTATATATTATATAATGGTTAAAATAATAAATTAATTGAAGTTTTTTTTTTCTTCTTTTTGTCTTTATTTTCATTTTCAATTAAACTTTTTTTTTTAGTTTTTCATCAATTCTTAATTTAATATTTATTTCATAATTAATAATATAACTAATCATTTTCAAAAAAATAAAAATAAAAACAAAAACAAAAGAAACACAATGATTCTCTATAATATTTTATTTACTTAAATTTTGATAGTATCAAAAAAAAAAAATTTCATATATTTCTTTCAATTTGAAATAATTAATAATTCACGAAAGGCAATTATAATTTCTTTTTTCTTTCTCTTTTGCTTTAAAAAAATTCGTTTAAATTTAAAAAAAAAAAAAAAATTAGCATTTCTGTTTTTCTCTCTCTCTCTCTCTTTTTCTTTTCTTTCCTTTTTTTTTTCCTTTTAAATTGCATTTTACTAATTTGCTATTCCATTTTGCATATTATATAAATTCAAAAAAAAAAAAACAAAAATTTTTGTTTTCGTTTTTGATTTGTGCAATTTTTTCTTTTTTTCTTTTTCCTTCTCTCTTCTTTTTTTTTTTTTTTTTTTGTTGTTGTATGGTTAAATTAAGCTATGCATAATTCATGAAGCAAATTGACAGATAGAATTTTTGTATTGTTAAATAAAATAATAACACTCAAACAATGATCAATTTCCCCTGCCCTTCTAACTTTACCCTTCTTTTTTACCCTACTTACCCGCGTTTTTCTGCTCCCCTCCCCACCATTTCATACTATAATTATAATATATAATTACTTAAATTAAGTAAACAAAAACATATTTACATAAATGATTGAACGATTGATTGACTGATCACATTAATCAATCAATTAACTATGCTAAAATTTTCTAAAATTAAAAAAAAAAAAAAATATTAGATTATAACAAAATTTGTAATTATTTGCTGTAAAATATATTTGATAATTTTTAATTATTTATTATTTTTTAAATATTTAAAATAATGAAAACTTATTAATTTTTCATAATAAATATATAAATATGTGATATATAATGCAAAATAAATTGATGCATGAATTTTTATTTTTATTCGTTTCCTTTTTTTTTTTTGTGAGATTATAGATTATAAAATAGAATTTTATTTATTTCTTTCTAATTTTTTTTCTTCTTTTTCTTCCTGTTTTTTTTTTTCGTAGTGAAGGTTAAATTTTTGTAGAAATTAAATTTTGTTAGAATTTCAAATTTCATTTTTTTTTTTTTTATTACGAAGTAATAATTTGCTGATATTTTATTGAATTATAGCAATATTACAATTATTTCTTTTGTTATGTGAAGTATGTTTGATTTTATAGTAAAATTATTTGATAATTTATTTTTTTTTTATTTTTTTTTTAAAGAAAATATTTAAAATAATGAAATTAAAAAGGTTTTTAATAATAAACTATTCGAAGAGTATAATATAGATGTAAATATTACTTTATCACTTATTATCTTATCATTAATTGTTGGATGTGAATGTCAACAATAGTGGATTAAAATTTAGTTTAGATTGAATTATTTGCAGTTATATTTTTAGATAGCCATAATGTGATAAAAACAATTAATGATTAATTAGCTGATAATAATTCATCAATTTTTCTTTTTTTTTGTGTAATGTTTACTTTGTTATAGAAATAGATTTTTTTTTCATTTTATTGTTGTATTAATACTAATTAATTGCTAATTACAGTTGCACAAAAATATATTATCATATAAATATATGTTTATTTGATAAGCAATATACCTTATCAGTAATTTAAATTAATTCTTATTCAATAAAATATTTTTAAATTCTATAAAATTTACCACACATAATCCTCTTATTATCACATATTTACTATTTTATTATTACCTTATTATAATTTTAATAATTTTAGCAAATATTTCATCTGTTGCGATTAGAGATATTAATACTAAAAAAAAAAAAAAAAAAAAAATGAATTAAAACATTAATTAAAATGTTTAATTAGAATAAATTGTAAAATATAAATTTTAGGTTTAAAAAAAATGTTTTTTTTTTATTTAATAAATTTCCGTATTTTTGCAAATGAAAGAAAGGAAAAAAATGAATTTTTAGATTAGATTTTACTTAAAATCAAGTCTAGACAAGAAGATCAAAGCACACAGATCAGTTAAATGATGAACTAAACCGGTTGATGAAGAAGAAGAAGAGAGGAAGAAGGAAGGAATAGAAGAAGAAAAGTGGTTTTCCCTCTTTTCCTCATTCCGCTTTTAACCTTCTTTTCATCAATTTACCTTTTTTTTTTTTTTTTTTTCGGCTTATACCTTTACTGATAGAAACTTTATTGACAACCGGATTTTACCTCTTTCCACTTTTCCTACCTTTTCTATTCCTTTTCTCATTTTTTTTTTCGCTTTAACTTTTAATTCATTATTATATCATTTTCCGGATGAGGAAAAAGGGTTATCATTAAATTATATTGATAATAATTTTATTTACACAATAATTTTTTATTTACAATAAAATAGAGAGAGAGAGAGAGAGAGAGAGAGGAAAAACAAAAAAAAAAAGAATATTGGTGTTATTTAATATAAAAAGTAAGGTTAATTTACTTACTTAAAATTATTGAAATTTATGATAAATAAGTATTGACGTAAATATTATAATTTGAAAAAAAATTTTTTTTTTCTTTTTTCTTTCTAGAAAATATAATTTTTTTTTTTTGTTATTTTATATTTTTTTATGCAAAATTTTTATTTTTAAAAAAAATTGTTTTATTTCTTTAATATTGTTGCAATGGATGAAATGAATTTGCATTTATAAAAATGAAAATTAGAAAATAATCAAAAATTTTTACAAAATATTGGATTAATCATGTATTTAAGATTAAATTTGTTTATATGTTCGAATAGCATAGATTTGATAGCATTGATTCTAATTCTAGTAAATTGTTGACTTTGAAATTTGCATATTTAATAATAATCTATTATTGTTATCATTATTTTTGATGCGATATTAGCAGTACTGTGCATTGTTGACATTTTAATTCAAATAGTTAAAATATTTACTGTAATTAAAATCATGTTTGTTGAAAAAAAAATAAAAAAAGTCATATCATTATAATAGTAATAACAATAGTAATTTATAATAGCAATATAACAGGAATAATAATAAAAATAATAAATAGTATTAATAATTGATTAATTGATCAAAAATTTGATGTTTAACTTTTTTCTCAAACTTTTATTTTATTAAAAATTTTTCTTTCCTAGAAAATATGACCATAATTTATAGCATAAAACAGTGAAAAGTTTTGTTTTATTTATTTATTTATTTTTTTTAATTATTTTTTTCTAATTTTATAAGAAATATATGTTCTTTTATTATATTGCATAAATAATTATTATAAATTGTACAAATTTTTCTCACAATTTGAAAATCGTTCAAAAAAGAAAAACAAAAAACTTTTTTTTTTTTTTCATTCTTTCTTAATAAAAATCTTTTTGCAACATATATGGTTCAAAAAATGATAACAATGAGAGGGAAAAAATTACTGAAAAAAAAAAGCAAAAAATCGGGAATGGATTATCTAAAAGAAAAAAAACAATAATTTAAAAAAAAAAAGAAGTGATTTGCAAATATTTCGATAATCATTTTACAAAATTATCATAATGATTCGTAATCTGATATCTGATATGTACAGATAAATTAACAGCTAAATAAATATAATAAATGTTTATTATCTAAAAACTAATTCATCCATTTCTGTTTAACTTTTTGTCTTTCGTTCAAACAGCTGTTAAAATATTTCTGGACAATTTCATTCATTTTTGCTTATCTTTTTTTCAAATCATACATGTATATTATTGCAGCCTTTTTTTTCCTCTATTTTGTTATTATTTTTTTTTATTAGACTAATTTTAATTTTAAATAATTTATCAGTTTTTATTAAATAATTCTTGGTGGATTTTTTTTCTTTTGTTTAGATTAATTTTAAATAGTTTATTAGTATTAATTAATATTTTGTAGAATAATTTTAATTTTGAGTAATCTATTAGTGATATTAATCACTTAATAATAGTTAGTTAATTAATACATTTTATTAAATAATTGTGAATAGAAGTAAAAAATTTTATTTTTTTTTTGTATTGAATATGATAAAATATGTGAAAAAATATGACAGATTTAATTATGAATTAATTATTTTTCCTATCTGACTTTATTAATTTTTTTTTTTTTTAAATTTTCATTTCTTACTTTGAATTAAGAAAAATTTAGAGAAATTTTTTTTCTTTTTTTTAAAGTTAAGCTCTTTCTAACAAAATGAATGACATCAGATTAGAATCTTCAAAAAAAAAAAAAAAAAGATAAATTATAAAATGTGGCTATGTATGCTAATACGTGCAATTAGGATGATGATAGTGATAATAATGATAATAATCATTGATAATGCGATTATATCAAAATGATATTAAAATTTATTACTAATCACTGAAATTATTGTTTGTGATTGATTGAATTTGATAAGCAATGCTTCGAAGTGATAACATCAAAAGTTACACCTTTTCTTTTAAATTTTTAATCATTTCTTCATCTATTTGCTTTAGTCTTTTCAGTATAAAGATTAAAATGTTCAGAGATGATAAAGAATAAAAAAAAATGGAAATAGTTTTGTCTTTTATCACTATCTTATTTGATTATTTCATCTCCAATATAATTGAAATATTAATTGTATCAAATTTAAATTTTTTCTATCAAATTATATTCCTAACTTTTTCTGGATTAAATAATGCTAAATGTAATTACTTGCATAATTTATTTTTCTAATAAATTTAAGCTAAAATGTTATCAATTAAGCATAAACTTTATCATGCAATTAATTACAAATATGTGAGAATTTTAATTTACGCGAATAATTCAATAAATTGTATAAAATTTAGATAAACGAAAATTTTCAAAAAGTCTTTTTTTTTTTTCACTAATTTTTATTTATTTGAATTTCAGGTCATGCATATTAGTTGAAAAAAAAATAGTCAGCCTAGTATTCGTATTTCAGATTATTTAAAATATCTGAAAATAAAATTTGCGCTCAAAGTCAAAAAATCACTGATTCATTTTCATACGGAAAAATTTCCGCTTCGTATATTATTATTATTATCTGTATCGTCATATTGAATGAATCCTAACGGTATGCTTGCAACAATGAATGGTGCAGCAGCTGCGGCGGCAGCTGCGGCAGCTGCCGTAGCACATAGCGGAAGTGGAAGCGGACCAAATGGTACCGTTAGCGCAAATGGTACTGGAACAGGAATAGGTGGTAATACCGGCGGAACAACAACAAAAATTGCTGGACGACAACACTGCTTCCTATGCGATCTACCTCGTTGGCCATGGGCTATGTGCAATGATTACATGGAACCTGTTTGTCGCGGTTGTGTCAACTATGAAGGAGCTGATCGGTTCCATTTTCAATTATTTTAAATTTGTAAAATGAACTTTAGAAATGACATAATTTTATTAATAAATTTTCTAATTACCAAAATTTCATTATTGTTTTAGCTACATATGCAAGAAATTTAAGAATGATTAATAATTTTAATTTCAAATCAATCTCAACTTTTTTTTTTTTCAAATCGTTTATTTGTCCTATATCTTCAAATACAGTGAAAAAAAGCTCTTTGTTTCAATTTATATATAAAGAATATTTCTCTTTTTTTTTGAAAATCTTAATTGGCTTATTAAAAATTCAAAATTACTTTAATACAGCAACAATAAAAAATAATTATTATTAGCTTTTTTATTGCTAACATTTCAGTTTAAATGGAAATGAAAAAAAAAAAAAAGAAATCAAAAATAATAAAAAAATATTATTGATGAAAAAAAAAAAGCAAAATAAAACTAACAAAAATTTGATGGAAGTTTTTCTTTAAATTGATTTTTTTATCATAATAAAATGTATTAAACTGTGCAAAAAAAAAATTCTTTATTTTTTACTTTTTTTGTTTTCTGACTTTTTATAATTTTCCCATCAATAATTTATAGGATAGAAAATGTAATTGAAAATGCACGTCAATTGAAACGTGTTCACGGTTTTCCGGTAGGTGAAACTTCAACAGCAATTGCTAACCGAAATTTATCGCAGGTAACTTTTTGTTTTCATTTTTCATTTTTTCAATTTATTTTTACCTGATTTTATTACGGTTATTTTTTTCCCTCCTCTTTTTCTTGGAATTTTAATGAATTTTTTTTTTCTCAGACAACAAAATTCAGAATCCAAAAATTGTTACTATTGAATGAATGATTGAATTAATAGTTTTTTATAAAAAAAAAAGAAAAAAATGTATAAATATTTGATTGCATTTTTTTTTTATTTTTTGTTTTTCATCCAGAAAGAATGTTTAATGCAAGCTGGTGCCGGCCGATTTTCTCCGGCTGTAAATCGTGGTGTCAATCCGGTTACCGTACCACCACCAACACCAGTTGTACAGCATCAACAGCAACAGCAACAAGCAGTTGCTGCAGCTGCAGTTGCTGCTGCAGCACAAGCTCAAATGCCACAATTACCGCTAAATCAATTAACCGAAGTTAGCATCAATTATTATTATTATTTAGTGTCTTCATTATTACTATTCATTGTTTATTAATATCATTATTGTTGTCATTATTATTATTATTACTATTATTATTATTCTTTAGTGTTTTTTTTTCCTTTTTTTGAATTTATGGTAAAAAATAATTTTTCACTTTGTTTGGATTATATCCATGAGTAATTTGCATAAATTTCAACTTTTAATTTAATAATTATTGTTTTTTTTTTCAGGCTTTGGTACAACAACAACGGTTTATTTCTTTAGCTGGTAGGCAACCTGGTCAATTTACAGCTGAAGATTTGCATGCTTTACAACAATTGCAACGACCAATTCATCTTCAAAATTCACTTATGCAACATGGCCTTCCGATAAGTAAAATTTTATAGAATTATTCTTTTCTATTCATTTTTTTTTTTTTTTTTTTTCTATGAAATATTTATTTCAATTAAGAATTTCAATTAATTACGAAGTTTTTGATTCAAATTTTCAATTATTCGAAAGAAAAAAAAAAATTTTTTTTAAATATATTTTAAATTAATTTATGAATACTATCATTATTATTGATTCATAATTTTTTGTTTTATTGTTTTTGAAATAATTTTAGGTGTTTTTCCAAATTTGGTAACAAATAGTGTAGCAAGTTTGCTACCACCAAATGCATCACTTGCAGCTGCTGTTGCAGCATCTCGAAAACGTGATCATGATTCATCTGATGATATCAAACCTGATGTTTATGGAAAGGTACAACGTGGTAAGTTTTTTTTTTCTTTAAATACTTTAATTACTTTTAATTGATTCTATTACTTATTAGTATTATTATTTTTTGCTATATTTTATTTGAAAATTTGGTTATTAAATTATTAATCTTAAAATTTTATTAATTAATCTAAAGAATCACAAATATATATATATTCTTATCACTATTAATTTGTGAATGACAGAGAAAGAATGAAGATGAGAAGGTGAAGGAATGATGAGAAGAAAGATGATTAATGCGTAATGTCTTTTTGTAGTAGACATTTTGTCTCCAAAATTGTTCTAATTCACTCATTCATTTCATTCATTTATTCATTTCATTTCATTTCATTCATTCATTTCATTTCATTCATTCATTCATTCATTCATTCATTCATTCATTCATTCATTCATTCATTCATTCATTCATTCATTCATTCATTCATTCATTCATTCATTCATTCATTCATTCATTCATTCATTCATTCATTCATTCATTCATTCATTCATTCATTCATTCATTCATTCGTTTCATTCATTCATTCGTTTCATTCATTCATTCATTCATTCATTCATTCATTCATTCATTCATTCATTCATTCATTCATTCATTTATTCATTCATTCATTCATTCGTTTTCATTCATTCATTCATTCATTCATTCATTCATTCGTTTCATTCATTCATTCATTCATTCATTCATTCATTCTTTCATTCATTCATTCATTCATTCATTCATTCTTTCATTCATTCATTCATTCATTCATTCATTCTTTCATTCTTTCATTCATTCATTCATTCATTCATTCCATTTCATTCATTCATTCATTCCATTTCATTCATTCATTCATTCATTCATTCATTCATTCATTCATTCATTCATTCATTCCATTCATTCATTCATTCATTCATTCATTCATTCATTCATTCATTCATTC